>NC_091619.1:8402386-8705416 GCF_027580195.1 Bos mutus | reverse complement strand
TAACCTTCACCGTGTTCAAGTCCTGTGTATGTCATTCTGGTGTGTGCATGCTGGGGGCCCGGAAGCCCCAGGCACATATGCTTCTCTATGTCAGTGACCTTCACTCAGAGTGGTTGTATTGCTCTCCTGCGCTCACAAGGTGTAATGTTATGGTTACTAACATAGGTATTCATATGTGGCATGTGACTGATTTGGGGCAAGTGAATGTGTGTCTGTGCACGGGTCTACATGTTCGTATGCCTGTGTGTGTGGGGGGGGGGGTGGGATAAGGTGAAGGGTTGCAGGATAAGAGCCTTCCGCTCCTTAGGGATGCGTTCACCACCATGCCTAACTCAGACCTGGTTCTGTAGTAGGCGCTGAACATTGCTTAAAGCATGGTCTCCAAAGACTGTGCCTCTTGAGACCAAGAGCTGTCATTGGAAAGATGCAAAAGCCTCTAAGAATCCTGCCCTTCTTGCTCCTCAAGCCCTCTTTTGCTACCTGACTTCCTGCCTGGGAATCAACCTGGTGGGGGTAAAACCAGAAACTGTGGCACTTGCAGAAGCCCAGCAGTGACAGCCCCCAGTGAATACCTGGGGCGAGAAGGAAGAGGAGGAATTGTGTCCTAAGCAGTACTGTCCTCAGGGAAGGAAGAGCAAGAAGAGGCAGGGTGGCCTGGAACGAGCAGGGCAACGTGGCGTATTCCTGCCAAGAGGTAGTGAGAGTAAACGAGAGAAACAGAGAAGGGCTGCCCATTAGCAGAGGGAGGGAGGGACCAAGGGAGGGAAATCTGGCTCCTCAGACCACCAGCAGGAAAATATACAAATGCTTTTATTACGCTCTTTGTGTTTTCCTCTTTAAATTCCTAGAATTGTTGAAAATATCCTTCAGGGATGTAAGAGAGGGCAGGGACCCAGGGAGTCTAGGACAGAGGGAAAGGGGCGGGGAAGATGACGGATACCAGGCTAACAGCTGGAGGCAGGGAAGGGTGGCTTCTACCCAGAAAAAAAAAGGGGGGGAAGAGAGTATAAAGAAGTGTCCAGATTGGCTGAAATAGCATCCCAAAGAAGAGAAGAGAAGGAGACTCTTATTGTGTTTGCTGATTGCTTCGACCTCCAGTCTGACCGCTTCAGCGTTGAGAAACCCTCCCTCCTGGCCCTGCCTCGACTGGAGCACAGGGTCAGCCGGGATGCGACTGCTGGGAGATCAGTTGGAGGTATCAGAGTGAACACTGCCAGGGCCTTCTGTAGGGGAGGTCACTGATGAAGGGGTAGTAGCATCCTGCCAACCTCCATTAGCCTAGAAGGGAAAAAGGGAGAGAAGTCAGTCCTCTGAGATTGGGTGGCTGTTCTGCGCAGACAATGACAATAAGGCAACTGAGGAAAAGGTCTGAGTACAGTGCCTGGCACGTGGGGACATAGCCAACGGATGGCTGTGATTGTGGTCAGTAACATCCGCCCCCCAACCCCACCCGCAGATGAGTTTGGGTCCTCCCAGCGAGCCTCTGGACAGAGTATTGGCACGTCCACTTCTCACAGGCTTTGTAATCCAGTCCAAGCCATCAGAGGGAAATTCTGCATGCTCCAGGATGATCGCGGCTACCCTGCTGGCCAAGGGACCGAGTTCTAGCTCTGACTGGCAATGGTTAGCTATTGGCTCTGGCAAAGCACTCTCCCCTGTTTGGCCTTGGGTACCCCTTTAGAAAAACTGAAAGGGTAGCTTAAACGCTTTTTCAGGTTCTTTCCAGCTCTGGATGTGGTATGTATAATGGGAGCCCAGGCACCTGTTCTATGCAAGGTTCTGTCCTAGATGCTCATAAGCTGAGATACAGTTTATGCCCTCAAGGATGGGTATGAGACAAGCAGACGAATGAACTAGAGTTTCAAGCAGAACCTAATACATGGTACCCCCAGCTGTTATGAAGATTCAAATGAGTGCAACATCTCCTCTTGATGGAGCATCAGCAAAGGCTTCATGGAGGATGACCTCTCTGAGCTAAGCCTTAAAAAGTCCAGAGGGTGATGAGATGAATCAAACAGGTAAAACCATGGTGCCAACACCATAAGGACTGGTCTGTGTGACTGTATCTAAAAGGTGGTGAGACAGGAAGCTACAACTTTGATCTATACTTGTAGATCTTCCTTCTAAGACTCTAAATCCAGATGCAGTAAAACAATAATATTGTTCTAAAAGGATTTGTTTTAATGACCACTCCTTTAAAAAAATATCCCACCATTAAACAGCTGAAGAATGATTTGCTATAGTGGTTGATTCATGACTGTTTATATATTTTAAAGCATTGAACTATAAGTGTGCTAAAAGGCCTCTTTTCCCCAATCACTGTGTTTCTTTGGAGTTAACAGACCCTCAACACTGGAAATGTTAATACTGAACAGACCAGGTTTTAGGCAGGTAAATTATTTTTATTGTACCTTCTCCTTTTATTCCCTCAAGTACATGGGGTACCTGGGGAAGGTGTTATTATTGCCATTTGGGACAGACCATGGTTTCTACTCTAGCATAATCCACAGTACTTAGGAGCATGCTGCTGCTGCTGCTGCTAAATCGCTTCAGTTGTGTCCAACTCTGTGCGACCCCATAGATGGCAGCCCACCACGGTTGGCACTTAACACATGCCGGCAAAGATCCATTCACATTTCATTCATAAAAAGGCACAGGTGTAAGTGAAAATCAAGCTTCTGGATTACAACTGAGATAGGACACAGGCTTCCTAACCTTTGAACCAGACTCCTTTTTCTCTGCCCTTTCCATCTATTTGGCTCCTTCTATTATTAGTTCACCCAAATCATGCTCCAATTTTCCCAGGAAAACCAAGGCTTTTAAATCAAAGGAGTTCCCACCAGTTACTTCAACACGAGGGTACAATTTTTTCCCACACCTCACTATAAGAGCAGATCTGGACACCAAGAGGGCAAAAGGTCCTGGGCAATGCCAAGAACACATTCCCTCAGTCTTGGATCAATGCATAACTGCTCTCAAGTTCAAATCTCCATCTCGAAACCACCGAGTCAGGCAGCTCCTCCCATTGCCCCTCTCTGTTGGAGGACATTTCCCTGCTGTTTGTGAAAGAGAGATCAGAAAGAGAGCAATAAGGATTCTTTCTCTTAGAACAGAAGGTTTTGCTACCTTTTGGGATCCAAGACTCAGAATCTGATCAGTATGACCAGAATCAAGGACCGAGTTAATTCAGTTTCCTCATTCAGGGTGGTCACAGCAGCAACAATATCTTAGCATCCCCTCTCAACCAAGAATACACGTGTTCTTTTGGTACCATTTTTGGCTGAATGACAATAGCAGTTACGTTTATTTTTCCATGAAGAAAACCCTTTAGCATCATTTATCCTTTCAAATGATAAAAGTAAAATATGCTTATATAATGTTTGCAAATATAATAATTACACATGCAATATAATATTTGAAAATAGGAAAATTATAGAAAAACAAAGTGTACCACAGCCATAATCCAGAGATAATTACTCTCAGCATTTTGACATGTGTTTTAACAATTTTTTAGTATATTTATCAGATAGACAGATAAATTAATTAACTAGTTAAATAGATGGGTGTGTGTGTGTGTGTGTGTGTGTGTGTGTGTATCTGTGTCTGTTGAAAGTGAAAGTGAAGTCGCTCAGTTGTGTCCGACTCTTTGCGACCCCATGGACTGTAGCCTACCAGGCTTCTCCATCCATGGGATTTTCTGGGCAAGAATACTGGAGTGGGGTGCTATTTCCTTCTCCAGGGGATCTTCCTGACCCTGGGATCAAACCTGGGTCTCCTGCATGGCAGGCAGAAGCTTTACCGGCTGAGCCACCAGGTAGCGTGGAATTTTAGGAAACATGCCAGGGGCTCCATAAGTACATCATCATAAGGCAGAGAGTCAGGTGCTTGTAAAGAAGATAAAAGTCATGTATTTTAGACTCCACCTGGTATGAGACAAGCAGGGGAGGGAGCAAATATCCATGATCTAGCATGTGGCACTGCATTGGAGAAGGAAATGGCAACCCACTCCAGTGCTCTTGCCTGGAGAATCCCAGGGACGGGGGAGCCTGGTGGGCTGCCGTCTACAGGGTCGCACAGAGTCGTACACGACTGAAGCGACTTAGCAGCAGCAGCAGAAGCACGTGGCACAAAGACACGGCATTACATTGCTCAGAAATCACCACCACAGCTATTATTGAGTCATACTATAATTCCTTAAAATAACAATAAGTGGTGCCCCAAATGAAGCCATTAGTAAAGAAAATGAACTCCACAGTGTTTCATTAGGAGGGAATTAGCAAAGCAGTGTATTGACTGGAAAGTTCTAGGAGACTTCTTTTTGAGTCATCTCTGAGCTGAAATAACTCAAACAGCAGACATTCGATCTCTTTTCTTCAAAAGTTCTGTTTTCTCAGACCAGTGCACAGGATGCCAGAGGGGACAGAAAACGCACAAATGGTGGAGACAGGAATTAGTTCAGGCTGATACCAAAACTAGCATTGTAATTATGAGAGTTGGTCTGGTAAAGAAAAATATGTAAGACCTTAAAAAAGCCTTATTAAAAATAAAGAAATAAAATGAATCTCTTTAACTGTCATTTTTTCACTCCCCCTCCATTCACAAACACACAGATATAGACACATATGTATACACACACACCTCCGATGGGGTGATCAACAGCTCCAGTGTGCCCAGGACTCAGGGATTTAATGGACTAGGGGTGTGGAGTCCCAGATCACCCTACCCCAGGGTATCAGCTATGATCCTCAACTTCTTGCCAAATCCAGGACACTGTAGCCTATGAGTTTCAAGTTTGGTGAACAAAAGTACTTTTTAAAAAGAATGAGTCTCACACAGGGAAATGTTGGAGGATGCTTGTCTCTGAAGGTGCTTTCTACCATGGCGTATCATCTGCTATTGCTGTTAAACCTCCACAAGAACAGAAACTGCGAGCAAACCTCCCCTAACTGGGTTTTCCATAAATCACTTTGGCTGCCTCAGCTGTATCATTCCGCCTTTAATGTAAGACGTTCAGAGGCTGCACCGTCTTGGGAAACAGCTGACCTCGCTTTCTGCCACGTTAACCCCGGGGAGCAATTCCTTCCCTCTTCTTCCACTGTGGGTGAATATTAAGTAGGAAACCCGCCTTTGTGAGTTTATTTATCTCTGGGCACAGTGAAATTGGAAGATGGTCTCATTAACGAACATGGGGTGGATGGGGTGGGAAAATAAGACTTTCGCTTCAATTTTCCTTCTGCACCTAAATTCCTCCTTCACTCTGATGCAAACTAGCCTTTAAATGGACACACTCACTTTGTAAAATGCTGATGTCAGAAACCACCCTAATGGGTGACAGGGACAGGAATCTGCAAAGCCAAATATGCCCTTTTTATCCCCAAACCTCTAATGGGAGAGAGTTCACATTTACACCCAGTTCTTCAGGTTATTTCTGTAGCCTGTGACCTGGGCAGCAAGACTTGATGTAACATTTAATTCCACCTGGGGAAGCCTAAGTCAGCAGCAGGGTCAACGTGGAACATCATGGGAGAGGAGGCTAATGGAATATCAAATTAGGACAGACTTGCAGCAAATTTTCTAATTAAGAAAATCTGGACTTTCAAAACACAAATTCAAGGTATTTGGGAACAAATCATTTTAGGAACAAAAATGACTACTCTATGTTCTACCCTAATGAATCTGGCACCTAATTTGATAGACACCAACTTTTGCCAGAACCCCATCTAATGTATCCATTAGGCAAAGCACTCCTGTCGAAGGAGGCAGAGGAAGC
The DNA here is from genome assembly GCF_027580195.1 of Bos mutus. NCBI lineage: Eukaryota > Metazoa > Chordata > Mammalia > Artiodactyla > Bovidae > Bos > Bos mutus. The sequence goes on along the minus strand of NC_091619.1, from coordinate 8,699,646 downwards.
TAGTAATGGAGAAGGGGAGGGAGCAATGGTGGGTGGCAAAACCCACACACTCACAAGAGCACAGAACTGCCGTTGAGGACCTGACTTTTCTTTCCTCTGACACCATTCCTGAGTCAGAAGTCAGAAGGCCACCTGCCTCTCCCCCATTGTCGTGGAGCCAGTACTGCTGGTAGCCCAGAGTAGCGGCTGTTGGGCTGAGAACCACTGGTCCCATCCTCCTCTTTTTCCCGCTCTTCCTCTGAGCTTACCTTAGCAGCATTCAGTTGATGCAGAGAATTCATCACCTGATGTGACAGCCCAAGTGAGTCTGGCACTAAGAAACTCTCATTTGCAACCCAGAAATACGCTGAGGTGCCACAAACCGGCTGATGTCAGCACCGAGGCAAGCTCAATCTGCATATGGGCCAAATGCCATCAATAGCAATGCCTTCAGGGTGGGTGAGGAGGTGGACGTGCTCTAGGTCCCCAATCACCCCGGCCCTGCTGGGGCCGGCCAGGAAGAAAAACAGAGAGACATGGATGCATCCTTCTACCCCCCCACCCCCTCTACACACACACACACACACACACACACACACAGAGTCACCACTTATCAAGGAAGACATCGGCTCACACAGTGGAGTCAGACCCTAGATCCAACACCGGTCCATCAAGATAGGACTACGTTTTCCCGATATGCATCAACTTTCCCCAAGATTATACTGTGAGCACTTACCAAGGAATGCTCTGGGATGAAAAGATGCTATTGGAAAGCCCCTCAAGGGACAGAGGATTCAAAATTTCCCTGGGAAATTTCACAACAGTAAACAGATCCATGCCCATTCCGGCACCCCTCCAATCCTCTCTCCAGCTGCCCGCAGCATGCTCTTTCAAAAGTGTAGTTCTGATCATGTCACCTCTCTGTTTAAACCTTCAATGGCTTCTTACTGGTATCAAGGTGAGGTTCAATGTCCTTATTAGGTCTACCATGTCCTTGACCTTGCTGACTCTCCAACTCAATGCTCACGCTTAATATTCCAATATATCAGTCTACTTAGAAATTCCCACAACAGAGCTAGCATTCCATGCCTGTTTCCTTTCCCTTGAATGTGGTGTCCCACTCATCTATTTTCGTGCTACTCTCATCTTGACTGTTTCTCAAGATTGAATTTAAGTATCCTTGCACTGGTACCTACCCCCGGCAACTTCTCCTTTTCCTACAAGTCCTGGAATGTACCCTGGAATTGCACAGCAACTGTGATGCCATACTGCATTTGTTCTTTCACAAGTCTTACTCCCCTACTAGACCATGAGAACAGGGCTATGAAATTTATCTTTGATTCTAAAGTGCTTACCACAGGGCTTGACACAGCACAGATTTTAATAACGATCTCTTGGAGGAACATAAGAAGTAAATAAACCTTTAGTGGTACTGTAACATCCATCTGCCACCACAGGTGTGGACAGACAGTCGGGTATTGGTACCTCCACAGTTCAGTTTAACTATGTGTAAAGAGCTGTGTACACCTAGAAAATATTCAAAATGCAGAGCAGAGGTAGCACCAGGGTTCAAGGTAGCTCTGACATCTAGAAAGTGAACTTTTCTCTTGCTAATAAGTAGGCATCAAGGAGATCAGGCACTTCATACTTATCCCAAACAAATAACTATGATTCATATTTATATTGTTCTGTTTTCTTTTAGGGGAGAGCAGTTGAGAAAGACACTAGATCCTGCCTATTGCCATTCCATCTCAACAAGGAGTGTTCTCCACTAGGCACAAGGAGGGGGACAATGCCCTACCTTGTGGTCTCCTAGTCACCTCAGGCATCCTGGGGATCAGAAAAAGGTACGGAACAGACACAGTCCCTAAGTGGCCTGTGGGGTTTGCCCACCTTTAGTCTCTCCAGGGCTGAGACCCACATGCAGCTTCAGCTTCTACCTGGGACCTGGGAACGGAGTTGCCAGATAAAGTACAGGATGCCCTGTTAAATTTGAATTTTAGATAAACAACAAATAACTTTTTACTTGAGTATGTCCCATGCAGTATTTTCATTTGCTAAATCTGGGCAACCCTATCTGGGAAGAACATGTACTATCAGCCAAACAATTTGCATTCTAGCCTAGTTTAGATAGAAAAAATGTGCTGTTTTTCTTACTTTGACCTTTTGCACCTGCATCTTCATACAGGGAATCTTCCCTGTGGCTGTGACCACCTCTATCAGGCTAATCAGCTTCTGCTTAAGTTTCCTATTTATCGCAGTTCATTTAAGAATGAGGTAGTGACATACACACACTGCTGCTGCTGCTGCTAAGTCGCTTCAGTCGTGTCCGACTCTGTGCAACCTCAGAGACGGCAGCCCACCAGGCTCCTCTGTCCCTGAGATTCTCCAGGCAAGAACACTGGAGTGGGTTGCCATTGCCTTCTCCAATGCATGAAAGTGAAAAGTGAAAGTGAAGTCGCTCAGTTGTGTCCGACTCTTAGCGACCTCATGGACTGCAGCCCACCAGGCTCCTCCATCCATGGGTTTTCCAGGCAAGAGTACTGGAGTGGGGTGCCATTGCCTTCTCTGATACACACACTACTATATATAAAACAGATAAACAACAAGGATGTACTGTATAGCACATGGAACTATACTCAATATTTTGTAATAATAAGCTATATGGGAAAAGAATCTGAAAAAATTATATATATATATACACACACATATAATGAAATCACTTTGCTATACATCTGAAACTAACACCACACTGTAAATAAACTATACTTCAATTAAAAAAAGAATGAGGTGGTAACTTGCTCTTACAAATGAAAGCCTGCTCTGGAACTTAAGCCCACCAACTGCCTCATCACATTTCCCCACAGTCAGTCCTCTGCCTGGATTATCCCATGCCACTGGCTTTAGGATTCCTGTTTCCATGGCCCTCTGCCAGTTGGGGTTATCCTCTCTGACTGCCACTTACCCCTAGGTCAGTCCCTGGTGACCTTACATCCAAGTGACACCATCATACCCCATGCTAGTCTGATTCCCACCAAAGCCTCTTGAGCCCTGAGATTTTGCTGTGAAAATCTACAAATTAAGAAAGATGAGCAGTGTCATCAGCTATTCCTGGTAGAGAAAAAATACCCTGGAAGAGAACTGACATTAGCAGTCTGAGCGGCTCTGAAGAAACAATAGATTTCCCATCGCCAAAGTGAGACTGCTTCCTACTCTATAGAGGAGCCAACTGAGTGGTTCTGTGCCTTTGCCTGCCCCCTCCTCTGGTCTCTAGGAACCCATATCTTCTTTCATGGCCCGGCCTGAGCACTGCCTCCTTTCTGCAAGTTGCTGCAAGGTAAACCCTCACCAACTTCTCTAAATTCCAGTACGACTGACCTTTTGAATGTTCATGTTGACATTTAACCACATGTAGCTCTTATTCATGTAAATATCCATGTAAGCACCAGATCTTATTCACTGCAATCCTTTAATTCTTAAGTTCTACAAATATGCATTCAGTGCCCACCTCATACTATGTACTAGGCATACGACGGTAGATACTACACATTTTTAAAAGATGTGGTGTCTGCTCTCATGAGGCTTGCTGTCTTGTGGGAAATAAGACATTCAATACATCATCAAAAGAACACAGATTCCAGATGGTAATAACTGCTGTGAGAGGGAACAGCAGGGATCTGAGGTTGGGGCTTCTGGAAAGTCAACCTAAAAGTGAACAGAAAAATAGGCAAGTAGAGAGCTGGGACACAGAACCCTCCAGGCAGAAGAAGAAATCTGTCCAAAGGCTCTGAGGATCTGAAGAAGATCAGAAAGATGGGGGCAGAGGAGTAGAGTGGTGAGCCCAACAGGGTGGGGCTGGAGAATGGGATGGCTTGCTCATGTCAAGGTCTGCAGGCCAGTAAAGGGCTTTGATTTTAATCCTCAGAGAGATGATAAATCATTAACTACAGCCATTAGAAGACAAAGATCATGCCTGATCATGCAGCTGCTCAATTAAGTCCTTGAGTTGAATGAATAGAGAAATGAAAGCTTCCTTTGGGGCCTGTCCCTGTGACTACAAGGCCATCTGGCTGCTAGTGCCCATGGTAACTTTGTAATTATGCAGGAATCCTAATGGTAATTCTCTTACTTTGGTTGATGAATATATAATAGGACACAAGTCAGTGCAAACTCCTATTCTTACCTTTCAAGCCAGAAACTTAGGACTCAGAAACAAGAATTTGCCAAACTCCATCCCCACTATATACCATAGCTTTTGGACATTTCAAGTTTCAAAAGCTTGTGGTGTATTACAAGTAGAGCACGGCTGCTACCAATCTCAGGGCTGAAGGCAGACGACTCAGGCTCTTAAGTTCACCTTCAGGGAATCTTTGTGCTGTTTCTCAAGGTGATAGAACCTATGATCCACAAGACCAGCCTCAAATAAGTCTTTCAGGCGATTCTAATCCCTTCTACTCCCAAGCCTCAACTTACCTTACCAAACTTGGTTTTGAACAAGACAAACTCTATTCTTCTGGGGTCATACTTCTGAGAAATCACCATGCATCCTGCCATCTTTCTAGCTAATACATTATATCTTCCACTGGTGATGTCAACTCCTGGGCTTAGACCTGTATAGTAAGATGGGAACCCCAATCCAAGTTTGTTTGGTATGATTGTGAACTCTCTTACTGCAAATCATTACGTCTAACCTTTTGTGGCACGCACTCAAGGGCACTCAATCAAAACGGCAGCACCGTTACCGTGCACCGTTCTGCCAGTAGCCAGTGACACACGACTGAAAGGCACGTGTATGTCAACTCTGAGATCAAGATCTGTTGTGGCACCTCCGGAGTTTCACCCTTTCCTAATTCATCAGTTGTGAAGGCCCAGAATTAACACTGCCGCGTAAGGCACTTGAGACACAGAGCATGGTCTGGATTGAACCTTTCGTAGCTTGTACAGGCTATGAGGTAGCGTACATTTCCGAGTTTAAGGCTGGGATGCTTTGGGATTTCTGTTTGAAGTGCAAATAGGACAGTTATATACAAGGTTTCCATGTCTCACAGACTTAGGGGATCCTTAGGTTAAATGTATACACAGGAAGTGAAAACTTCAAATTTATTTTATTTAACTTTCTAGAGACAAAGAAAAATAAGCTCAGCTTGCTTTAGCTAAATAGAAGTGTCTTTGTGCAGAAAGATATTTATATCTGAATAAACATCCTCTACACCCAGATCTACAAAACCAACACACACACACACACACACACACACACACACACTTATACACATCTACAAACTGTACAAAAACATGGAAAACTTCCACACACTTTATCATTTTGATGTAAAGCTAATACATGTTCAGAAAATACTTATAGCACCTAAAACTGTGCATACACACAGAGAAATACTGCAGATGCTGGAAACGTATAGCTCTATTAAGACAACAGATAATTATATTCACTCATATAGCCAAATATGAAAAATTCAAACAAAGGATTTTTTTTTTAACTCTTAGTATGAATTAACTGATTGGCTGATACAGACAGGCCCAGATTCTTCATTTTATTTTCATGACCTTTGATTTTGCCCTGGCTTTGTTGAAAGGCTGTTATCTACTCAGGGCACTCCCAGGGATTGTATACACACCTGAACAACAAACGGTGGCTCGCTACGAAACACACGTAACTCGTGGTGTAAACCGCGAGGCTATTTACCATCACACAGGAAGCTAAAGCCTCTTACACTTTCCTGACCATCCAAGAGACAGCAATTACCCCAGATTATCAGACCAACAATGACATGCTGCGTAAAGAGAGACACTGAGCCAACTTCACATCCCAAAGACTGGCATATTCAAGTACACTTAGGACATTAATAGCAATTTACGTGCCATCACTGAGACAAAGCCACAAAGGCTCCGTTGGCAGCCTCTTATTTTGAAGCCTATTATTTGTGGGAGTTACAGGCTATAATCACAACAGAAACTTTCAAAACCCTTATCTTCCGTGACGCACCAAATCTATTTCAGAGCCATAATTGCCATGTCACCGGAGAGTCTGCTGCTTAATGCACTCAAATGCCATTTAGTGTTTGCAGGGTCATTACAGCTAACAGAAGGATGGGGGTAGGGTGGGATGTTGGGAAGTAGTAGGGGAAAGGCAGATAGAGATCGTTGAGGGGAATGTGCTAGAATGGGGAACGAGGCTCCACTGTGCTTTATTTAGCGGATGATCCTGTTGTTTTGAGAATTCTATTTACCTCCAAAATGAGGGCAAGTGCCTGGAAACTGCATATTCAAGAATGCTGTATTATTTTCATACCACCCCAGATATCTTCAGTGGATGCTGGCGGATAATCTCTTTCATTCCGAGATTCTCATCCAAGTATAAAAGTGGGTTGTTTTTTAAATTTTAATTTTTTTTTCCTTTTAGACTGTCCCAGCAATCTGTGCAGCAGAAATCTTCCAGCTGTGCAGTGGGCTCAGGAGTCTGACTTGGCTTTTCTGTATGTGTTCTGCTAGGGAATGAGAAAGGCAGACAAGGGGACTGATGATGGTGAAATGTCAAAATTTAATCATCTAGAAGAATGTGCTACCTTTCAGATGGTAAAAGAAGATGCAAGGAGACAGATAGAGGCTCCAAAATATGAGAAAACATCTAATCACTCAAAAGACCATTTTTCAGACAAGTTTAGCTAAGGTCATAAGTAAGCTTTTAAATTATATGTAGCTTTATTTCTTCCACCTGGCTATAAACTAGTCAATGACTTACTGGGCAACTCCTAATTCTTAGGGAAATACTAAAGATGGGATAAATCTTCAAGGAAAGTTTTGACAGACTAATGTATCTCCTGGTTCTTTTAGACAACTATTGATTTCTATTTTATAGTCCTGAGTTTTTCCATACACAAGAAATACAGAAAATGTCATGCTAATTCAGATTGCAGCATTCAGATTTCTTTTAAGATCACTTAGTTTTCCTAGGGTAACTATCCAGCTTTCACTCTGAAGAACTTTCCACAGAAACAGACAGAATGAGACCTGGGGCCTTATTCCTCATGCATCCTCCTCCACTGAGAAACAAAATTTTCTCTATTTTCTAAATACTGACCGGGTGAGAAATGGAATTATATCCTTCTTATGTAAGCCTTTGAGTGTTTGAGTGTCTCCTAGGGAGGCATAGGTGAGCAGTGGCAGGCCATGCAGACAGGGGTTTTGGCTGCAGTAGACTTGGGACATGCAGCATGTGGCATAAGCTCTCCTGGGAGGAGGTCACCATTAGACCCACCGTAGAATCACCAAACAGACAACCCGCAAACTGCAGAACAATTATACCAAAGAAATTCTCATACTGTTAAGAAAGTTTTAGGATTGACAACCTGGGGATCTGGCAAAGGGACTGAAACTCCCAGGGAATTTGACTTTGGAGGCCAGTGGGATTTGATAACAGAACTTCCACAGAACTGGGGAAACAGACTCTTCGAGGGCACAAACAAAACCTTGTGTGCACCAGGACCCAGGAGAAAGGAGCAGTGACCCCACAGGAGACTGAGCCAGACTTGCCTGTGAGTGTCCAAGAGTCTCCAGCAGAGGCGTGGGTCAACAGTGGCCTGCTGCGGGGTCAGGGGCACTGAATAAAAAAGTGCAGGAAAAAGTCCTTTTGAAGGAGGTTGCCATTACTGCCATTACCCCTACTATAGTTAGGCCTCAGGCCAAACAACAGAAAGGGAACACAGGCATGCCCATTAATAGAAAATTGCATTAAAGATTTACTGAGCATGGCCCTGCCCATCAGAACAAAACCAGATTCCCCCACAGCCAGTCTCTCCCATCAGGAAGCTTCCATCAGGATAAGCTTATTCTTATCCATCAGAGGGAAGATAGAACGAAACCAAAATCACAGAAAACTAACCAAACGATCACTTGGATCACAGCCTTGTCTAACTCAATGAAACTATGAGCCATGCCGTGTGGGGCCACCCAAGACGGATGGGTCATGGTGGAGAGTTCTGACAAAATGTGGTCCACTGGAGAAGAGAATGGCAAACCACTTCAGTATTCTTGCCTCGAGAACCCCATGAACTTTCAAGGTCAGTAGGTGCCCAGTATGCTACTGGAGATGAGTGGAGAAATAGCTCCAGAAAGAATGAAGAGACAGAGCCAAAGTGAAAAAAACGTGCAGTGGTGGATGTGACTGGAGATGGAAGTAAAGTCCAATGCTGTAAAGAACAATATTGCACAGGAACCTAGAATGTTAGGTCCATGAATCAAGGTAAATTGGAAGTAATGAAACAAGATAGCAAGAGTGAACATCGACATTTTAGAAATTAGTGAGCTAAAATGGATGGAAATGGGCAAATTTAATTCAGATGACCATTACCTCTACTACTGTGGGCAAAAATCCCTTAGAAGACATAGAGTAGTCCTCATTGTCAACAGAAGAGTCCGAAATGTAATATTTGGGCGCAATCTCAAAAATGACAGTATGATCTCTGTTCGTTTCCAAGGCAAACCATTCAATATCACAGCAATCCAAGTCTATGCCCAAACCACCAATGTCGAAGAAGCTAAAGTTGAATGGTTCTATGAAGACCTACAAGACCTTCTAGAACCAACACCAAAAACAGTTGTCCTTTTCATCATAGGGGATTAGAATGCAAAAGTAGGAAGTCAAGAGATACCTGGAGTAACAGGCAAGTTTGGCCTTGAAGTACAAAATGAAGCAGGGCAAAGATTAACAGAGTTTTGCCAGGAGAATGCACTGACCATAGCAAATACCCTCTTCCAACAACACACTGTACACATGGACATCATCAGATAGTCAATACCAAAATCAGATTGATTATATTCTTTGCAGGCAAAGATGGAGAAGCTCTATACAGTCAGCAAAAACAAGATCAGGAGCTGACTGTGGCTCAGATCATGAACTCCTTATTGCAAAATTCAGAATTAAATTGAAGAAAGTGGGGAAAACCACTAGACCATTCAGGTATGACCTAAGTCAAATCCCTTATGATTATACAGTGGAAGTGGCAAACAGATTCAAGGGATTAGATCTGATAGATAAGAGTGCCTGAAGAACTACGGACAGAGGTTTGTAACATTGTACAGGAGGTGGTGACCAAGACTATCCCCAAGAAAAAGAAAGGCAAAATGGTTGTCTGAGGAGGCCTTACAAATAGCTGAGAAAAGAAGAGAAGCAAAAGGCAAAGGAGAAAAGGAAAGATAAACCCATCTGAATGCAGAGTTCCAAAGAATAGCAAGGAGAGAACAGAAAGCCTTCCTCAGTGATCAAAGCAAAGAAATAGAGGAAAACAATAGACCGGGGAAAGACTAGAGATCTCTTCAAGATAATTAGAGATACCAAGGGAACATTTCATGCAAAGATGGGCACAATAACAGAGAGAAACAGTAAGGACCTAATAGAAGCAGAAGAGATTAAGAAGAGCTGGCAAGAATACATAGAAAAACTACAAGAAAAAGATCTTGGTGACCCAGATAACCATGATGTGTGATCATTCACCTAGAGCCAGACATCCTGAAATGCAAAGTCAAGATAGTGGAGGTGACGGAATTCCAGTTGAGCTATTTCAAATCCTGAAAGATGATGCTGTTAAAAGTGCTGCAATCAATATGCTAGCAAATTTGGAAAACTCAGCAGTGGTCATAGGACTGGAAAAGGTCAGTTTTCATCTTCATCCCAAAGAAAGGCAATGCCAAAGAACGTTCAAACTACCATACAATTGCACTCATCTCACATGCTAGCAAAATAATGCTCAAAATTTTCCAGGCCTTCAACACTACATGAACTGAGAACTATCAGATGTTCAACGTAGATTTAGAAAAAGCAGAGGAACAAGAGACCAACTGCCAACATTCGTTGGATCATAGAAAAAGCAAGAGAGTTCCAGGAAAACATCCACTTCTGCTTTACTGACTACACCAAAGCCTTTGACTGTGTGGATCTCAACAAAGTATGGAAAATTCTTAAAGAGATGGGAATACCAGACTCCTGAGAAATCAGTATGCAGGTCAAGAAGCAACAGTTAGAACTGAACATGGAATAACAGACTTGTTCCATATTGCGGAAGGAGTCCATCAAGGCTGTATACTGTCACCCTGCTTATACAAATGAAAAATGTTCAATCATTAGTAAATCAAAGAGATACAAATTAAATTAATCTAAAAATGAGATGCCATTGTATAATGTGATAATCGACAAAGACTGAAAGACTGCTAAAACATTGTTACTGAGAATATGAGGAAATGGAAAGGATCAAAAATGCTTGTGGGAACCATAAATTAATAGGCATTTCCAGGAGAAAAGTTTACCGTACATCACAAAGGCCTTAGGTTTTGTCATATCCTTTGATCCAGCAACTCCATTTCTTAGAATTTGTTCAAGGAAATAATGCAAAATATGCACTGAATTTTCTGTACTATGATGTTTACCATGGTGTTATTAATAATAGTGATAAAAAAGAAAAAAGCTTAAATGTTATACAGTAGAGACTGATTAAATAAATTATGGACTTTCCCAGTAACAAGCTCTTATGCAGCTATTAAACTTATGTTTGAGAAGAATGTTTAATGATACGGAAAATATTCATAATATATTTTTAGTAAAATAAGTAGGTTACAAAATGATGTGTTCCATATGATCCTAACTTTTGTACACCCACACAAAACATACTTATACACAAAATGCTAGGAGGCTGCCAAGCATAAAGTTAACAGTAATTTTCTTCTGTGTGATTTTGTTGCATTCTCCAAATTTTCTACATTAAATATTGGGAATAAAAAAGTAAATGTAAAATTGAAATAAAATAGGGAGGAAAGTTCATATCTCATTTAGATCTTTGTCTTGCATGTCTGAAAGGGCATGGCCAACCACCAGAGCTCGTTGGGCAAAAGACCAGTGCAATTAACGGTCTAATGTAGGTCTGAGGAAGGAAGATAGAGGTTAAGAGAGACTCTTTTGCCTGGAGAAGAAAGCGTTAGCAGGTGATTTCACGACTCTCTCAAAATATAATTACCTGTGAAGAGTATTAATCAGTTGTTTTTCCCATTCTACAAAAATAGGGTCAAAGGAAGGAGGTTAAACATAGCAATTAACTTGGACGAGATGGAGAGTTGCTTGAGAAGAAGCTCTTGATCTCCTTTTTGTTTTCTGTGTCGCAATGCCACAAAAATTACTGGTTAATAATAAATTCCAAGCAAATGTCTGCCGATCTAAAGAGTGAATGAATGAATAAATGAAGGAATTACAGATTAAGCTCAAGTCCTCAGAGACAACACCTGTCCCAGAGAAAAGTATGAGGAAGAGAAGAAACAGCAACAGATATCTGGTCTTTGAACACACCCATTAAAGAGTTCTCAGGGGAAATAGTAAAGATTACTGGGTAACAGGATATATATGTAAGTTGGAGGTAAAAATGGGTACAAGGATGTGATAAATAGAAATAAAAAGAAGGAAAACCATTCTCTAAAGGGAAGACTCTGGACCATAGAAACACAAAAACATGTAGCAGTTCCAGACAGACAGAAAATCCAGCCACAAGCTGGTTACTCATTTACAACAATAAAATAAGAAAAAAAGTAAAGAAAAACCTCTTGACAATAGGTTCTAGTAGTTCACTGCAAAAAGCATGCATTATGAACCGCTGGGTACCAGGTCTGCATTGCAGGCTGAGATCCAAAACTAGAATCCTCTTCAGAAACCTTGGGCTGAGAGGAAGTAATCAACTATTCTCCAATATAAAATATAAAGTTAAAAAAATAAAATGATAAACAACAAGCCTCCCCTGTATAGTACATGGAACTCTGCTCAATAATCTGTAATAAGTAAATGTGGGAAAAAAAAAAAAACTTGAAAAAGAATAGATACATGTATATGTATAACTGAGTCACTTTGCTGTGTGCTTGAACCTAACACAATATTGTTAATCAATTACACTTCAATATAAATTAAAAATTTAAAGAAAAAAATAAATAGAGAAAATATTGCCAAAATCCAGATTTCTGGTCTCTTTAAAAATAGATAAAACAGAACTCCCATTCCAAGCCCAGTGCAGTAAGTATATACTATGTAGCAACTAGAAAGAACTTCTGGGAGAAGATAATCCTCATCTAAACCCTGACCTGCCTCTTGAGAAATCTGTATGCAGGTCAGGAAGCAACAGCTAGAACTGGACATGGAACAACAGACTGGTTCCAAATAGGAAAAGGAGTTCGTCAAGGCTGTATATTGTCACCTTGCTTATTTAACTTATATGCAGAGTACATCATGAGAGACGCTGGACTGGAAGAAACACAGGCTGGAATCAAGATTGCCGGGAGAAATATCAATAACCTCAGATATGCAGATGACACCACCCTTATGGCAGAAAGTGAAGAGGAACTAAAGAGCCTCTTGATGATGGTGAAAGAGGAGAGTGAAAAAGTTGGCTTAAAGCTCAACATTCAGAAAACGAAGATCATGGCATCTGTTCCCACCACTTCATGGGAAATAGATGGGGAAACAGTGGAAACAGTGTCAGACTTTATTTTTCTGGGCTCCAAATCACTGCAGATGGTGACTGCAGCCATGAAATTAAAAGACGCTTACTCCTTGGAAGGAAAGTTATGACCAACCTAGATAGCATATTCAAAAGCAGAGACGTTACTTTGCCAACAAAGGTCCGTCTAGTCAAGGCTATGGTTTTTCCAGTGGTCATGTATGGATGTGAGAGTTGGACTGTGAAGAAGGCTGAGTGCCGAAGAACTGATGCTTTTGAACTGTGGTGTTGGTGAAGACTCCTGAGAGTCCCTTGGACTGCAAGGAGATTCAACCAGTCCATTCTGAAGGAGATCAGCCCTGGGATTTCTTTGGAAAGAATGATGCTAAAGCTGAAACTCCAGTACTTTGGCCACCTCATGCAAAGAGTTGACTCATTCGAAAAGACTCTGATTCTGGGAGGAACTGGGGGCAGGAGGAGAAGGGGACGACAGAGGATGAGATGGCTGGATGGCATCACTGACTCAATGGACGTGAGTCTCAGTTAACTCCGGGAGTTGGTGATGGACAGGGAGGCCTGGCGTGCTGTAATTCATGGGGTTGCAAAGAGTCGGACATGACTGAGCGACTCATCTGATCTGATCTGAAACTTTTTTTGTTTACATTTTTTAAATATCCTAAGTATTTTAATAAACTTGAATTAAATAAGCTAATGCATTTAAAATGCCTAACACATGGGAAGAAGTCAATAAGTGTTAGTTATTAATACAATTATTAAATGTCATTTTAGTCTGTTAATTTTCTCTTCTTATTGATTTTTAATTGTTCTTTAATTTGCTGCTTTATACTACTTCCTTATTTTATTACTACTTGATCTGTTTTATAATTTTTGTAAGTATGTTCTCAGTGGATGCTATTTATTTCAACCACTCATTCTAGCTTATTTTATGTTTTAATTGTTCTCTTTAGTGCTCATGTATCATAATTGCCTGCAACCTTCGTTTTGCCATTTCACATGCAATTTTCTCCATCTCTTGCTATTTTTATCCTTTCATTGCCTATTTTCTTCTTAATTATGTTTCTCTTATTTCCTGGATCTTTATAATTTGCCATTATTTTCTTCTGTTTTTTAGTCTCATTCATCCACAGATGAATAAAGCTTGTTAGGCTGAGCGCCGAAGAATTGATGCTTTTGAACTGTGGTGTTGGAGAAGACTCTTGAGAGTCCCTTGGACTGCAAGGAGATCCAACCAGTCCATTCTGAAGGAGATCAGCCCTGGGATTTCTTTGGAAGGAATGAAGCTAAAGCTGAAACTCCAGTACTTTGGCCACCTCATACAGAGTTGACTCATTGGAAAAGACTCTGATGCTGGGAGGGATTGGGGGCAGGAGGAGAAGGGGAAGACAGAGGATGAGATGGCTGGATGGCATCACTGACTCGATGGACGTGAGTCTGAGTGAACTCTGGGAGTTGGTGATGGACAGGGAGGCCTGGCGTGCTGCGATTCATGGGGTCGCAAAGAGTCGGACACGACTGAGTGACTGATCTGATCTGATCTGATCCATGTACTTTGTTGCACTTATTCATTTAACTCATTTTTGAAAATTTTTACTCATTTCAATTATTAAAAATGCCAAGTATTAAGTGTTGACAAAGAGGGACACTTGGTAGAAGTCCTGGCGCTGTGAAGCAGGGTGGCTCCCTCTTATCTTTTCTATTGATCTAGAAAAACTGTTACTTCTATAGTTAATGCCCCAGTTTCCTCAATGCTCGTCTTCCATCTTGTGTATGATAACTGGATCCCTGGCTAAGTTGGCTAACCAAATATGACACAGTAGTGCTATAGAGTAAGCTGTATTCAGGTAAAGACTTTCTATATAATTTTTAGATTTATTTTTAATAAAAGAACTAATCAACCTTAAACCTTCTAGATGCTACCTACCCTGGTAAGATATATAACAGAACAGTCATAACTGAGTTCTTACAGCTCTTTCCCACATCAGCCTGGCCCCAAAATATAAATTATCAGGAAACATAATGGATTCTCTTACTGTAAGGTTCTTACCACCTCAATTAAGCGTTTAAGGACTAGGGTTTCAAGGGTCGGTCTGGATAAAGGGGAAGAACAGAAGCTTTGTAGTTAGACCATCTTGGGTCCATATCCTGGCTCAATCACTGAGTAGCAGTTTGATCTTGGGCAAACCATTTAACCTCTCTGAGTCTCCATTTTCTCATGTATAAAATGGAGACGAGAATGTTTATAAAGACATTGGTCTAAACTGAAAAGTTGAAAGTGTTAGTCTCTCCATTGTGTCTGATTCTTTGCGACCCTATGGACAGGCTCCTCTGTCTATGGAGTTCTCCAGACAAGAATACTGCTGGAGTGGATGGCCATTCCCTTCTCCAGAGAATCTTCTCTAATAGGGAAATGAACCCAGGTCTCCTGCACTGCAGGCAGATTCTTTATCATCTGAGCCCAGATTCTTTACCAGGAAAGCCCCTAAGAAAACTGGAGTGGGTTGTCATAGGGCACTCAATAAATATTATGAGCTAGTATTCTTAGTATAGACATGGATACTGGTGGAGGCTCAAGTTATCCCCAGAACATTAAGCATGTAATTAATTGTGCTTTTGTTCCTCCACCCCTCGAAAAAGGCACAGAACCCTCAGTTGTTATGCTGGGTCCCTCTATCCTGAATTCTGATGAGAGAGGGACCTGAAACTTCCCTCATCAGAACCTCATCCTCTAACTGTTAGAGCATCCTCTAGGTCTACAGGTTTCCTGAGACTGACTTACACACTCCCAGGCTAGATCAATTTCTGAAGGAGATGTAAACAGAGTATGATTTTAGACAGGTGTGTGAGTTTGAAAAACTAATAAGCTCATAGAAGTTTGGGGGAGGTTTCAGAAAATGAATTTGACTTCAAACTAAAAGACATTAGAGAAGAAAGGGGAAGAAATGGCAAAAGATTAAACGAGGAGAAATGTAATTTCTTACAAGTGAGGAAATCATATTATAATTTAACTTCCAAACATCATTGGTCTCTATATCTATATATTTTGAAAGTTCTTGGTATGGAAGAGGGCTATAAGTCTTAAAAGCCTTAAAAGCAGGCACATCAAGTCAGAACCTAAAGCAAATGTAGAATAAACCATCTTACTCCATTTTAAATGGGCCTGTTTGAGTATGAGATAGAGTGAAGGGGTGGCAAGCAGCTAGGGCTGGAAAGAGGAGGGGAACATCTGACAGGCTGGCAAAGAACAGGCTCTCCTGTGGATAACATGTGCTCAGTTCATGCTTCCTTTTCCTTCTTTTTTGATTGTTTTGTAAACTATGAGAAAGGGGGAGACCCAAGAAAGGGAAGGGTAAGAAATTTAGATGAAACTTAGAGACTATAGGCTTACTGTTTTTACATTTAATTGTGTAAAATTTCACCTCAGAAGAGAAAAAAACTACAGACAAATATCAAACTCCAATAAGTGATATACATACTAGTAGTACTTATTTGGACTAGCAGTATTTATTTATTTATTCGTATTTATTTGAAGTATATGGACTTCCCTGGTGGCTCAGACGGTAAAGCATCTGCCTGCAATGTGGGAGACCTGGGTTCGATCCCTGGGTTGGGAAGATCCCCTGGAGAAGGAAATGGCAATCCACTCCAGGACTATTGCCTGGAAAATCCCATGGAGAGAGGAGCCTGGTAGGCGACAGTCCATGGGGTCACAAAGAGTGGGACACGACTGAGCGACTTCACTTTCACTTTCAGTATTTAGGTGAAAGTGCACTGTTGTCTTTGAAATGCATCAAAAAAGGAAAAAAAGATGGACTGATAGATGGGTGGAAGGATACAGAGATGAAAGAAGGATGTACGATGAGGCCAGTGGAGTAAAGCATTAATGACAGAATCTAGGTGGTAGGTATCAGATAAGTTTTGCTATAAAACTCTTCTAAATTTTCTATATGTTGGAAAATTTCAAAATAAAACTGGAAAAATTAAAAAAGAAAAAAAAAGAATCTTTAATGCAAAGATAGCTACATAATTCCTTTTCTTAGGGAAGTCTTAGGCAGTATTGAAAGGCTTTACCCACTAGAACAGAGCTTCTCAAACTCAGTGTGCTGAGGAATCATCATGGGATCTGGTTAACACGTGAAATCTGATTTAAGAGTTTGGGTGAGGCTTGAGATTCTTCATTGGTCTCAAGCTCCCAGGTGATGCAAAGGATGCTGACTTGGGAGGAAGGAACATCTAAGCAGAGGCTGCCAGCAAAGACTGGTCATCTGAGAGGTCCGAAACAGAGACTGCTGCTGCTGCTAAGTCGCTTCAGTCGTGTCCGACTCTGTGCGACCCCATAGACGGCAGCCCACCAGGCTCCCCCGTCCCTGGGATTCTCCAGGCAAGAACACTGGAGTGGGGTGCCATTGCCTTCTCCAATGCATGAAGGTGAAAAGTGAAAGCGAAGTCGCTCAGTCGTGTCCGACTCTTAGCGACCCCATGGACTGCAGCCCACCAGGCTCCTCTGTCCATGGGATTTTCCAGGCAAGAGTAATGGAGTGGGGTGCCACTGCCTTCTCCAAAAAAGAGACTGGTCCTCTCTAATTCCCAAAGGGTTTTTAGACAGAAAGAAAGGTTTAAATCAAGATGAATTCAAAGACATGTATAGCTTAAGCTTGGAAAATTATTAGATTAGATGATTAGGGGAGGACAGAGTTGGAAATTGCTGCAAATGGAACCATAATAAGTGTTGGTATTTATGTTTTTGTATTTTCAATCTTCCTTCATATAATTAATTCATTGTTTAAAGCACATTATTACACTAATCTGAGTTAACTTCTTGCATATGGTTAATTTTTAATAGAGTTCAATTTATACAAGGAAAGGCTTATTTAAGCAGAAAGCATGCCTTTCTGTGTTCTGTGTTAGGAAGTCTATTGTTTCACAGCGTGAACACTCTTGTGCCACTTTTGGTGACCACTACAGGACTGGCAGAGCATCTAGAATTGCTCTGTCCAACATGGCAGCCACCAGCCATCAAATTAGACACAATTAATAAATTCATTTTCTTAGTCACACTAGCCACATTTCAAGTACTTAACAACCACGTGTGGCTAATGGTGAACTTATAGGACATCAGTAAAATTTCCACCAGTGTAAAAAAGTTCTTTTGGAAAGCATAACTTTTGGCAGAGTCACCTTGCAAAACTATAAATGAATGGCAAAGTCAATCCATGTTTATAAGCATATATTTTTAGTTGATAGGAATATTATATATATGTAAATACCTTTTATGATGGCCATTCCCCAAATTCTTTAAAAATAATATTACATTGATGATATTGGGTGCCATAGTCCTTCCCTTTCAGAGAAGCTGGGGACTATACCAGGGAACTCCCAGTCCTTCTAGCTTTCTGTGACTTTACAGAGTACAAGAACCATGTCCTATTGATATTTGCGTTCCTGGCACCGGATATCAGAAGGTTCTTAATAAATCTGTTGAATAAAGCATTTATTCATTTACTTTTTGGTTAGTTGCTTCAGACTCAAGTCAGTTGTCTCGGGGCCAGGTGCGCAATGGATAACGTGTCTGACTACAGACTCAAGTCAGTCATGTCTTCTGCCTTATATCTCTGTGAAAATGGAGAATATTTAAAGACGTGGAATAGAATTTCCCTAAACTCAATTAGAGCCAGAGATAGAGATTTTTTAAATGTACCGAATTTTAAAATAACAATTGTATTTTCTTTAAAAGAGGTTTAATATTTTATCTGAAAATAAGTTTGTTTAAGAACATGAAACTCCTTCCCAGAGGGAAAGGGGGCCATCTTCTGAAATCAATACCAACTTTTTCCACAATTGAATTCAGCCAATTTAATTACCTTAATATTTACTTAGGTCTAAGGGGCTATGCCACCTTCAGGAGCAACCACAAAAACAAACTGCCCTTTGGAGGTTGTAATTTTTTTTCTTTATAGAGCAGAAGGCAGGGGCGACTTGAATCTGGAACAACTAACCTGGTCCTAGCCCAAGAACAGCATGACTGTCCAGGGACACGTGTGGGCCCAAATGGGCAGGATGATGTATCAATTTCAGTGAAAATAGCATGGTACCATTGTTATATCACAGGTGACACTCTTCCCCAAAATACAAATTTATCTTTTCCTTATAGCTTTTAAGTATATTTCCTTTCCTCCCATATTTTCTTAGGAATGGAAAAACATCATGCTTGTAAGAACAGGGATACTAGAAGAGGCCTTTGACATCATTCAGCTCAACTGTCCTTTCTAGATTTCAGGAAACTGAATCCTATCGAGAGAAAGTGACTTGTCCAGTCACACAGGCAGAAAGTAGCAGAAATGAAGGATACGTACACACGTTTCCCCACATACACTTTAAATGTGGTCATGTTTGGAGTGACTGTATCACTAGGTTTGAGATCAACAAAATTCTTTGTGACTACTTCTACTTCTAAAAAGAACGTCATCTCCACAAAAGGATACTTTATTATAGGTCCATGGTATGACATTTTTGTCAGGAGGGGAGTAGATTTCTCAAACTATTGCTAGTTGGTCTTGAATTCCCCTCTTTTGCTTTATAACTTAATTTCAAATCCCCTCCTAAACTACAGAATTTATTGGTTCCCTTGTCCTACCTAGTATTCCAAGAACAGGGAGCCTAATCTCAAATAAAGTGTTGTGTGAGACTGAAAGTTAAAAATACATCCTGACTGGCATCAGGGTCTCCAACTTGACCTGAATATATTATGAAGTAGCCTCATTCCCTTAGGTCAAAATGCTATTGATGATATATTTATTGAATGAATAGATGAATGAATATATGAATAAATGAATGAATAAATATATGAATATGCCATTGAATGATCTGGCCTCACTCACCTTTTATACCTATAAGGACTTTTACCTGGCAGCTGAGGAAAACCCAATGGATTGCATATGAAATTACAATATTGGGATTTTTTTTTGCTTCAACTATTGTGGACTCAAACAGAATACTTTTCTGGTCTCAGATGCTCAGTTGATACAGTATTAAGGCTTAAAGGCCACATCATGTAAGACGCTAAAGGGACTTACTCTGTTTCCTTTAGGCTCTGTCATCAGGGAGAACCAGGCTATAGGCTTCTGGAAGGCAGGAGTCCATCAGCTCTGTACCCCTGCCTTCAACCCTGCAGATGCGGGTTCACTATGCTCAAGCCTGTCCTCACACTCTTTACCCACGAGCCTGGGGCTGTTCACTGCTACCTGTCCATAGGACCAGAGGAACCCAAAGGCAACTAACTGGGGGCACATCTGAATGTTTTAATATCTTCAAAATTCACATTTGGTTCGGTATAACAATTAAGACTTCATATAATTAAAGTGAGTTTTTAAAGATCTGCATATGATTTTAATTATCATTCTCATTCCCCACAATTCCCTACAATTCCACATGTGGCAACATCTTATATACTTTAACTGGAAAGAAGTCTCTCAGAAGCAGTTAAGAAAAAATTAAAATGATGGCATGTGGCCAAGTATTACCAAGTAACCTCTGTGATATCCAAATGCCTGAAACATGTTCACTAAAATAGTTCACTATTTTTTGCCTCAATTTCTACTTTTTATTTATTTTCTTTGTAAATGTCCTTTTGTCCCTTTGCCTAACATGGGAAAAAGCAAAAACAAAAATAAAAACACGTAAGTTATGGTTTACAAAGATCAAAGCTTCATCGCTATTTTTCCACTACTATGATTATCACAAAGGAAAACCAATGAGATTTTTCTTTCATCAACTGACGTTAATGGCACTCTGCCTTTATAGAGAGAATACCAACACTTTATTTCCATTTTCACTTCATCTTTTGAGTAAGAAAACTCTTACATTGGTTATCTATCAACATTTAAGAGGGGACTGGAGTGAACTTACTCATTTATGTCACATTCTAAAATAATTAAAAATAAATCATTTCACTCTAAAAACTGAATGCTTTCTGCCACCACAAATCTCTGAATTCAAAGGAAGAAGTTCACATGAGGCAAGCTTTCTCCTTCCCTCTAGATCCGATCGGGGTAAGTGATGGAGCAGGGAGAAAGCATGGTGGAGGCGAACTCAAATGGGAAAGTTGTCTGGTGAGAGGAGCCTACGGTTGAGTCTGGGGTCCCTGGAGTGAACAGTAGAAATCAAAAAACATACTTGTAGGACTCCAGAGTTAACTAAGCTGAAAGGACCTTAGAGCTTACTCATTGGGAAAATTTGACAGATGAATGATATAGAGACGAAGAGACTTGCCAGAAGAAAAGCCACAAGAAGAATCCAAGTTTCCTGACTTCACGCTGCTGCTACTTTTCACCTGTTCGTACAGGTTCTGGTCCAAAGTCTGGTAGAGACAGCATTGAGAACCCCATAGAAACTGATGTTCTCCAGACTTGTGGTTGCCAAGGGGGGCTGGGGGGAGGGGAAGGAAGGACTGGGAGTTTGGCATTAGCAGATGCAAACTATTATATATAGGATAGATATACAACAAGGTCCTGCTGTATACCACAAGGAGCTATATTCCACACCCTGTGACAAGCCATAACGGAAAAGAATATGAAAAAGAATGTGTGTATGTATAATTGAGTCACTTTGCTGCACAGAAGAAATTAACACAATATTTTAAATCATCTATAGTTATAAATTTTTTTTTTAAAGAAAAGATATTCTCTTGCTATATGGATGGCTACCCCATAAACAGGTTTTGGTAAGGGGATTCTTTTAGGAAAGATACCATTAAAGAATTCAAAGTGATAATTCTCTTGAAAATATCATCACTGTACAGCTTAATTTATTTAATGCTGATCTGACCCTTATTCTCAGAGAATTTGCCTTGGTCAAAAAGTTTTTCCAAAAAGGAATACTTAAAAAGCTTTTTGAGTTAAAAAGAGAGCCTATTGTGAGTTAGTAACTCATTTAAGAGAAAAGTCATTGCTGGATCCTTTACAGCTGTTATATAATTATGTGGCATTTTAAAATTCAGTGGTAACTTGTCTCCTTCTATCTGATTTATTCATTCAACAAACATATTTTGAGCAACTAATATATACATTTTAGGACATGTATTTGGGAATGAAATACAGAGAGTGTGAAGTGTGTCTGTGCACATATCTGTAATGCAAGGGAATGTATATATATAATAGAGAGAAGAGGGAAAGGAGGGTTAAGAAGACAAACAGTGAGGAGGAGCTAGGTGTGGGACAGTCAGTGACGTGGGGGAGTGGGTGGGACACAGAAGGTAATATAGAAGAAAGGACATTTCCATAGATGACACACAGGTGTGAAGGCTGGGGGATGTGTGTAGCCAGGTAAAGGTGAGCTGACCACATTGCTTGGCATCCAAAGATTACTGGATGACAGGATGAGGGGGATGGAGAGGCAGACAGGGCCAGAGAGTAGAGGATTCTGAATGTCAGACTCAGGGACTGCATTTTCTTAGGTGGGCAACAGAGAGGTGCTCATGATTTCTGGGCAAGGAATGACAAAATTCAGGGGATGTGGGTAAGAGAAAGGAGACACTGAAGGCAGTAATGGTAATTAAGAAATATGCACAATAGCTAGCTAATAAACTTTTCTAGAAGGAGGGTGGTGGCCATGGGAAAGGAAAGGAAAGAGTGGCTTTGAGAGCTAAGTGATCTTTCAGCCTGTCTGATGGACAGAGAAGTGCAATAATCTCCCTCCATCTCTTAGAACCACTCTAAGCCCAGTAAACACTGCCCGTTGTCATTTGAGAACACAAAGCACTTAAGGAGCTATAATTTAACGCTCACCATGGCTAAGAAAGGGGGTCCTTAAGCCTTGTATAACTCTGTATCCTTTTCAAAAGCATACCTTTCCATCAGAAGAGGGGAAAAAATGGCAACTGTGTCCTAACCTATCTTCACTGCTGCTGCTGCTGCTAAGTCGCTTCAGTCGTGTCTGACTCTGTGCGACCCCATAGACGGAAGCCCACCAGGCTCCCCCGTCCCTGGGATTCTCCAGGCAAGAACACTGGAGTGGGTTGCCATTTCCTTCTCCAATGCATGAAAGTGAAAAGTGAAAGGGAAGTCACTCAGTTGTGTCTGACTCTTAGTGACCCCATGGACTACAGCCTACCAGGCTCCTCCATCCATGGGATTTTCCAGGCAAGAGTACTGGAGTGGGGTGCCATTGCCTTCTCCTAGAAACTGCCTACTGGAAAAACCGCTCACACAGAGGAAAAAGGTCAAATTAGAAAGTTATCACTTACAACATTTCATCTGCACTCATGTGGAACAACTGATGCTTTGCCAAGCCCTTTCCTACCTATTTTCTCATTTCCCCTAAAGCAGCCATGAAGGTATTAAGAGTGGGAATTCCTACCCCCATTTTATAAAGACAAGGTTTGATGTCTGTCCATGGACACATGTGAGTAACAAGGACCAGAGTCTCTTAGCTCCCAGCGCAGGGTTCTTACCACTACACATTGTGACCCCATTGCTACATGGGCTGAGTTAATGCAAGTGGTCTGAACTCCATGAGATTTAAAACAGACGCTGGTTGGATAAGATGTGGGTGCTGTAAAACCTAGTCAGGAGAGCAGATAAAGGCTGCCCAGAAAATGTCCTCCGCTGAGTGAAACACAATCCAGAGCCCAGCTGGGAATTCCATTGCCTCCTTGGGTTTTGGAATTGTTTATTTTTATTCCTTGGCTCAAATCTTTCATTCCTGTCCTTGTCTCTTCTCATCTCACTCCTTTTTCTCTCTCTCTCCTCCTAGCAGCCAGTACCCCTCTCTGTACATACGCATGTCTCAGCATCTAATACCACTCTCTAAAAATAGCTCTGACAAGCTTAGTCTCCTGCAGGTGACACAACTTAAAATTGATACCAAAAGACCAGACCATATCATGATCAGCCTTTGATTCATTTACCCTGTGTACTAAAGACCCTGAAATAAAATAAACACAGTTCACAGGGGAAAAAAATTAATGCAAAATGAGACTCTTTCAAGTGGCATTTTCCAGCCCAGTTTTTTGTGGTGGGTTTATGTAATCAGACATAATAGTCTGCACATGTGTGGTTACACTATTTCAGAAATGATTCCCAGCCCACCAGATGACGTCAGAGGGGCCCATGGTGAGCCCCCTGAGTCTGAGGGCGGCTCTCTTCTGCTCAGTTAGGAAAGATGCCAAATAGCAGAACTGTCAACCCAACTTCCTGCCCAGTCACGTAGAGTTTCTTCAGTTCTTGTTCTGAGTGTGCCCGCAGTCTCCTCCCCACACTCTTTTCCTTCATCATGTTCCTCTCATCCACTTACACACAGAGCAAAACTTTTCCTGGAAAGACCTATATTCCAGCTCAAAAAGTTCCAGGCAATGTATACATGCCTACGCACTTGAACAAATCCCCCTCCCCCAACAAAGAACAACTTAATTCATTTGGAATCCATTTTTGAGAAGAGAATTCTCCATCATACTGTCTTGGATTTTTCTAAGCAGGCACCTAGCAAGTCAGCCATGAATATAAGAATAATAATTAGTATAAGCACAAGAAGGGAAAAATCCTTCTGCTCTGGAAACTTTCTAAAAAACAGACAAAGGTGCCTAGAGTATGTTTAACAGGGTCAGCTTTGACCTCCTACTTCCCTCCCAGAGAGGAACTTGACAAATATTATAGAAATTCAGAGGATATTTTGCCAAAGGAAGGTAGAAAATAAAGAATTCTTACTTGGAAGAGGCCTTGAAAGTCACCAAGACAGTTACCACCTGGTACTTAACCCTCTTCCACAACATCCTGACCAAGTATTAATACTTAGCCAAACCATGCCTGCATGCTCCAATGATAGGGAATCCTTGGCTTCCATAGGCAATAGACCCCTTCTTTGGACAGCACTGACTGTAAAAAAGGCCCCTCCAATGTTGAAGTAAAATGTTTCTACTCAGGATTCTACCCTACTCCCTTTAGATCATTCAGAATGAAGCCAATATCTCACAGATGACAGCATGTCTCTAACTATTACTTACCATCAAACCTTCTCTTTAATAGGTTAAGAATTCCTAATTTTTTTCAACCATTCCTCATCTGATGAAACAGCTGGTACCCTCTTGTTTCCTTCCAGTCTGGCCATTGTCATGTACAATTTCACCAATGTAGAACTGAAAAGCTCTCAGTATTTTCATTGCAGATGCCATACCTCAATTAGTATAGGCGAGGATTACACTAATATACAATGCCCACCTTTCCTTCCTTCCGTCCCCATGTATTTTAATCCCAACAACAGAAACAAAAAAGAAAATCCTCACTGTCATCCAATCACAGTTTTCTTAGTTAGTTCTGAGCCAGTAGTTCTACTGGAGCATCTCATGACCTCTAAAAGCCTAGGAAATCACCCCTGATCCAAAGAATAGCCTCCTTTTCCAGACTGCCCTCTTGTCCCAGCTTGCTGTCACCGCTGCTGAGATAGCGGACGATTGATCTGAGAAATCAAGTTGGATTGCTGTCCCAAATCTACACTCGGTTCTCCTTGTGTCTGTCTGATCGATTTCACTCTGTGCGACATAGCTTGTCGCTATGAATTTTCATGCTAGTCAGGAGCCGCCAGTGCACCCAAGAACAAGTAGAAGATGGTCTGCACCCCTCCCCACCCCTTCAACCTCACCAGCCTCTGTGTTAATTTTTTTTAAATCATCCTTAGATTGGAGAAAGGTGTTTTGTTAAAGACCACAGACCAGGATGCAGGGGATTCCGGTTACCGGCCCTTCCCCATCAGGTTCTCAGGTCCCTGCTTGTGGCGACATCTCCTACCACTGTACAAGGTGTCACCTGTTTGGCAGCCCCTCTCAGCTGAAAGCATGTGGCCGCAGGTGCCATGCAAACACTGATTGTGTGTGACAGCCCTAGACGCCAGCTGCCTGCATGAAGCCTGCCCAATCGCCACTTTTTTTGAGGGTAGAATGCTGCCGATGGCATGACTGATACAGAAACAAGAAACTAGGTGACCGTAAAGCTAAGATAAGTCCTACTAAGTGGCATTCTGAGCCCTATGGCTTTGAAATAATTGGCAGTGATAGAATAGAAACAAAGGGTGGGGGGAGCCTTGTTTTCTTACACTGATGCCCTGCGGACTGTACATCTGACTGGCTGCGAGTCCGTCACTGTATCCTCCTGTCTGGCTGATAACATGGCGAAGGGTATCCACCTAAACGGATGAACAACAACAGAGAGGAGATTAGTCAGAGAGATGCAGGTAAGTGACACAGGTCATCAGCACACAGGCTACCGTTTGGGCACACCAAATTAACGCAACCATTGGAGATATTCTTCCTGGGAAAGGAACCATTAGGAGGCTGGGCCTCCACTCTCTGCCAAATCCATTATCCTTTCTGAGCTTAGTAAGCAAGACAGAAAAACGGTCAAAGAAAGCTGGGTTTCCCAACAATGAAACTACTGTTGCATAAGACATCAGGGATTGGGTGATGGAGTGGGTGAGTGGGGAGGCTGAAAGATTTTTTTCCTTCCTTCCAGATCGTCCTATACAACTTCTTTGCTCAGGAGCTTATAAAAGTCAAGGTTCTGTTTAGAAGGGCCAGCCAGCTGCCTCACAGAGAGAAGAGTGTGTGACTAATGCTGTCTTTTTGAGGACTTAAATAATGGCCGGTTGTCTAGTCTTTTGGACAAAGCCTGACTATGTATCTTCAAACTTGGTGCCAGGCAATGTTTCCAAAGCAAGGGGCTGAATCGCCAGCCAGCTGGTGTATTCCAGGCACATAATGCTTCTTGTTCCTCACGCAGGTGGGACCCTGGGTGGGCGTGGCTCAGAATCGTCCTAGCGACCCTGACCCAGAGCACACAACTTCACCCCGTCACGTCAGGCTGTGTGCTCACACAGAAGGATGGCTTCTGAGTTGTCATGAAGGCAAGCTGCTGACTAAGGCGTGCTGAGGGCTTACGCCACACGACTTGAGTTTTGTTTCCCAGCATGGACCAGACTTGTCACCAGAAACTCAAGTCCCTTGACCTCAAGGATGACTACAAAGATAAGTTTAGTCAACCTGACTGGGTATTTTTAAAGGTTAAAATGAAACCCTGAAATACTTAGGTATGCGCCTAGTGATTAATGACCTCCATATTGGGCAAACGTTGAGTGTGGAAAAACCAACAAACCAGAAAGAAACCTGGAAAGCAAGCCGACAGAGTGAACTCCTTCCTTTCCCTTTTATGAGCAAAGAATACACTGGGTCCACTTGCCTCAGTCACCTCACCCTGCACTTGCTCCTTTCCTGCCTTCCTCGTATGACTGACAAGCCAGAGCCAAATGCATTCACAAAGTGTGGACAAGATTCCCCACGACAGTGGTTGTCTTTGTTTTGGTTTGGTTGTTGGTAAGGTTTGGTCTCTACATCTCTCTCTGTCTCTTTCTGTCTGGACAGAAGCAGGAGTGCCAGTCCGACTGACGGCTCCTGGACTCTAAGGCATTCACCTGGCGGCACATTGGCTGGGTCCCTACCTGTGATTGCACGTTGGCTCCAACCTGGGCCCCTTGGTAAGAATCCCCATTGAGTGACTGCACGCTCATGAACAAATCTCCAGAGTTTGACATGTTAAAAGAACTGGAAGAACCTGGAAAGGAAAGAGTGAGGCACCTGAATCACAGAAAGGAAAAGGCTCAACCCCCGCAACTAACAGCCAAGAGGAAGAATGACATGCAAAGCAACCCCCCCAAACAAAACTAAAATCAAAACAATATCAACAGAGTCTGGTTAGTAGCATGAAGAACAGAGCAAGCAATAAAGGGTGCATATCGTTCATGTTATGTAAAGCCCACATCTCCCTGCAAGTTGCCTGTAGGACTGCTTCCCCTTAGCAACTTTAAGCTGAGGAAGGAAACATGTATTCTTCTTAACTTGGTCTGTTTGAACTGGAGACAGCCTCCAGCCCCTGGATCTCTCTTTCATGCCTCTAAAATTCTGGGACTGGCTGGGGGACCATGAGCTGGAGACTATGGGCTGGTCAATGATACTTCTGCCACCATGATGGAGCACCTGAGCTGTCAGCTAGATTCTAAATAAACTACTGCTACAACCATCTACCCTCATGTGGGGAGCAGCACCTGGGGGTGGGAGGGCACGAAGGCAATGCTGCACAGTAGGGCTGGCTCTGGGATACAAGTCACTGACATTCCTGATTTTCTAGAAAGAAGATGATGTCCCCTTCTGGGTGGCAAACAGCCTAAGAGAGCCACGAAGACTACAAAAATAAATGAGAATAATATGCTCTTCTTGCCACCTGCCGTTTTAGAGGAAGATGAGACAGAAATTGAACCAGGAATTCTCAGGCATGCATGAAATATGAAATCATAATAATAATGATCAAGTGGGTCTCCAGAAGAGCATTTAACCATCTGTTTTCACCTCCTAGAGATGATGTTTTCTCCCAGACTCAGCCTACAGGCACCACCCGGGTTCCACTGGTTCTACTATGGTAAACCTAGTCCCCCCGCCTCAACCTAAACACAAGGCCGTGGAAAAACTTATTATTATTCTGAAGTCATCGTGCAGCTCAGCGCATTAGGAAAGAAAGCTCGACGTGCAAGGTTTGGTTAAAACATGACATTAGCCTGGAAAAGGAGAGACCTCAGGGACCCAGGTCAGTTCCACTCTATTTTTTCCATCCCTTTAGTGCTCAAATTGCACTCCTGCCCTTGAGTTCTGAGACCACCATCATCCGTGTGGAATCACACAACAATGATTCATGCCCCAGCTCTGACTCTTTCTTTTATCCCAAGATGGGGATCTGTGCTGTCCTAGAGAGCTGCCTCACCTCACATGAAGAGCTGCAGCTAAGCAGAACAGGAGGGTTTTTTTGTTTGTTTATTTGTTCCATGGAAGGACCATTTAGCAGTGATTTCTAAACTCTGCCACTTTCCTTAACTCTTCATGGTACCCTCCTCCTTCCAAGGCAAGAGTCATTTAGTGACCAGATGATTTACTTGAGGACAATTTACCTGGGGAAAACCTCAAGTTAAGAAACACCTCCTTCCTGCTTTGTTCTTTGGGGTGTTAATCCATATGCAAGCAACCAGCTCAGTATTAATATTCTGCTATGTGGACAGATCCTCTACTCTTACTTCCTTCTCCTGTGAAAAAGGAGCTGCTTTGAAGGGTAGGGGACAAGGCAAGCACCATCCAAAGAACTATGCCATTCTCATGGCTCTGCAACATGTCTGTGTATGTCATGTGGCACACATTTCTAGGTTTAGTTTATCTGAAACGAACTAGAAAAGTGGGGTCTTAGGCAAAATAAGTACAAGATCTGATCAGGTATGGTTTACATCCAGTCAGTGGGTGGAGGCTTTGGTGTGGACTTTCCTTCCATTAATGTGGTGCAAATCTGACAAACAGTCCTCCCTAACATGTAGGTGAAGTAGTGCATAGCACAGATCACATTCTTATGTTAAGATATATAATATATGATCTATAGTTATATCCCTCTCACATCTTTCTTTCAACCACAGCAACATAATCTAAATAGTATTTAATAGCTTTATAGTATTACAACATATGCTCACATGTAGATGTCATCAGAGTCAGGACCCAGCAGCTCTAAGAACCCAAATTATAGTTGTTGATATGAATCAGATTTTTTCCCCTGAGAGTATTCAGTTTGAAGCTCAGGTATTCTATTTCTCTCCCAACCAAATACCATGTAATAAACATACACTCTATATGCTTGGTTGACTCTTTATTGGAAATTAGCACACAGACTGAGAAACGGAAGAAAGCCCCAAAGGGCTATGTTGATGCCAAGGAACATGGCATCCATAGAACCATGAAGGCACGGAATGTGCCATTTACAAGACAGACACTGCAATTGACACAGATGATTTAAAAAAATATATGTGCATAGATAAATTGTAAATATGTCTGGCTGCCTAATGTACATAGAGACAAATATGCGCATATCAATGTACTTCATGTACAAATGCATTTGAATCAGAGCAGTAATTGCAGGAGGAGTCCCTGTGCTTTTGGACATCCTGTTTCAGCATTTCATTGTCTCTGCACATCCGTGTACAACAGCACCATGGTTTCTGCTTCTCTGATAAGTATCTAGAGGCAGTGATGGCACTGAGGGAAGAGACTAGGTGCCATGAATACTGCAATAAAGCAGACACAAGTCCACACAAAACATCTAAATAATGATGGGAAGACACATTCTTCATCTGGCACTGGAAGTTGGGAAGAACTTATACTAGATTGGATAACCTCCTGGAATAGGAAGTGGGCTCTCTCAGAGGTGCTGTGAAATTCTCAAAGAACTAACACAGAATTACCTGGCTTGCTGAGAATGTCAGTCTGAACCCTTACCTGCCGGTGGCTATAAAGTAATGGCAAAGACTAGAAGCACAGTTTAAGACATGTTTACCATTTAAATGGTTCTGAATTTGGCTTGGGGAGGGAGGCAAGTGGGTCATTTACATTGTAATCTAGACATTGGGGGCATATACAAAACTAAATTTGAACTCAATTAAACAGAGAAGTAATAGATCACCTATGGATTTTGATGCATTTGCTCACTCAAACACAACGTGGAGATGTGTTAACATCCATTTTCATAAGACAATTTCCTGAACACACTATTTTTACTCTAAAGAGTTTCCAGAATTAAATTTCTTCAGAAAACAAAAACAAAAACTCAGCTAACCTCAAAATCCAAAGAAAAAAAGTATAATAATCATAAAATCTAAACCCAGAGCAGAGTTTCTTGACCTTGGCACTATTTACATTTTCGATCCGATAATTCTTCGTTGCAGAGGAATATCTTATGTATTATAAGATGGTCAAACAGGTGCCAGGAACGCCTACCCCTGATGACTGTGACAGCCAAAAATGTCAAGTTTACCCCAACTGAGAACCAATGACCTAAAACAAAAATGAATTTCCTTTTCCTTCCTAAGGAACTCAAGGCATTTAAAAATATTAGTTCATTATAACTCAGAGCATTTTTAGGAAGCAGACGAATGGCAAGTATTGCTTTAAGTTCTGCAGTCTAGACATCAAAGCCTCACATATTAGATAGCCAGTCTGATCAGACTGGACTCCCATACTATTTGAAGGCTGGAAGACAGAGCGTGTTTGCTCAATGTAAGCTCAACTCTATCATGCTCATTTCTCTATTTTCTATGATTTTCCCCTCTCAAAATCAAACAATCATTGTTACTTTCTACTCAGCGCAAAGTACAAGAGGGAATGTTTAGTCCAGTATGAAATCCCTTTAGTAGTTGTACATGTCCAGAGCTCCAATTCCAGGAGGCTATGTTTTCATCTTCCACTTAGAAATTAAGGGTAGAAACATGGGAAGAAGGAACACAGCAGAAAACATCAATGGAATAAATTCTTTCAATTGGTTTTAAAAAACAAAACCATGCAGGAATCTGTAGATTTAGTGCAAGTGTCAGTAAACTTCTCTGGCTGTGTCACCTCCTCTCCAGCCATGTGTAGCATGTATCAACTCCTGTTAGGAAGCCAGCGTCCAGAGATTTTAATATGATAATCTTCCACCAATCCCTCAGAACACCAAACTTCCTTTCAGGAGTACAATAAGAATATACCAAAGAGTTTAGAGCTTGCCACTATAGTGTTGGAGGAAGAGCTGTCACAGCTGAATCTCCTGTTTTCCTTGACACACACACACACAAAGCTAAGCAAAATAATTTAATCTATGGGTTCTGAGCCTCAAAAAAGCAGGGACTGCTGAGCTAAGCAAAGATTCTGATAAGATATCAATGTTGATACCATGCTACAGAAAATATCTATAACCCACAAGCCAATTTCTTTCTTCTTGGATATTAAAAAGTTCTCCAACTCTTCCCAGTAGATAATCTAGCCTTCCTAAAAGGGCCTTATTTTTCTGAGATATTAACTCTTGCTTTCATCATTCCATCAAAAATAAGAAATTGAAAAGGCATCACTTTAGTTCACTCCAGAAGAATTATGGATCCAGGGTTATAACTTGTGCTTCAATTGGTCCCCATTTTTCTTTTCAAAACAATTAATTTTCTTGTCTTCTTTCTATTCTTCATCCTTGTTCCATCCATTTTGCCCAGCTCTGCTGGCATAAAATATGAAGTATTCCAAGTATCTCTAAATGCTTGCTAATTCCTCACAGGACTTAGCCCTGTGTGACTTTTATGAATTACGCCTAAGGAAATAGGAGGCTGGGCATATAACAACAATCAGGAATATTTAGAAGTGGCCTAAATAAAGATGGTGAAATACTGCTCTCCACACAAAAGCCTCTATAAGGAAGAAGATTTACTTGCAAAATATCTTGCAGTAGAAATAAGTATTTATATTTAGTAAAGCTTCTGGGAAAAACTCCTGCTTCGATACTGAGGATATAAAAAGTTTCCAGGTTTCAGAACTCTGGACTTCAAACTCAAAAGAAATATATTTTCACTTACTACCCTCTTATGTAAAACTTGCTATATGAGTTATCATTTACTCTTTGACATCATTACCAAGGAGCTGGTATACAACATTATCAACACACTATGTGAAAAGGTGAAAGTTCTCCCTTTATCTGAGTAGAGATTTGGGTTGTGTTAAGAGCAAAGAAAATATAGAAAAACCCATTTATAACTTTTCTTGTTAAAACATTTATCTTTTAAAATTCATGCTATTGCACATATACAATAGTATTTTCTTTTGTCCCTATTTTAGAAAAATACAAAGGGATTTCTCTGCATATTACTTCCAACAACTTAGGCACCACTGGAAAGCTTAGCTCAAATTTTCCATAATAATTTACTTTGTGCTCAGAATAGTCACATGAAGGTTAAGCCACCAGAAAAATTCCTCAGAAAACTGTAATCATAGACTGACATTCCAAGAGAGCCAACATAATTCTTAAACACAGACGAGGGGGTTAAAATGCTTACTTTTCTCTTTTTAAGTGCTTTAGGAAAGAATAAAGAAGTTACGGACTTAGTAATGAAGGGAGTCCATGGGGCCCTTCTAAGGACTAGTCATAAATCATGCTAAGCCATCTGCGAGGCAGATATATCAGGGACAGGAAGAAGTCATTTTGATATCTGTTTTGCATTATGATAACCTTTGCAAGAGTGTTGAGTGTGTTTTTGCTAATGTTGACAGAATAAAACTTCTTCCACAAAGACAGAAAATGTCTGCCTAGCAGTGCAATTCAACTGGTGCTGTTGGGTCTGAAATGCTTAATAATTGACCAGATGGGAAAGAAGGAAACTCTCTGGTTACTGAACCTGTTAGCCTTGATCCTTTGTCAATAAAACCTTGATGAGAAAAGAAGGAAATACACACTCACACACAAAACCTCAAAGAGCAAATATGCTCCCTATGGTTACCTAATCTGGAGTGCTGGGTAAAGTAAAACTGGATTGAATTCTGCTTGTCTTTTACCATGTCCATGTTTACAAAGCCCTGGCCATTCTTCTTGCATGATTCCATTTAAACAAAAGAAGTCTGTGACAGTATAGCCCTGTGACTTGGAGAACCTTATGATAACAAATTAGAAGTGTCCAGAAGCTGACAGAAAACATTAGTGTGTGGAGCCTTACATGTCTCCAA
The DNA here is from genome assembly GCF_027580195.1 of Bos mutus. NCBI lineage: Eukaryota > Metazoa > Chordata > Mammalia > Artiodactyla > Bovidae > Bos > Bos mutus. Next base: position 8,666,595 of record NC_091619.1, on the reverse strand, counting down.
TAACAATCTACCATAAGGCAGAAAGATAGCTTATTTTAGTGGGCAAACAAGCTGGGAGGTCAAAGATACCACATACCTCCCTAAATGTTAGAAATTAGATTGAAAAATCATATTATGATCTAACACATTTAAATCTGTGACCTTTTAAAGTTGAAGGCATCAATTTTCTTAAATGTGCACCCCATAGCCAAAATCAATGCATCTGATTCACTATGGGGAGAAATATTATAATCTGTTTTTTATTAATATTATTAATACATAATTATATAATAAGAACTATTTCTGGTTTTCCCTTTAAAAAAGCACCAACATGGATACCTTCCACAAATACCAAGAGTACAAACACCAAGGTTATATTTTAGGTATTATAGATGATTTTTTTTTCACATGTGGAACTTAAGAACTGGCACACTCCTAAAATATATTATGTTAGCCTTAACTCTGAAATTAGTGATACAATGCACATTTACTAAAATAAAATCAGGAGCATAGCACATGACAGATACCATAATAGGAAAACTGGAATCTGGATCATTTGAATTAATGACTGGCAATTTTCTTTGTAGTTTATATAAAGAAAACCAACACAATAAAACAGTAAAGAAGAACAACAATAAACAATTGATAGCAATAATCATAGTTGGCTCTGCAGACCAGAACATTCTAATGAGATGTTTAAAGAAGAGTGGATACTCCTGCATAGAATTCATGGTAGTAAATGACTCAGACATTGTGTGATGGGAACAGCAAAATAGATATATGAGACAAACTAAATGTGTGAACCCCAAGAGACTGTCGCAAAGTATTAAGTCAAGTTTACTTATTAAAATCTCTGAAAGGAGAATTTAGAGGTCTCCTCATCAAAACCAATCAATTTACCTCTGTCCAACTTAAATAGACACATGACTGCAAACCCTCAGCCAAGTCCATCTTATACACAGCAAAACACATTGCCTTTTGAAAATAAAAAGAAAAACCCAAAGTAGTATCAATGATAAAAAAGACAATCAAACACATAAATCAACCCATCCAAAACAAGAAAATCCCAATGTTGGGAAGGCACACATAAAGATGGAGAACCATTCCCCCAAATCAAAGAGAACACTAACCAGCTGAGTTGGGAGTTGAGGGTGAGTTAGCTTGGCTTCCATGGGCTGACACATTGGTAGCAGTGACAGCTGTTTTGGCAGCATAAATATTGGCTTCCTCTTGAAATTTACCTATGTTCTTCTTGTACCGGATTCGTTTATTTCCAAACCAGTTTGATACCTAGAGAGATTTAAGAGAAGGTGAGAAATTTACCATTTCCTCCTGCATAAGCATCACAGAAGAGCTTATGAGAGAGTTGAAGACATGGGCTTCACTGGTCTTATCCTAGCTCTGATTTCTCAATATCAATGATAAGACCTGAAGAAAGTGCTTGCAGAGGAACAATTATATAAAATGAGATTCTCTTGCTTAATATAACACAATCTAAGAAAACCATTGTGACAAAGATTTTTCTATGGAGGAGCTGCTCATTTAACTAGGACCATTTTACTTTAGGGCAAGCATTTTAAATCTGCTTACCTCGTAAATATATGACTAAAAAAACTTGGCATTTCAGGAGAAATGCCTGTTACTTACCTATGCTAAAGCTGACTCTAGGCAATCAAAATACACAGACCTTTAAATATCCATATAAATCTAGATCAACATATGGATGCTTTCATGGATGGATTAATTTCCCATTTTTATTAGTTAAGTAACTTTAATATGGACTAGGTTCTTAGCTGCACTGTACTACTACTGACCTTAGGATCAATATAATTCAATCCAATAAATTTCACTAAGTATTTTGTGTAAAGCTTGGTGTTATCTACATAAGGAAAATCTGAAGCATAGCACTGATTATTCCTTTCCATTTCAGGCTTTAAATGTTAATGCCAAAACACAAAATAAACCTAATTTACTTTCATTTGTTAATTTATTTTCTTCACATGGCTCATAGTGGCTGTCCTGGCTTGATTCTTACCCGTTCCCTTTACACCAAGACCTCTGCCAGAGACAAGTGGAAACACAGTGAAATTCAAGTTTTATTCCCATGATTCCTGCTTTAGGAAGAGTTTCATACTCCATATTCCAGATGTGACTTCAAACTAAAATGTTATGATTTTATACAATTACAAAACAAACCATGAATTTGATGAGGAAAGGAAAAGTTGGTAACACATGTACCGTAGCTTTACATGTAACTTAATTTATCCCAACAATGGCAGATAAAGAAAACTCTTGCAAAACTACACTTATTTTTTAAGTGCATTAGCTAAATTTTAAATCTTATAGGGCTATCCCCTAATAGATCTAAATGCTTATGCTATAGCAGAAATGACAAGCCTCTGTTGTAAAAATCAAACCATAGCACTGAAATATTAGTAAACAAGAGAAAATAAATTCAGAAAAAGGTTTATTTATTGTAAATGCTGGTGCCTACAGTAAGGGTCAAACTAGGAGAGAAAGACACTTCTGAGTCCATTTAAGGACTGCTGCCTATCTAATTTCATTCTCAAACTCATATGTTTTTCTTGATGTAACTTTCACTATTCATAGGAATCAATCATAATCATGGTTGGGTTTTTACTTTTAAGTGGAACAGAAAGGAAGAGAGGTAGGGAGAGTTTTTTTTCGGAGGCAACTGGATGAGCTGGAAGAAAGTGGGAAAGATGAAGATAGTTTGGAATGACTTTTGAGGAGGAAAGGAAATGCTTGTGGTCAGTTACATGAGAGAAAGTGAGAAGGAAAAGGGGGGAAAACGGACCATTCCTAGATGATTACCTCTACAGGAGAACAGATCCTCATATACAGGGAAGATGCTGGGTCAATTCAGGCATTTCCTACACGAACCACTAGGGGGATATCATATGCCCTCAACAATGTATAGAAACAGTGCTTTCGATAATTGATTCACTGTTCAAGAGTCACTGACAAGGGTCTACTATGTGCTGGGTCCTAGAGATATATAGATGACTGACAGTCTGAGACAACTAATGCAGAAGGAATCGCAGATTCTCAGGGAGAGGCTTGATTCACATTCTGAACAATCCCGCATGGCTAGAGCCACGGTGAAGTCCGGTGGAAAGTGAGATATATGAGTTTGGTGCTCTAGTAGAGAAGTCTCGTGGGGATATTCTAAGAGAAGTATATTTGCAGCTGTGAGCAAGGAAGGCATCACTCCAATTAAGCGTGTAGAACAGTGCTTTTCAAAGTTTCAAAGTCAGGGGCTCTTGGACGGCTTATTAAGACAGAGTCCGAGCTTCCTCTTCTCCTTCCCACTCCCCATTCACACGCGTGTGCTCGGTCGTGTCTGACTCTTTGTGACCCACAGACTGCAGCCCGCCAGGCTCCTCTGTTCACGAGGTTTTCCAGGCAAGAATACTGGAGTGCGTTGCCATTTCCTTCTCCAAGGGATCTTCCGAGCCCAAGGATCGAGCCCACATCTCCTGTGTTGGCAGGTGGACTCTTTCCCACTGTGCCACCGGGGAAGGCCCTCCTTCCCAACAGGAATTCTTATTCAGGACTGGGGTGAGACCCAAGAAATTAAAAAACAATAAAGTATAGTTGATTTACAATATTGTGTTAGGGCTAAGTGTGCAGCACAGTGATTCAGATATATCCATATCTATCTATATCTATATATGTGTATACACATATATCTATATAAACATATGGAGGTTTCTGTGTATGAACATATTTTCATTTGAGAATCAAATTAGTAAGTGAATTAAAAAAATGTCAGAATATAGTTACTGGGCTAGGACATGATGAGATGGGGCTAAAGAAAGGACAATACTTTCAGGATATGTAGAGATGGGAGACCCTCTAAGAAGACTGAGCAGGAGTGCCCTAAGAGGAAGGAGGAAACTCCAGAGAGAACAATGTCAAGGAAGCCAAAGTAGGAGAATTTCAAGATGGAGGGGTTATTATTAACCCAAAGAAACAAACAAAACAAAAAACCCAAGATAATAGTCAAAGCCATCTACCAGATTTGAGAACAAGGGACAGAGATTTAGTATATCATGTGGTCCAACCAACCATGACTGATAGATGGGGCGACAAAAACCCCTAAAAGAGCGAGTTCCTAAAAGAGCGAGTTCCCTAAAATGCCATGGTTGACTCAGCATGGGTCAACATGCTCCTAGCAAAGGTTCTTTCTATGATACCATACTGTTTCCCACTGAAACTTGTTCAGCAATGGTAAAACAGTCTGGTTATGATTGGGAAGAAGTGATGTAATGGGGAATGTAGAATGATATGGCCTTGGGATGGATGGGGGAAGGACAAAGGTGATGCAAAACATGTATAAATCACTTCCGTGAACAACTATTTGCACCCTGGATTTCCATAATGAAGGATGCAAAGGTTGTTGGAATAGACCAAGATTCCATTTTTTTTTATTCAGATACAATGCAGACTAGATCCTGGAAAATTCATTCTATTTCAGTAGGGATTTGGAATTCCAAGTCCCAGATTTTGAATTCCAACAATATAATGATTTTCAACGTTAATAGCAGAATACCCCATGACTGAAATTCACTGTTTGTGATGTGGTTCATACCTGGAACTATTCTGCAAAAATGCAGCAAGTATCAAAAAACATCAGCTATCTTTTCTTGTGGACACTGGGTCTAGATTTGGACAAGAATGGTTAGAAACTTAAGATAATACCAGACCACCTGAATTTAGACCACTGATGTTCCACTTTCCTAGGGTTGCCAAGACTAGAAACGACCTTCAGCTGGGTCCAAGAACCTGAGGAAGGTCCAAGTTGAAAAGGATGAGGCAATCGTTTCTAACTTATCTGAAAGGAGGTTTTTGAGACTCCTGCAAAATCACCCACAGTGTGCTGGCAACCTCTTCATTGCAGACCCTCTGTGTGGAGTTCTTTATTCTGACTAGACCCACTTCTGCTTAAGCTAAACACAGGCTGAAGGAATCAGCACTGGCGGGGAGCAGCGGAAGCCAGGCTTCAGTTCAAGAAGTATGCTGCTGCTGCTGCTAAGTTGCTTCAGTCGTGTCTGACTTTGTGCGACCCCATAGATGGCAGCCCACCAGGCTCCGCCGTCCCTGGGATTCTCCAGGCAAGAACACTAGAGTGGGTTGCCATTTCCTTCTCCAATGCGTGAAAATGAAAAGTGAAACTGAAGTCGCTCAGTAAGTGTCCGACTCTTCGTGACCCCATGGACTGCAGCCCACCAGGCTCCTCCGTCCATGGGATTTTCCAGGCAAGAGTACTGGAGTGGGGTGCCACTGCCTTCTCCATCAAGAAGTATAGATGCTCACAAAACAGCATCTACTTCTTTTGGCAAATGTTAAGTGAAGTTTCCTGCTAAAGTAGGCCTCTTCTCTCCAGTTCCCCCTCACCCCCACCCTTTTTGTAAACAGCAGCACATCTAATTCTTTGGCACGTGACATAATTCTGAGGAAAACTTTCTCTGAGAGATTTCAGAACTATCACTACTGGTCTCAATTGAGACTGGTGGTGGCATTTGAGGTTCAGATCAAATAAGAAGTATGGATGGATTCTCTGAGTAGACAAAATGTAGATGGGAATTCCCTGGTTCAGTGGTTAGAACTTAGCACTTTTACTGTCGAGGGGCCAGGTTCAATCTCTGCTCGGGGAACTAAGATTCCTCAAGCCACGTGGTGTAGCCAAAAAAAAAAAAAAAGTAGATACATATAAAACTTGCCTCCTTTTCTACTTCATATTAATGCTGAAGACTCCAGGTCCATAAAAATTTTACGTCATGTATCTTTCCACATCAACAGGCACCTCTTATGGTTATTGCTCTTGGGGGAAAGGGGACACTCAGTGACATTTTGTGCCTTCATTCCAGTGCAATCAGTGACATGTTAAAATTCCTACACTCCATCAGCTACAGAGTGAGGATATCCAGAGAGGACATGTGAGTCCTTTTCATTTAAAAGTTCCATTCACTGACTCTTAAAAAGTTCCTGAGTTGGGCAAAAAAAAAAAAAAAAAAAATGGGCCAAGGAATTGACCCTGTTTGAGAAAATGACATGAGAAGTGCTGGTAGCTCTCCAAGTCAATGCAGAAATGCTCATCTATCTGAAGAAAGGGAGTGCACAGAGCGGGGAGCTCCAGCCCTGTTTTAACTGCACTCCACTGAGTCTTCTACTTCTGCTGGCTTTTCCAGGTTACTTCCCTGGAGACTTTCTTATACACACCATGAGCTGACCTTGCCATTTTAAGGCTTTGAAAGTTCAGGAAGGCCAGGCTCCCAAGACCCTGCCAGGCAATACCACTATGGCCAGGCTTTGGGCTGAGTCCTCTGGGGTGTCTTACCTGGGACACTGTGATGCCGCACTTCTTGGCTAGCTCCTCTTTGGCTTCCTCACTGGGGTAAGGGTTGCTGAGATGGGAATAGAAATATTCATTCAGGATTTCCGTCGCTTGCTTGTTGAAATTTCGTCTCTTCCGCCTTCATAAAGAGCAAGGAAATCACAATGACAATGGACAAAAAAAGAAGTTCACAACAAACACATATAAAAAGGGAGAGGAGAGGATCTACATTTGGGAGAAGACATGTTTTTGAGTGAATGAGAGATGTGTTCTAAGGGGCCGGATGGTGAAAGCATTTCTTAAGGTGTTTGTTGTATACCTCATCATGCTCACTGTGGGGACCCTGAGCAGAACAGTCACATGTATTTATACAGAGTGGTGAGCACCACTAAGTTTCAAAATCCACCGTCTTGGTTTTGAGCCCTAGACAAAATGAACACCGGCTGGGTGATTTGGAATGCCTCTCCAGACCTTAGCTTCCTCAAACGACAGTCAAAAGAGTCAAACCAACCTCGTGCGGTGAGAGGAAGGGAGAAATGAGGTCATATCAATATATAGACAGGACTCAGCACAGTGCCTGCTGCTGCTAAGTCGCTTCAGTCGTGTCCGACTCTGTGTGACCCCACAGATAGCAGCCCACCAGTGCCTAATACATGACAAATGCTAGGACTTCCTGGGGATTCTTCCTACCAGGCCCCAGGCCTCAGATCTGATCCTTCAGAGCCATTAATACAAATTATTCATTTTTCAAAACTAGTGAGGTAGCTACGGTTATTCCCATTTACCAATGAAGAGCTGAGTTTAAAAGTTGCTCGTCTAGTACGTTACAGAGCTAAAATATTATTTCAAGTCTGCCTGAGTACAAAACCCAGCCTCTTTTTATATACAAATTGCCTCCTGGCAATTACACAGAGACTCTGCAGCCATAAGTTAAAAATAAGTTATCATTTTCTCTCTATTCTATCCCCATTGTAAGTGCATGCGACATGTTTAAAAGGCTTGGGGAAGAGGGGCAGGAACGGATGGAAATTAACCCCCTGACTGCTTGACCTTCCTTAAAAGGAGAGAAACAGTACTTCTTAAGCAGGAACAGCTGCTAAATGGTGAAACACAAGCCCAGAGAAATCTTTTTTAATATACAGGTTGCTAAAAGGAAGAAAACCACTCTTTGAATAAAAGCATTTTTATGCCTTAAAAAAAAAGTGCTAATTGAACTAATTTAAAGTGAGAATCACTTTATGGCCTCTTCCCAGCTAAGGCTTGGGGAGAGCTGGGGTTTGCTTAGGGATGCTGGACTCCTTGCAGATGTCTGCTGCCCTCCTCGAGGGGGCAGGGCCTCTATCTTTAAATTAGCTCCATGAGCACTTTTGCCTTTTTGCTTTTATCAAAACCTTTTCCTTATGGGAAAAAAAAAATTTCCAGAACATCCCTGGTTATGCCAGGATATCAAGTTTTCCAATTTAAGCCAACGGAAAGCACTGATCGCCTTGCTAGACAGAAAATTCAGCTAATATTGTATTTTCAGGGTCCCACTTGGATTAATTAACACAATAAAGTGCCTGATTTTACCGGATGAACACCATCTGTCCATAGGTATTAACCACATCTGTCCAGACTATGCCAAGCCCAAGTCACTCTCCCAAATCATGCTGAGTTTCTGGGTCACCCAGCATCAGAAATTGGGCAGATTAGAGTAAAAGGCCCAACTAAAAAGGAGATATGTATTAAAAGCTCTTGCATGATGGGAATTTGAGGAAGGTAGCCAAGCGGCTAACCCAGTCTCCAGGCTAGTCTTCAGATAACCTCTGGCTTTCTCTTGGCCTCAAGAAAACAGTTGTTTTAGGCCTGGGGAAGTGGCCCCTGAAGGCTCCTCTAATTGGGAGTTGTTTGCATTAGCGTTACAGTGTATTTCTTGGGAGTCTTCCAATTGAACTCACAGGAAGCCTCTCTGGAATGAGTTGGGGTGCTGGGATTGTACAGACAGCTGTTCCTGACTCCTCCTGGGGACGTGCAACCTTCCTTTAGGGGGTCGCATCTACTCTGATGGCCGCACTGATCATCTTCTGCAAGGCCTGTCTCAATCCAGGGCCTTTGAAACCCCAGAATTAGGAGTTTACAGAATTTCAAGAAACCCAGGGAAAATAATATACTTCTGACAATAAGGTTATTTGAACTAAGATGCCTGGTTTCTTTGCTCTGGCTGGAGGGGTTTTCAGCTTGGTGAGTTAACACTTGTTATTTCAAGCCAACCAAAAGCTTTGATTGTTGGGTATCCAGGTAAGTGTAGGAAATGTGGAAGTTGATGAAATTTTAGGAATGGAAGCTTTGGAATCACAGTGATTCAAGAATGAGGAGTGGAGGCACCACAGACCATCAAATGTGTCATCTCTGCCCAAATGCCTCTCCTAAGAGCCAATACCCCATTTACCACTGCGTCCATTTGCAACTGCATATTCCAGACACTTCCAACAAACTGTTTCTATGACAAGTATCACATTTCACTCAAATCAACTTCATTTTCATTTTTTCCCACATTATATAATAGTATCACCATACATACAAAGTTCATTATATTTGCTAATTTGCTCATCCATTCAATTGTTTGTTCGTTCCTTAACTATTTGCGTACCTAACACACAGCAGAACCTGGGAATGATTCTCAATTCTCCTCACTCTCTTCCCTTCACTGGATGATTGGCCCCAGAGCAAGTCTTACCAGTTCTATTTTTCAAATCTATCCCTTCTGTTCCATCCTCAGTGTCACTGCTTTTTTTGAAATGGGTTTAGAGGAACTATGGTCTATTGTATAATGGTCTTACTAAAGTTGTCCAACAGCACTTCCTACAATGAGGAAAATAAATGTTCTCTGTTCCCCTATTGGAGTAGCCAGCAGCTGCTATTGAGTGGCTGAAATAAGATGTGTAAAACTGGAGAGCTAAATTTTTCAATTTTGTTTACTTATATTTTAATTAATATAGATTAAAAATCAAGAAGCCACAGACTAAACAGTAAAACTGTAGGCTGAAATCGTGCCCAAATAGCTCTCCTGGGAGGAGAGCCTGGACTCTCAGCCATGGGGTGCCCGAAATGTCTTCAGCACCTCCTTCTTTAATCTTATTCCATCATATACCAATGTTTATCTGAACATATTTCTCTCCAAATATTCGAGTAAAATTGGGAAGGTATTTTGTACTTATTCTGTATTTCCCCAGTTTGAGAAGCAAAAGCCTCAGCTAATCCTTAAGAAAATGACCACAGGAATTCCTCTAAACCATGGATCTGATCATAAAAATAATAATAATGATATCAATAATAATATACCATAGTGATCCTTATTATATTACAGCTGAATAATGGTGTGAATACTATGCTCTAGACACTATATTGTAAATATGTTATCTTATTTATTCCTGTGTATAGAATTATTCCCATTTTGGAGACACAAAAACTGAGTCTTAGGAAGGATAAGCCATTTATCCCGGATCACACATGTAGTCAGGGTTATAGTAAGAATCTGAACCCAAGCGGTGTAATTGGAGAACTTTCACCTTTCCTTCCTTAAACAGCTCAGAGTTTCTGCTGCTTCACAGGACAATCCGCAATCTTTGCTGGCACAGTTAAGGTCTTTCAGTGGATCAAGCCCATCCCCAGTGTCTCGTTTCCCACCATCCTACACATGCTCTTCCTAATTTCATCTGGCTTCATCATATGCTCCTCTATTCCCCAAAGACACACACGGCGTTCATGCTCCCGTGCCTTTCCATACCACTCTGTGTATTTCTCTCCCACAGCATTTGCCACAAGTTTACATGTGTCTTCCCAACTAAACAGCAAATCCTCAAGGGGAGGAGCCGTGTTTCACATGTATTTGAAACCCTGGTGCCCAACACATAGTAAGCACCCCAGTCAGTAATGCCTGTCGAAGTTGAATTACGTTGTTTACTTTGCTTCTGTGATTCCTTCTATTTGGTAAACGTCATAGTCCTCTGAGACTCAGCACTGTCTGCCTCTCCCCAGTTCTCCAGGCTCTCTCCCCTTTGGGTGAATTTGGTACTTGTACTTCCTGTGATCATGTGCAGTTTATGATCAGTTATAAGAGCACCTGTCCCAGGAGATTATGAGTTCTTGAAGGCGGGACCCACATTTATGTGTATTCTTTTCATTTTTGTTATTCCAGAGGCTAATACAGCATTTGGAAGAGTAAAAACTCAGTTATAAAAGTAAATAAATTTAAATGTAGTGGCAGTGCAGCCAGACCATATTGGATGCCCTTTCCTTTCTTGCAATCCTCTTTTTAAATAATTTTCTATAACCTTAACTGGAACGGTGGAGTGCAGAGGTATATTTCCAACCATGTGCTTGCTGCTTTCTCCAGCAAGATGTTATTTTTTACAAAACAAAGTTAAAATTATTGTATTGCTTGAAAAGCATTAAGAAGGTTTACAAGTTCCATCTCAAAGACTTATCACAGCACTATGCTCGATATAAAACATGCAATAATAAAAGTTGACTGAATGAATGAGTAGAATTTTTAAGTTAAACTTTCCTGGCACAGTGAAATCAACATAAGGAAGAAAAGAAGGATATGACTCAAGTGGACAAAACCTGGCCAAATGCTCAGCTGGGGAGTATGGAAGGCAGACTCCTAAGAAGATCTGTAAGATTCCACTCTGGAGCACTCCCCCTGCCTTGAATGTGGGTGTTGTGGGGACAGTGGAAATGATAGGATATCATTCCTATGATTAAGTTACTAATCAGGTGACTTTGTGTTAATGAAATGGGAGATTAGGTTAAAGCCTTAAAATGGTGACATTATCCAGGAAGAAAGGAAGCAGCCAAGCTGTAAGCCCTGTCAATGGGAAGGGTGGGTTCTATGAGCTGGCGACATCAGTCCTATTATCACAAGGAACTGAATTCTGCTCCCACGGGAATGAGCCTCAGCTGTGAGCATGGCCTCAGCTGAGCCCCGGCTTACAGCTTTGTGAGACGAGGGCAGAGGATCCAGGTTAACCTGCTGTTCCTGAACAACAGAAACTATGAGGTAACTTTGTGTTGGTCTAAGCTGCTAAATTTGTGGTAATCTGTTCTTCAAGAGCAGAAAATACAAGGAATGTTACACAACAAAGCTGTAACATTCAATTCTGCATACCCATTATATTAATGGGTATGACTAATCCTGTTACTAAATCAAGTCTCCCTTGTATTTCATTTGTCTTCCATGAAATCTTTTCTTAATGAAGCCCTGCCCATCAGATGCATGGATTAGAGCAGCATGTAAATATCAACAGTGAGTGTGTCTTTCTTACTAAAGTGTGTTTAACTAGCTTTCCCAATAATAGATAGCACTAGAAGCAATGATATTAACTACTTTGATCACGAGGTCCAGGCAAACATTCATTTTTGAGATGGAAAAACCATTTGCTCATCCTTGTGTTGGCATTTGGGGTCATATTCTTTCAGTGATACTAAATACACTCTCAAAGTAAATGCTAATAACAATGACAACTGATTAATTGTTTTAGTTTTGAACCTTAGCTCAGAGGCAATGATTCAAAGGTTGCAACCAAAGCAGGAAAAAGATCCTCTCTTATGATTACTGTCCTTCTGGTGCCAACTAGAACAATCTAGGCAAAAGCTGATGGGAGGGAAAGGAACTGTGTACAAAGCTTGCCTGGTTTCATGCCTTTTGGAGTCTGACCTTCAACTGGGCACAGCTGAGTTACTGAAAGAAGAAGTCCTATGAGAAATTGATTCTGCTCCTCCTTTCTGATTTCTTCTTTCTTGAAAAGAACCCAGTCTGGGCCCAACTTTTTTATTTTTTTCCAATATCTGCCAACACAAATGCCAACACCAGCATTTTAACGAGGGGAGTTACCACGGGGGCAGAGTGGTGGCGACCACAACGCAGGGGAAAGGAAGACCCAGACACAGGCCGCCAGTCACTCACACTTCATACCGCGGGGAGCAGCCTGCTGCAAAGAAGCCAGGCTGGCAGCAGGACAGGGCAAGGGAGATGCCTGGGGCAGGGGTGTCCTGCTTCAGCAGGCCTGGGCCTTCCTTCGCTCAGCACTGTGCTCTGCTGGGAAAAGCTCTCTTCATCCGTACTTTCTCTTGACTTTATGTATTTCTATTAGGCCAGAGATACAGTTGGCTGGCTGACATTCCTATTTCATATTCCACATGACCCAAAACACAATGAATGAAAGGGAGTTTAGGAGGTGCCAGGGAGCTCTAAAGAGGTTTGTGAACTGTAAAGACCACAGTGGTGAAGACAGAGAAAAGTATAGGTAATGGAGCTGAATAGTCTATGATTTCTAAGGTGGAAAAAAAATGAAAAAGCAGAGAATGTGTATGTCTGATTGAGAAGGAGCTCAACTACAGATCATTAAATGGTATATGACCATGACATAGCTAGTGTTTTTATAATAAAAATCATATATCGGGGTTATATTCAGGAATTGAAACAATGAATGATGAAATCTGCATTTATAGAAAATGACAAATTTAAGGTGAGCTGTGGATCACAAAGGATATCTATACACTGAAAACTCATGTATTAGATCAATTATCAACACCACTTTCTAGAGTAGATGAAAGACATGACTAGCACTATCTTACAGGCTGGATAACAGAAGCCAAAGAAATCAAAAGGATTTTCACAAATCCACCAGTGTAGAGAGTAGTGGGACAAAGACTGTCTGTTCTATAGTTTTAGTTTTTGTCCTAAAGGACTTTTCTATCCATGGTTTCAACTGGATTCTTTGAACTCACAACTTAGGTCACACGTTAGTGTCAGAAAATTTTAAATCTTGATTGAAAATCTGGCTCATATGAGACCAGTCCCTTGGCCCTCCACGCCCAAGGGACCATGTCTTCTTCATTTTTGTGCCCCTAAAACTCAGCCCAGATATGACACATGATAATCTAGTTATAAATATTTGTTGAAGCTAACTAGGTACCCTCTGTGCCAACATAAAGTGTGGCAGAGATTCCCAGCTCTCACCTGGAACCATCTTTCTTGAAGAAAAGATGTCATTGCAATATCTGGCTAGCCTTCTATGGGCTTATAGTTACAACCTATTCCTGTGAAAGAGGCCACTAATGGTATGAAAACAAAAAGTCCTGCTTCTTCTGTCCCTGTAGCTAAATCATCCTGTTTCTCATGCAGAGTAAGTAGCAGTGGTGGCCATAAAAAATATCCCATTCCCACATTTTCCTGGAGCTGTATAAAACCCATGGCTATCCACCCTTGCAGCCTTCCTTTCCCTGACCTTTCTCAGGCTACTACTTGGCTCAGCCTTGAACAGAGCCTTGACAACGGAGCCTCTGGAGAGGGCCAGCTTGGATTCTAACCCTGAATCAGTGGTTCTCCCAAAGGACAGGCCTCTCCTGGGGACTCACCTCGCATCCAGGAACCGGGAACGCAGGATCATGACGGCCTCACACGTGCTCTGCTTGAGCTGCATCTGGATGGAGCTGAACTTGCGGTGGATGATACTGACCATCCGCTCGATCTCCTTTGGGGAAATAGGCCTGGTCCGGCTTTGTTCTCGCAGGAGGTTCATCACATGGGTGGTGAACTCGTTACATGCCTGGAACGGAGGAGGACAGACACGGGGCGTGGTAAGGGTCCTGGCTGTGAGGCTGAGCAGGTCTTTCTAGAGACATGTACAAGTAAAGAAAATTGGGCTAGCTTGTGGCATTTTGTCCAAAAATAAATAAATAAAACAAACAAACCCAGAAACCCCTTTCAGCCCATTTGATTATAATTTTCATCACTATGTGGATTTTTTTAAAGGGGAGAAGAAAATTTACAATAGTTTTTCAAAATCAATTTTTTTCTTGATTTTACTATTATGAAAGATGAGAACATGTATATTAGTATAAAACTTCACAACCCTTCACTCCCATGTTAACAGCTAAAGAGAGTCTGAAGTCAAATACAGCATGAACTTTTTGCTTTGCCTTATTTCTGTTATGCTAAAGCTTCCAAATATTCAATTTGGCATAAAGAGTCCAAAGAATGGAATCACCGAGTTAAAAGCTCTGATGACTTTTCTGTGAGATTCTCATTAATCTACTTCTGCTTGTAACATAAGAACTCCTTCCTATGCTGGTCTTCTGAAAATCCTCTATGTCTATAACACAAAGGGAATCTGTATAGAAACAAATTCAAAACATGATTTAGAGGATTTAGGAAATACCTCTGCAGAGAGAAAACTCTAAGGTTACAGACCAATATACTATCAGCTCTGGAAGTGAAACTGGAGATCATTTTTCCCACCTCCTTATTTTACAGTTGGGAAAACTGTGCCCAAGAGATGAAGGCCCCCAGCAAAAAGCAGCCTGAAGACTCCCTGAACCAGGCAGGCCAGGGGGTCTGTTCTTTCCCAGACTCTGAACTTGCTCCTTGGAACACCACTGCCCTTTCTTTTAGTTACTCTTACTTATCATTGTAGTCTAGTTTTCTTAAGGAACATTCAGTAAAATATCTACTCACACTTAACTCGCAGCAGTGTTGGAAAACTGTGGAAAATTTGTTAGCAAGAAAGGCAAGCTGATGCTCTGAAGGTTGAAGACCTAGGGACTCAAAAGTGTCCAACTTAATACCACAGAATCATGTTCATTAATGCTAAAGCCGCACTGCTATTGTTTTTAAGAACACAAAGCTCTTCACAGCTGTCAGTTATGTAGTAACAGTAACACATTCACTGTTCATTTCTTGAAATCCTTCGAGGTTTGCTGGCCAAAGATACATCAGCAGACATACCCACTGGGCTGTGTCTACACTGGGGGCTGGGAAGCCTGGTTTTTGACCCTGTCTCCATGAGTATGTGGGCAATTGCTTTCACTACTCAGCGCCTTGCTTTATTCGTCCAAGAGTGGATTTAATCATTCCTACCCCTTTAGCAAGGCCAGCAATCCTCACACTCCTTGTACGGTGACCTGTGGATGGAGTAAATCACTCACGTGAACAGGGCAGCAGCTAAGAGCACAGACCGCCTGCGTTCACACCCTGCCCAGGAACTCACTTCACTGTGGGGCTTTGGTTAGTCATGTAAGACCCCTGTGCCTTCTCTTTCCTATCTGTGAAATGAGGACAGTACCTCAAAGAATGTGGTAAGGACAAGATGAGTTACTGTGTGTCTGGCCATAGAGTGTGTCTTTATTATCTTTTTAAAGTATAGGTAACTCAGTAACCCAGCATATGATTACAATGGGGCAACCCTCTCCAGGCTTCGGTTCCCTCGTGGAACAAATAAAGGGGGTCACAAATAGCTTCTTTCCACTCTGCAGGTATATATATGCTGAAGATGAAATCCACAGAAGATCAGGTCCATAGAGCATTTTGCCCTTACTATGAAAATTGCTACATAAACACAAGATCTTATTATAAGCTTCATCTCTCCCCAACTTAAACAGCCCCTTCACCCCCAAGCTGTACAACAAAGGGAGGAAAATAAAGCCTGGCAGCGAGTTGGCTGGAAGTCTGTGAGGCCTTGGAGAAGGATGGCGGGGAGGTATGCTGCAAGCATCCCCCTCTGGGCTGCAGGCCCTACCCCCCCACCCGCCCCCGACTTGGTGGGGGTTCAAAGTGAGGAGGGGCTGGACGTGAAGGAGCTATTGTCAGGCACACACCCTCTCTGCTGGGAAGCCACAGTACTCAGCTAATAATGTGCTTCATTACAGTGAATAAAAATACTCACGATATCTGGTGTTTATTCACGGCATTGGATGCTGGGCCCCTTTCTGCCCTGCCCTAAACAGACAGTGGAGTCTTTTCACCCACTGCTGAGGTGCAGCAGGGCAGCTGCTCAACAGCTGCTTGGGAACACACGACAGACAACAGACAGGAACTCCAAGTCCATTTAGGTGGGCAGAACACAATTTTCCAGGACCTGAACTACCCAGGCCTCCTCCTCAGTTCCCCAAGCTCAGCACCTTCAGAAGCTGCACTACTCTGGTGAGGCCAGGTTCTCCCGATGGGATGGGGAGTAGGAGTGATTAATTAATTAAATAGAACCCTCGCAGGCTGAAGGTTTCTGTGACAAGGAGACTGCTGAAGGCTGTCCTAAAGACAGTCACCTTCTGGAGCGACCCCTCCAGCTGCCTCTGGTGACATCCCGGGTTCCAGGGCAAGGGCACTTCGAGGAGCAGCTGACCCAAGAGAAGCTCTTCACAAATCTTGCTTAGTATAAGCAATTTAATCCTAGAATTGAAGCTTCCTTCCTGCACTCTCTTCAGCTCATCTTCATCTCTAAGTCTTTCAAACTGGATTTGGCTGCCAGTTTCAGCAAGGAATATAACTGGGATCTTAAGACTTCCTTGGCTGTGAAAGGACTACTTAACCCACCCCAGTTCAGCCTTGGAGACTAAGCCTTGTCAATGTCCTGGCAGCGTTACTTACAAAAACTGAAGAACTCTGCAAAGCTACAAGAGCATCTTTTTTTGTTTTTTTTGAATAGCACTTGGAAGAAAATTCAGTTTTCTGATATCCTGGTTTTATCTATCAAAATATGCCAGCTTTTTTTTTTTTTTTTTTTAGCTAGCTCTTAAATACTTCAGCTACAGACAAGATCGGCTGAAAAGGTGTTTAACAACACTTTTTAATGAAGAAAACAATTTCCTTCCTTTCTTTCTAATCCAAGTCACTAGAAGCCTTCTTTATGTAATAACCTCAGGGTGAAACAATGGCTGATTCAGGTCTTTTTGGTGGGGGTTAGGGAGGGAGCACAGGATGCGTGGGAAGGGTGAGGAGGGTTACTGTAGTTAATTACTGGAGAGCTAATTGATGCTCTGGTTATCTATCATCACCAAACTAAAAACAAAACAAATCAAAACAACAGAATCGACTCTTAAATAGTCAATCCAGCAACCACCTAGGTATTATTAAGAGACTGACATTTTTACTAAGGTTTCCTATTTTTTAAAAAGGTCCCATGAGGAATGCTTACAGAAAAAATGAAGATCTATCTTTCAGACTTACTAGCTAGAAGGTTAATGGCATAATTTCCTCACAATCTGCCATTTACTGTAATTAACAATACAACTAATATTAATAAATTATTAAGCACACAGTGTGTTAAACAGTATTCAGTTCCTACCCAGAAAATGCCCAAAGAAATAAGGAAATAATTTCTTAGTACTTCTTAAGAATAATAAATTCAGACTACTACTACTACCTTGACCTAACGTGATCCCACACAAGACTGAACTAGACCTGCCTGTGAATGTCTGAGGGTCTCCTGCAGAGGGGTGGGTCGACAGCGGCCTGCCGCAGGGATGGGACACTGGCGCAGCAGCTGTGGGAGACGCATGTTGATGTAAATCCTCCTGGTAGCCATTAACTCTACCATTGAGCCTGCAGACTTCAGGTCTGGGTCATCTCAGACCAAACAAGTAACAGAGGGAGTACAGCCCCAGCCATCAGCAAAATGGATACAGTTTACGTTCCCAATTTCCAGCATTGTTGTTATTCAGAATACGTAGGTATCTATGAGAAGTTTCTCAAGGAGAGTATTTTTATCACTAGTCTCTCTTAGAGAGCATCAATCTATTCCATGAAAGTACCAGAGAGGACAGGCCAGTTACTTCACTGTCTACAGACACCCACACTCGTTCCATATTAAGTGGAGCTGGGTATTGCTCCAATAACAGCCTTGGGCTAAAGGTCCAAATCTAGATTCCAGGGTAATCTGTTCCTCCTTGGATGTGTGACCCAGATATATCATCTAACCTCTCTGACCTCCGTTTCCTCACCTGTATCAGAATGGAGATGATGACAGCCATAAAAGTGCTGGAATAAGTGCAGTTAGGTTGATAAAAGTGTTTTAGATATTTTGGAAGAAGATGAAAGAGTAACAAGGCGGGGTGGGGGGGGTTAAATCAAGAAGACAGTCTGCTCTTCTTTGTTGCTGGCAACCTGGGCTACAAATAAAGCTAGTTTTTAACACCATCCAGCCTAATATCCATCTCAGTTGTAGGTTTGGGAGGAAGCCACATTCTTTGTAGCCCTGGAGTTTCCTGGTGGCTCAGATGGTAAAAAATCTAGCTGCAATACAGAAGACCCGGGTTCGATCTATCTCTGGGTTGGGAAGATCCCTTGGAGAAGGGAATGGCAACCCACTCCAGTGTTCTTGCCTGGAGAATTCCATGGACACAGGAGCCTGGTGGGCTACAGTCCATGGGGTTGCAAAGAGTTGGACACGACTGAGCAACTAACACGACCTGGAAACCAGGTCTAGACAGGTTGTTATGCCAGAGACCAAGCTTAGTGGTGAAGGTACAATGGGAAAAGCATGGGGAGGAAGACCCAAGTGGCTAGCTAGGGACCTTTACAGAAAATGTCCCCGTGAGTCTTCCCAAACTACGCCCTAGGTTGGGGCAGGCTGTGAACTCTAACATGATGGCCCAGGTGGGGAATGTCATGGATCCGCCAGCTTACCTGAGCTGAACCTCTCCTGGGGTCTGGTAAAATATCTACAAGAGTCTACATCATGATAAGAATGTTTCTTCCCCAAGAGGGTCGAGGGTGATGATCCACAGGTTCTTACCACAAAATGACTTTTGTTTTGCTCCCCTTGACACCTCCCTACACCTGCCTTTGGCTGAAATTCACCACACTTGGCTTCCAGCTTCATAGTAATCTTTTCCCTCATAAAAGAAGAGACTTTGTAGAAATCCATTTCAAAGGTAGATAGGAGTGCAATAATGAAACTTTCACTTTAAATTTTAAAATGCCTATTTCTATTTTAAAATTTATATATTCTATTAAGTTTGCATTTGCCTTTTACTTAGACTGTCCTAAGTGGACGGTACAGGGTCTTCTACATTTTGATTTTTTTCCTCCCTCTTCTTCTATGATTCTTAAAAAAGAAAGAAAGCCAGAAATCTAACAATTCTATGAAAGTACGTTAAACTGAGAATTTCAGGACAATGTCACATCCAACAATATGACAACCAACTAATGTCAGCTAAATAATGGGAGGAAATCCTGATGTTAAAGGACCCCTAGTAAAATAATGTTGCTCATACTGACCAGAGGAAACAATATTGACATTTAAATTCATGTGTGTGTGGTGGGGGGCACTCTAGTAGAGAGGGGTGTTGTTACAATTAGAATACCATACAACATCTATATACTGTTTTATGACTTAAAGCGTTTTTTAAGCTTTTCCTTCATATGATTTTTTTTATGGCTCTCTGATAGCTTAGGCTCCAAATCCACAGCTCTTTGCTGAATACTACCAGCTACTGAGGTAGAGAATGTGGACCACTGGATCCCACAGACCACCAGTAGCGTGTCAGGGCTGGAATTCAATTTTGTCTACTTCCAGGGGTCCCCTGAGACCCTCTACTTTTTTTATAGAGGGAGATGTGTATCATTTTATATACTATATATAAAAGTCAGAGTATGATGGACTTCCATTTGAACTAATCTGGGTAGGGTGAAGGAATTTAAGGCCAGGTTTTAGTTATCCGTTCCCACAGGCTTCCATGAGCACTGGTGGTGAGGCATCCTAATTAATGAGCACACAGGGCTCAGAGGACCCCCACACACACACCTCCCCAGCTCACCTGGTGACTCTGCTCATGACTGTAACACCGAGAGCCCCAGAGCTGCATGCCAAGGGACAGCGCTCTGGAGCGCCAGGGACTGTTTCTGTACATAAGACTCAGTTTCCTAAAATCATCATTTAAAACTATTTTTTAAAATGATCTTATCTCCAGTTTGCCTGAGTTTTCAACAGTGGAGACCCTGGACTTGATGGGCTCAAGTTCAACAAGTGGCTCTGGGGGGACGTCAGAAACACTGGATCCCGGACGGCAATCTCCAGGAAAGGCTGCCTGCCTCCGACCCCTCCTAGCTCGGAGTTTCATGATTTCTCCGCCCTGCCCTAAAGGGCTGGGGGGCCCAAACCCCACATGGCTGTGAATACCTGCTCGTATTTCTCCAGCTCCGTGTGGTAGATTTGTCTGATCTGTGAGAGTTTGGCTCTGTAATCGGAATGCTCCACTGAGTTGTCGGAACCGGCGCCTCCAGAAGCAGCAGCCGCCGCCGCCGCCGCCGCTGAACCCCCGCCCTTCTCGGGCCCCGCCACCCCCTCGGCCAGCAGCATGTTGTCCAGTCGCATCAGCTGCGGGTCTGTTGGCTCCTCTTCCTGGGCTCCCCGGATACTCAAAACTGCAGGGAGATAGAAAAGAGTGGGGAGGTGTTGACAGTAACCCAACGGAGTAACATTTAAAAACAACAGAAAACTCCCAATACATGATTTGGCTGAAGAAGTCTCAAATCACTTAACAAAAAGGCATCTGAGCAATGGACGTGCAGAGGGCTGGAAAAAGAGAGGGATGGGAGGACAAGAAAATACAAGGAGAGATTTGATTTGTTCCTGAAATTAATGATACTCCTCTTATATGAGGTGCCTAGAACAGTCAAACTGATGGAGACAGGAAACAGACCTGTGGGTACCACAGGCTGGGAGAAGCGGGTAATAAGGAACTAGCAATGAACATTACATTTTGGGAAGTTACATTTTGGGAAGATGAAACAGTTCTTGAAATGGATGGTGGTAATGGCTGCCCAGCAATGTGAATGTACGTAACGCCACTGAACTGTACACTCAAAAACAGTTACCATGCTAAGTTTTGTTATGTCTATTTTACCACAAAGAAAGAAATTTCAAATCCACGAAAAAAAAAAAAATTATAACAGAATATAATTTTCACTTTCATCCCCAAACTGCTAAATTTTAGTTCAAGGAATAGCATTTCTTTTCTCATTTCTAATTTTAGATTTTCTGTGAGTTTGTTATTACAAAGTTTTTACACTCATTGACTTTATGATATTGGATCAGCCTAAGTTTTCATTTCTAAAATAACCTAAGTCAGGCAAATTCAGTTAATTTGAGTAAAGTGTGAAGACCTCTGCTCTGGACTAGGGATTTCTATTTTCCAAAACTGAGATCAATTTATTCCAGGTGGTAAGAGCTCCGTCCTGGTACAAACAAGGGCGAGGTCCTTTAAACAAGCTGCCTCAGGGATTCAGAGAAGCTGGGGTTCGGATAGGATGAAGGAGGCTTGGCTCCACGCAAGGCTCCTTTTTATTAACCCCCCACGACCATTTGCGGGGCATGAAGGGGTGATTTGGACTGAAAGAGATCAAGTGATTTAGTAAGCCAGTGGAAGAGAGCTAGGCAGTCTCGTTTTACTACCGCCATACAACCCGCCATAAAGTAAATCACTCATCTAAACCCAGTTTAGGCGTCAGCAGCCAAGTCTTTGTTGAGAGTGAACACGAAAAGGGCATCTAATTAAAAAAAAAAAAAAAAAACTGAGGGCAGAGTAGGGAAGGAGGGATGTAACTAAAGGTAGAGAAGAAGCAGACTCTGCTCGTTCGAATCCTGGGGGTGGAGATGCCAGAGTCCAGGGGGCCGGGTGCGTGTATGAGCAACAGCGCAGCACAGTCTAGAACTGTTTCTGGCCAGGATACATCTGGTGAGCCCCACGGGGACAGTGACAGGTGCAGCCGCCTCTCGACCCTCAGCAAGGCAGCCCCACGGGGTTGTGACAGGAAAGGTGGATCTGAGCTCAATCCGAGGGGACATGGAGACGTTCGGGGCATTCCATCACCTGTAATACCAGCATAACTGCTGGCTGTGCCCACATGCTCCTGGCTTCTAACAGGTCTGACAAGAAGCAACCTTGAAAGTTGTTTCAAAGGAAAGCCCGAGTCCTGTGCTAAAGGAAAATGGCAGCATCGCTTCTGTGAATGAGGCAGTCAAGTGGACAGTCAAGCACGTGGCCCGGGGCAGCAGTTTAAAGGCCCGGGGTAGACACACGTACCCCTTGAGGGAGTGAGGAAAGACAGCAGGAGGCAACAGGAAGTCGGTGGGGAAGGGGGTTAGCTGGCAGGAAAGAAGGATACAGGAAGAGCCCACACTTCAGGACCCAGGCTCTCCTCTTGCAACTGAATTTTTAATGTTCTGCTGCAGTAACATAAACTTGCTATACTGGTGACAGCAAAGGTTAGAGGATTGTGGAGTTTAATTTTGTGGACATTTTTCCAATGAAATCCTTCTTTTGCAAACTCAGAAGACTTACATGGGAAATCATCCCCCTGGTCTCAGAATAAGAAAGATTTAATCATGTTATTCAGTTCCTTGAACTTATTTACTCCAATCTTCAAAGTCCTCAGAAGAACATATCACCACTAACAAAGATTTCCTTAAGAAAGGAAATGAATGCTGCAACCGTTTCCTGAATGCCAGCCCCTAAAGGTGTGGGGTGGCGGCGAGAAGAACGTGGCCCCCCAAGCAGATGGTGTTGGAGCCCTGGGGCCTCTCCTTCCTCACCTGTACAGCCCAGTGAATGCTTCCCGCCGAGGACATTAGTGTGTGGGGTTTATGGACGTTTCCCCAGTGAATTTCATCGAATGAATTTTAATTGCTTTATCAACAAAATACCTATGGGTCATTTAAGAGTGAAAAAAGAATCACCTCTGAGCCATTTGGTAATTGTGGCACTTTTACTTAATCATTAAAAAATTGGTACTGGGGCAAAATTTGACACTAATCCACTCTCTGGAATCCCATGACCAATACGCTCCAGAAGAGGCCACAGACCTCGGCCGATGGGAAACCTCCTCAGGATGCTGAGGCTGGTGGCATCTGAGCCGGGCCGTGACGCCTCCAAGCGGCTCTTCCTCATCACTCCCAAACAATTCTTCCTGACAGATCCAGCACTGACAGCTCTCAACAGTGTAGCAAAGTAAAAGAGAATAACGTCAACCCGTGAGGATATACTTTACTGGGGCTACCTACACACTGCCTTATTGAGGCGATGGTAAGGATGATCGGACCTGAGACCAACTCACACACCCCATTATCTTACTCCTCTAGCAAAATTTCATTTGTTCTGAAAAGAATGAGACAGAAAAGGAGTCAGGCAGACACAGAACAAAGTGCTGGTACTGATTCCTCCAGGTACGAGGTAGGTGACCAGGTGGTCACATTACTACTAGTACTTCCCACGTGTCCAGTATTTACTTCAAAGAATATTTTCCCTTTCCGGCCCTTCTCAGTTGCACCTACATCCATGGCTCACTTTTTCTTTTAAACAATCCATGGGAAGCATGAACTGTCCACACCAAGGCTGCACACCTACCTACTTAATCTTTTTCTTGATCTTAAAATCTAACTGCTTTTAAATGAAATAAAGGAAATGCTAAAGCTGCCAAGGACACTGAAAGGAGACCCTGTAACCCTCTACCCACCAAAGAAGTCCCAGGACAGTCGCAGAGGGTAAAGCCCTAATCTATACTACTGGAGACATTTAGTAGGGCAAAAAAACACACACACACACACAGGAAAGGGTTATCCTTTTGCTTAGCTTTTGTATCATTTGATGAATCCTGGAAACAAATACTCTTTAAAAAGAAATTTGGATTCACTAAGATTTAATTTAATAGGTTTCCAAATGTGGCCAAGAAGGAATAGGTGTGATAGAAATGAAATACACCTTGCTTGCATTAATCCTTAGAGTTCAGGACACATAAATTGGCTCCAAACCAGAGATTTGAAAAAAATAAAAGAACAGAAAAAATAGGAAAAACAAACCCAACAGTCCTCTTCAAATTATACCACTCAAATTAAACTCAAATCATTATGAAAAGAGAAACTTCAGAGTATGTATCAGAACCACCACCACCAAAACTATTCTCTCACACACACACACACACACACACGCAACATAAACAAAAGAAAACCTTCCTCTTCCACTGTCTAACACAGGAGATTCTGGTTCTGAGGGTCTTGGGCTATGCATGTGTGCCGCGACGAGGCCCGGACCAGTAAACAACACGGCATGGACAGATCTCTGCCCAAAAGGAGCAGGATCTGAAGGTACCACTATAAAGACAGGTGTTGGGATTCACTGATACGGAAGGCTGTTCAGCTAGAAAGTTAAAAAAAATCCCACCAACATTAAATAAATAAATGAAAAGGCCAATACGTCTAAGCCAAAGTGACGCTACCTATTTACTGCTTGAAGCCAGCACTCTGCCAAATAGGAGACAAAATGATTATTTAAAAGCTCCTTTTTTTATCTCTGTGGCACCACGCAAGTCTCAAATGAACCTTTCACCAGGACACCAGAGATGTTAACACTCATCCTCCAAGATCCAATTTCAACCAGCGGAGCTGTTACCTAATCCAGCAACCATCACATGTGATCAGGTTCCTGCTCCCCTGATGGGAGCCCCGCAGCCTCCCTCGCCTCCTCCCCTCTTTGCTCCCCAGCCCAACAGATTTTACTCAGGTTTAAAGGGGAAAAACTCCTGTTTATGCCAGTACATACAGGATTTTAATACTGAGATTTGTACACTTCCATTACCAAAAATAAAATCAACTGCAGTGGATTTGCTCTGCAAAGAGGGTCACGCAACAAGATATTTAACCCTTTCGGTAATCATTCTTAAAGAAGGAGTTTCCTTCTCACAAATCTAACCCCTTATATAAGAGACCGGTCAAGACAGGTGAGTGATGTATACAGAAATTGTCACAGGCCCTTTAAAAAGCATCCGATGTCACCATCTACCTTGCTGCCATCACTGGCCCTGGGGTTAATTCTCTGGTGAACCTCCCAAGATAAAAAGGCTGTCACAGCACAGTCGGGGCTGCTCTCACAACTGGTCTCCTGCTGTTCTTTCTTTGTTTCTTCACACGCGGAGAAAAACAAACCAAACCCAAAGGCAGCTTCAAGATCCTTGGCAGGAGGGCAGCAAGCGGGTTGATTTGTCCTTGGCTGAGCCCTGACACCGATCTAGAGCAGCTCCAGACAAAGCCCACTAGAGGGCACTCTTTCTTCACCAAGGACCGGTTGTGCTAGGAGGGCGGCTGTTTTCAGTCCCCAGGTTTTTTTAGTGCTGGGGGAAATGCCCCTGCTGAGATTCATGTTTCCAAGGGTGGAGCAGGCAGCAGAGGAAGAGGGCATATCTACTGAGAGGGTCGTCTTCAAATTTGGACAGCCGTTCAGGGACCCAAAGCTGGGCTGACAGAGAGAGATGATGGAAAGTCAACAGACAGGTGGGTCTTCTGGGCTTCCCAGGGGGCGCCTGCCAGTGCAGGAGACATAAGAGACACAGATTCGATCCCTGGGTCAGGAAGATCCCCTAGAGGAGGGCATGGCAACCCATGCCAGTATTCTTGCCTGGAGAATCCTGTGGACAGAGGAGCCTGGAGAGCTGCAGTCCAAAGGGTCACAAAGAGTTGGACATGACTGAAGCGACTTAGCACGCAAGCAGACAGGTGGTTTGGGAAAGGGCATGAGGTGTTTCCAGGATGGGAGCCCTCATGCTTTCTGGCCAATTTCTTTGCTTGATTTGAAGGCCCAAGACTGAGCTTCCATGCAGGTTTTCCACAGTCTATGAACTGGTCTTCAGTACATACGACCAGAAAAGCTGGGATAGTGAAGCTCTCCCAGACTCACCTCCCAACCCTGCTCTGCTATCTTCCAGGGGGTCAGAACTTTGGACAGAAGTACGGGACAAAAATACGCTGTCCTTGCATTTTTTAGAAATAGAGCAAAGTGCCTGCTTCCTGAAAATATCACAGTTAGACCTTTTATTTGTTCAGAAAGTACGTGTGCACAATGAATTGCATCACCTTATAGAACATGAAGTAATATTACAAACTTAGATAGCAGATAACTGAAGATTACAAAGGCAGAGCAATTTCCCCAAAACCAAAGCAAATGGGACAAGCCACAACTAGAATCTAGGTCTTTAACTCTTACACACTTTATCCTCTACTATAACATTAAGATTTTGTCACCAGTGGTAACCGAGTGGATGTGCTTTCAATTCTGCATATGTGGGCATGTATACACACACATGCACACACACACAGTCTTTTGATGCTCAGGTTGTGGCTGACGTGCAAGGCAGAAAACAACCAGACATGAGGTGGGGAAGGGAGGAAGTTCTTCCTACTGACCTCTTAATTTCCTTAAAATTTCCTCCAAAGCTGGTCTTCTTCAATTACTTCTTTCTGCCAATAGGACCATCATGATTAGAGCCACTGAGCCATGTGATAGAATGCCCTCTCCCCTCTCAGACAGAAAAATCCACTTACCACAATCTCATCCTATTTCAAATCTCCATTCAGCCTTTCTCAAGAAACTTACCCAGATAATAGCTAGAAATGAGCTCCCTTGCCACTGAGCCACCAAGCAAGTATTAATACTATCTGCACCACAGACATAGCGCATCTCAGAACCACCACCGTCACACCGGCCACCTCGCCAGCAAGGCTGTGAAGCTTCTGAAAAGCTGTCATGATCTATCCTCCATCTATGTATCCCCCTATGACCTCACAGTGCCTCTGGCATTGAGTAGCTATTTGAGCATCTCCTAATGTATGAGAAAGAGTGCAGGAGGGAAGGCTGCAGGATGGGCTCTCCAACGATCCTGTTCGTAAGGCAGCCAGCTCCTTATATATTCGCTCCTTCTCCCTCTGGTCCAGTTACAGTTTAGACCAGAGTTTCCCTGGTGGCTCAGAGGTTAAAGTATCTGCCTGCAATGCGGGAGACCTGGGTTCGATCCCCGGGTTGGGAAGATCCCCTAGAGAAGGAAATGGCAACCCACTCCAGTATTCTTGCCTGGAGAATGCCATGGACGGAGGAGCCTGGGGACCCCAGTCCATGGGGTTGCAAAGAGTCCGACACAACTGAGCGACTTCACTTTCACTTTCTTTATCTTCTGGTAGAGGCCCTTTCCCTCTGTCACCTCTTCCACCCCACTTCAAAAATCTGTCAAATCAGCCTGAAAATGCTAAACACACAAACCTACACTGTCATTAAGCTACAGCCTTAGAACCCACAGCCTGGCATGTCCCCAGCAAGCCAACATTATCCATGACGAAGGCTCTGGGTGTTGGGAAGGCCTGGCATGTGACTGGTATCTGGGGAAGAATTCCTAGGAGGGCTGACAGTGGCCCCCAGGGAAGGGGCTATGCATACCGTGTTACCCAAAGGAGCCCTCTGAGGAACGAACGCTCAGTTCACTCAAACCAATCACTAACTGAGCACCTTGAAGGAGCCGGGAATGGAGTGGATGCTGAGATTTCCAAGAAGCCCAGGGTTAGACTCCTCCAGTCCCTTCAGTGTGAGCACATCAAGTTGTCAGAGTAGGTGGAAAGCAAGCAGAAATCCCAGGGGACACATACCCTCTAATCCTTCCTCTAGTTTCTTTCATTTCCCACAAGTACAACTGCACTCTCAAATCATAAATTCCAAGCTTCTGCTGCAAAATAACCATGACATATTTTGATTCTTCTGAACCCAAAGGTGGGACCAAAATCTGATGTCAGTGGTTTGAAGCTTAAGGTATTGTGTCCTGATATTTTCCAGTACCAACCTTCTCGTTTGTTTGATGAAAAAGGTGTTTTGTGCATTTTGAAAAGAGTCTGTTT
The DNA here is from genome assembly GCF_027580195.1 of Bos mutus. Taxonomy (NCBI): domain Eukaryota; kingdom Metazoa; phylum Chordata; class Mammalia; order Artiodactyla; family Bovidae; genus Bos; species Bos mutus. The sequence continues at coordinate 8,638,785 of NC_091619.1, read as the reverse complement.
ATCCAACAAATGGAAATGACTGACAATTTGATTTCTTGAATTTTACAAGCCAGCCTGAGAGATGGTTGCCAGTCAGAGTTTCTGGCGAGCATGGAAGAACCAGTGACCACCTTAGTGGGGACCATCCAGTGCAGGCAGAGATCTCTGAGGCCGCTCAGATGAGAAGTCCAAGTTCCTGGAGGCTTCAAGTGTGAAAGCCGTGCTTAGACTGTGTGCCAGCTCTTGAGACGCTCAGGGACATCCAGGCTGGGATCCGTGGGTCTAGGCTTTCTTATGGCATCACCAGGTCTTTAGACATAAAGATAAGATGTCTTCTAGCCCTTTCAACCTTCCTTGGTTTGTTAGGCAGGTAAACCAAGCAACAGGACTCGAGGGCTTTAGTCAGTCAATAGCAAGAAGCACGGTATCCTGCAAATATTCACCGAGCATCTCTTATAGTGCCAAGCACGGTGCTGAACTGCAAAATAAACTGTGGTCCAGAAACGACCTTAAGGATACATTCATGTCTTCTTATTTACCCATTACTACTATGTTCAGGGCTTTATGAAAAGTTTTAGGGCAGAAGGTAAACATAAAAATATATGACACTCTTGAGATGGTTTTAGAGTTTTTGCTGTTATATTTGGGGGTTTTCTTTAGAGAAACGTACCGTACTTTTTCTTGTCATCTCTCTTTCTGAGCCAGGCTGCAGTGGCTCTGGTCACATGCATTTTCTACTTCCCAGGAAACACTCGGGCACGGATCCCGATCACACGTCCCCTGCTTGGCACATGGAGCCTCCTAGGCCAGCTGGCAGAGAGCAGGCTCATGTGCTGGGCAGCAGACTCCTGCCTTCCTGGATGGGCGCCGGCTGCCCGGGTGAGGGGGCATTGGTCCTTAGTAACTTTAGCTTGGACTGCTGCTGGGGGACACCCTTGGCTTCAAGAATGGCTGCAGAAGTTGGGAGGAGGGTGTGACATCACAGCAGCCTTGGCCTGGACTACCATGTCTGGAGGTGTGAGAGAAGAACAGCTCCCGGGGAGGGCCAACGCGGGGTGCAAGAAGCCAGGACGGCACCTGGTAGCCTGCGATGCAAGAAACGGTTTCCTACTCAGTTGTGTATAAAATGTGTGAGAAATTGAGAGCCACTGGTTGGCAGCTTGCTGTGCAATCCCAGAGATGCAAGCTTCTCTCTACAATGCTAGTTTCTCAAGGAAGTGACACCATGGGGAAAGCAAGAGAGCCTCTCACCGTTCTCTTGGATTCAGATGATAACATCAATTAGGCACCTAGCACATTGCTGGCAAGTGCTAATTCTTGACAGATTTCCTCTCCCATCAGAATTCAGCATCCTCCCAAAGGGCAAGGATGGGCCTCAGCCCTCTTCCGTGAGCTCCACAACATGGCAGGAAGGAAGAACACGGGTACAGAGCAGAGTCCGAGGCTCCCACTGCACGGCCTTGCCTTCCTTAAGCTCAGTTTCTTTATCACCTGACAGTAAATGATATCAACCACAGCTTGACTCTCATTAAAGTATTAAATAGGTTTAGTTTTACAAAAGCACATGTCTGTGCTTGATAACTGGTTAGCTTTCAATAGTTGGTTAAATCTACATCAATCCCATTGATAAAGGTCCCTTTGGGAAGAATAAGAAAGCAAGACAGATTCCGAGTTAAGAGTTTGTTTTTTATATGAAAGAAATCAGCAAAGCGGAAGGAACCAGGCTAAGTCAGTGAGTATACACACACACACACCAGGCTAAGTCAGTGAGTACACACACACACACCAGGCTAAGTCAGTGAGTACACACACACACACACACCAGGCTAAGTCAGTGAGTACACACACACACACCAGGCTAAGTCGATGAGTATACACACACACACACCCACAGCAGGCTAAATCAGTTAGTATAGACACATATACCCACACCAGGCTAAGTCAGTGAGCACACACAAACACACCCCGCTACCTCACTGTGCTGAGCTTCTAGGCAAACTCAGACTGACATCATCAAGCCCAGGAAATCGATTCTCAGCTCAAAGAATGAATATCAAAATGTCTTCTTTTTTCACTCTTTTCCCCCTCTTTATGTACCTTTCTTGCTGTTCTTCTCCCAAGCACGATAAGAACCCTACTTCCTCTGAAGCCCAATATGTCCCCTGTTTATGAGAGCCCCCGGCTCCAATCTTCCTTAGCCAGAAAGCCTGCTGACCTGGCAGAGCGCACTGGAAGATGCAGTCCTTCTGGAAGGCTGAGAAGACCCTTCGGGGAGCTGCTCAGCTCTGAGGCAATCTCACCTTATGTCAGACAAGCTAGCCTGGACATCCTCTTTAATGGCTGCTTTCAAGCTTCCATTAAAAAGTAAATACATTATAACCAGAAGGGAATAGCAACTCTATTCATGATGGAGGTTTGAGCAAGTGTATTTCAGTTTTGACTCTTGGGTGGGATTCAGACCTCATGTCATCCTTTCTGCTGGGACACAGAGCAACCCCACACTCAAAATATTAAAAGGTAATTGGATACTGCTCCCTTTGTATGATGTGTGATCTTAACTTCTTGACATCATTCCACTGTGTCAGGACAGAGAATGCTTTTCCGGCTCCTAGTGACTAGCAAAATTTTCTCGTGCATATTTCCAAGCTCCATTACAGCAGAACTGTTTTTTTCCTCCAACCTTCCAAATGATTTCATCAGAACTAAATTTTAAATAAAGAGCATTTTGTTCCCACAAAAATGCTTCCAGTTTTGAAAATCACAGAATAATTCAGTGGCAGGATTCCTAATACACTGTACTGTTGATCTTGAGGGGTCCTTACCAAAGATAGCGATAACTTAGTCTTAACTCACTCGGAGATTATTTCCATTTTCACAAATTACAGAACGCATATGCTATGATTAACAGTCCACCTTCATCCTGCAAGAGGAGGCTTACTATCTAACAGGAGTAAAAGGACACCTCTGCCAGATGACAGCCACAGAGGTGTCTGACCAAGGACAGACAGGGACGACATCGCAGTTGGCAAACAGCGAGCTCTGCTAGGGTCGGACACAGGGTCCAGAACCAGGAAATGAGCGCAACACTCGGACTGGCTCCATCCCTTCGGCCTCTTTAACTTGGTCCTTCCACTTCTCCCTCCATTAGGAACACAATGCCTTGGAATCTATCAGAGGATGGGAAGGACTCACTGAATCTCAGGACCACCATGTGACTTCAACTGACACTGATAATAAGATCATTCCAAGTAAATGTGTGTATTAACTATGCTAATATTTACCCTGAGACATGAGGTGTGATGGGGGCATGTGTCTCTCTCCTATATGGGACATAGGAGAGGAAACAGCTTAAGAAAGGGCCTGACAGAGAGTTTCAGTGCAAAGTTGAAGAAAAAGGATGATCTTTTGGTTTCTTCCAACCCATCCCTTTCCATGGACACAAAACATTGATTTTTGGTTAAGTCATGGTTATAGGAGGAAAGATACCTTCCAGCTTCCCTTGCAGTTAAATGTGGTCATATCTCCAGTGACAAAATTCTGGTTAGTGATAGATGAATGGAAATAAGATATAAAACTCTATCCTTAAAGAAGGAATGTCTTTCTTTCCCCTCTCTCCTTTCTTTTTGCTAGCTGGAACATGGATATAAGAGCTGGGGCTCTGGCGGCCACTCTGGACCATGAGTTGACCTGGGGAATATAAGCCACAGCAGGGAGAAAAACCAGATAGAAGTCCTCATATCCTAGAGACCAGCCTGTGGTCACCTTCAGGCTATATGAAAGTAAGAGAGAAATAAACTTGCATTTTGTTTAAGCCAATTTATCTTGGGATTTGGGGAGGTTTTTGTTTTGTTTTATTTGTGTTTGGCAGACTAACCAATCTAAGCTAATATATTCTTTAAAAAAGAAAGAATGAACTCTAGAACGCAGACTGATTTCATGCTGGGTAGAGTGTTACAGAGAAAATTAGAAAGAGGCAGGTTTAATAACCAGAGACAAGTCACAGAAACACCTGAGTAGCCACTGGAGAGAATTTCTTCATACAAAAAAAAAAAAAAAAGAAAGAAAGAAAGAAAAGAAAAGGTTTACAACAGATAGAAAAAGGCTTGATTATGAGAGGGGTCTCTCTTGGGTGCCACGTAGGCTCTTAGCAGAAGTGAGAGACGTGGGCAGTCTGGAGTGAGGGAGCATGGCAACAACAGGTCTCCTGGTCAGGGTGCTGGGTGGCCTGGGGGAGTAGAGCTCAAACCAGGAGGGAGAGGTGGGTGGTGAGGGCTGCCTGCATGTGGAAAGTAGCCAAGAGCACTCTGCTGCCTCTGTGATGAAGGAAGCGAAGAGACACAGTCTTGAACAGAAGAAAGCTAAGACAGGCTAAACTGTCATCCTGGAGCTAAAGATAAGAGAAGGAGCAATATGTGAGACCAAGTTCTAATAGATGACTGTAGGCTGTTGGAACTTACCCACCTGTATACAGCTTGTATTTGTGTATTTCCTTACACTATAGTACGACAATGTTTGTACTCTCATTGGCCCGTTAGATCTGCCAGTTCCAGAGGACTGGAAGAGAGACATTGGAGGAGAGAAAACCTCAGCATGACCCATTTAAAGAAGAAATCACCTCCACTCACTTTAGTGGTAGCAGAAATTCCCCAGCAGAAAGACACTGGGTTGATTTCTGGGCACCCTAGGTCCATTCCAAACACCTGCCAATTGGCTTTCCTTTTTCCATGAGCACAAACACCATCTGTGACCCCAGACCATCATCTCACAAACGCACACAAGCTCAGTCAGGGTCCTTCCGGGAAAACATGTGGGTAATCCATCACCACTCATTACAAAAACCACCCCAAGCACAGGTCTTGGTGCTAATGAGTCACCAGAGTCATTCTCAGACACCGGGTGCTGCAGAATCTGCCGGCAAAAAGGCGGCAGGAGAGGCAAGAGGTTTTTGCTGCTGTTCAAACGTTCCCGAGTTTGGGCCTCAGAAAGCATTAAGTCTTTGACTGAGAGAAGGCTGGATGGGAGGACAGGATGCTTGCTATGTCTAGAGTCTCATCCTGGGCAAGAGAATGAAGGTGCTGAACAAGAAGTGCTGGTGGCATGAGGGCAGGGCATTGAGACGATGGGCTCCAGGTTGCAAAACCCACCTCAGTCACTACCAGTCCTGTCTCAGCATAACAGGGAAACATCTCAGGGGGACCAAGAGAGGCCTTGGCTTGTGATGTTTCTGCCTCAGGTAAGAATCCATGGAGCCATCATTTCCAGTCCTTCCCATCTCAGCACCTGTGCCTTTCCTTAGGGAATGAGCTGCATGGTGGCTCTGAGCTCTCAGGCTGTGCTCCACAGTGTCCCCTCTTCCCACTAGGGTCCATGTGGCTGAAATCTCAAAAACATAAACACCTGTCCATCAAATAGACTTAACTTTTCTTGAACTTGAGTGCAAGCATTCAAATTCCACCCTGAAAAGGGCTTCTCAAATGCCGATTCAAGTTTCCAGGGGGACATCTTAAAGGAGAAGTAGATTTCAAGTAAATGATTGCAACTTATCGAAAATAATGTGCTACTTAGCGTCTGCAGCACACATCCTGGCAGGCAGAAAGGGAAGCAGCACTGGAGCAGATGGGAACGATTAGGCTCTGATTTTCAGTCGGGCTTTTGCTTGTCGGTATTGCCTCTGCTTGTGTTTACATCCTGGTAAAACCAGGACATTTGGGAGAGGGGAGAGAAGGTTTCCCTGGACCATTCTTTCTTTCTGTGTGCCAGAGATAGAGCCCCCCCACAACCCCTCACCAAGAACTCTCACACAGAAGGAGCCCTCCCCCTGTGGGGAGGTAAGGTGGTCATCACAACTATCCTCATCAAAAAGCATTTAGCTCCATGAGGCGCTCACTAAATACATCAATGGTTGACAGAGAGACAGATGATGGGGATCTTAATTTTCCTTTAAAGATCTGCCTCCCTGAGGCTGGGCCTTATTTACTGTGATTCTTACTATATTTATCTGAAGAGGTATCTTGTTTCCTCCTCCACTGAATGAGCTGACATCTCTCCGACCCACAAAATATCTCTCAACTGTTCCACCAGGCGGATGTTAGCGTGGCCCTTTCTCAGGCCCCTTAGTGATGGTACGTCACTGGCAAATTGCATCTGTTTTGCTGAGGACACTGCTGCAGAGGGCTGACTGCCCAGTAAGTCCCGGCAGGACAGAGAGGAGACCCCGGCTCTCCCCAGTTCATCAGAACCCTCACAGGGGCTCATGTTCTTTGGGGTAACAGACACAGAGTAATCTCAGAAGCCAACTTTGCTTTTTTCTTTCCAGGCTGCTTGCTTTCCAGTGGCACTCTGACTGTGCCAGACTAGTCATGTCCACTTATGTTTAGTGACAGCCTTACAGCTCCGTCAAAATAAAAATCTCTTAGCCTGCACAAAGTGTTGCTGGCCTGCACAATTTCACCAACACTGCCACCCCGACAAGGACCCAGGATGGTCTCTTGGTCAAGCATTCACTCAACAAACATATGCTGAGTATCTACTCTCTACTGGATCCTATTTCAGCTGGGGAGACTCGACCAGAAATGAGAGAAGTCTGCAGACTGGTGGGAGAAAGACAAGCATCAGCTGATAATAGAATCAAAGTGATCAAATAGGTGTGTGGATAAATGCATGGGAGATGTGGAAACAGGATATTTTCTTGTGTGAGAATGAAACTTTGCAAAGCAACTTGCCTAAAATAAGCTCATTTGCTTATATTCTCACCTGAACACTATGGGGTATCATTACCCCTTTATTCAGATGGGGGAATGGACGCGCAGGGGACTCAGAAGGGCACACAACTAGTTATGCAGCAGACTCACATCCAGGGCCTTCTCTCTGCATCACAACAACCTCCAGTCTTAGCCAAGCTTAGGAGGCAAGCGAGGGCCAGTGCCCTGAATAAAGTACGGGGCTGACCCAGGACTCTAGGGCCAGAATTAATAGCTGGCAATTTTCACAGGTTGAAGGCCAATGTGAACTTTCATGCTGCCTTTTGCAGAATCTCATTTCTCTGTTCTCCTGAACAAGAATAACAACTAACAACACACACGTGGTTTTCCCAACTTCAATGCACTCTTTGCTTACTACTTACTATGTCTTAAAGTAAACTGAAAAGTCACAGAATTGTTTACATACCAAAAAATGAGTTTGCAGTTGCACAAACTTTGTTAAGCCAAATTTGTTTTCACTTCTTGTGGCAAGAGATGTGGAAGTGAAATTTAACTTGCTGTGCTGTTGGTCTGTCTGGTACTGTATGACACGGGTTCCTGGCACATGGCCTTGGCTTTAAGGTTTGACATCACACCCTCCAGTTCCAGGTTCTCTTCCCAGTTTGCAAAGCAGAACCATGAGGCCACCTCTCTGCCTTCATGCTACCAAAAGACACTTAGGCTTCTGGGAAAATGAGGAGACAGGCGCTTTCATGTCCTCCAATGAAACAGTGCTGAGCACTTGCATCACGATGGTTACAGGTATTCTTCTCTCCATTTTTGAAATCCGACAGATCATCTAAGTCTTGTTTACAATATGGGGTATGAATGTGGCATAAAAACAAAATTAAAATGTAAAAAAAAGATGGCTAAATGTGTATACATATATATGCACATTTATATATTTTTATATATTCCTTTTGTCTAGAAAAATTTTTTGAGGTATGGAATTATTCTCAGCCTTTCATCCTCATCTTCAAACATTATATCAAACTGTGGTGGAATCATGGCAACACAGGGAAAACAACTAGCTAATTTAAAAACTCAGTATACCAAAGCAAGTTATGTACATACAGTTTTCTTTCCTCTTCTAGAGAGGATACCAAGAAGCCAACTTTGGTTCCTGGAACCCTAAGGAAGGTTCTGTGACCTTAGGGCACCATCATTTGCGTTATTTTGGCATTTCTTAACTATGCCTGTGAAAGTTGTTTTTTTAAAATAGGGGGTGAGTTGCAGTGGCACATGAAAGTGGTCGATATAAGTCTTATATATTAAAATTACTACTTATTGCTGTTGCTGCTGCTGCTAAGTCGCTTCAGTCATGTCTGACTCTGTGTGACCCCATAGACGGCAGCCCACCAGGCTTCCCCGTCCCTGGGATTCTCCAGGCAAGAACACTGGAGTGGGTTACCATTTCCTTCTCCAATGCATGAAAGTGAAAAGTGAAAGTGAAGTCACTCAGTCACGTCTGACTCTTAGCGACCACATGGATTGCAGCCTACCAGGCTCCTCCGTCCATGGGATTTTCCAGGCAAGAGTACTGGAGTGGGGTGCCCCTGCCTTCTCCGTTACTTATTGCTAGCTGCCGCCTAATGGCTATGCAGGTGTGGGTGGGTGGATCCACACTGTTACACTTTTAAATTCCCTTTTGTTTTGCTGCCCTTAAACCTAGCTAATTTGGCTGCTGGTCTTAAAACTCAGGCTGGAAGCAACACATGTAAGATGAGACAGTTGCTCAGCCTTTAAGTGACAGAGATGGAAAGAAATATGAACAGAATAAAAAACAGAGGTCTTCTTAATTGCTCTCTGCCTTACTGCTATTTGAGCAGCTCTCTGTTTGGAAAGACCCTAGACTCTCAAGGGCTTCCCAGGTGGCTCAGTGATAAAGAATCCTGACAAGCAGGAGACATGGGTCCAATCTCTGGGTCTGGAAGATCCCCTGGAGAAGGAAATGGCAACCCAGTCTAGTATTCTTGCCTGGGAAATCCCATGGACTGAGGTGCCTGGCGGGCTACAGTCTGCCAGGTTGCAAACAGTCAGACACAACTTAGTGATTAAGCAACAACCACAACATAAGACTCTCAAAAGTCATCAGTCTGCTTCGGTCCCATGAGAAAATGCTCACAGCCAGCTCTGTGGTCAGAGGCAGAATCACTGGAATGCAACATCACTCTTCATTTCTTCACTCTGAAATAATCCTGAGATTATCTCAAAGATGCTATGGTGAATTTCAAGGTACGGCTTCCCTGGACAATTATTCTCTCGATAGCCAAGCATTTACTCAGTTCATGCAGAGAAGAGGAAAGAACTCCATTACTTGCCCCTCCATTATCTGAATGACAGCATCCATACTCTCTCCTACACACTAGGAACAGGAACGTACAACCCTGGCATCACATGTAGATACCCCATCGTCTATTTTAACTGAGATTTAGAAGTTCAAGCCATACACACAGTGATGGTGTATTAAGGGCATAGGTTTATCATCCTGTAAAATTAAAGAAGAGAAAGTTAATCAGTGCATGTCAAAGAAAGCTTTCATGGCTGAAATTAGACTTAAAACCTTGCAATGGCTTTGTTTCATGTAGGACAATCCTCTGTGTGGTTCCTTCTGGATTTTTCCTAGGAGTAGAAATTCAGTTCCAAAGAAAAAGAAATCTCCCAAGGGGGAACAATTTAACTATTTGGAGAATGTGTTGATCTTTAAAAGACACTGATTTCCCTAGTAAAGGGAGAGAGAGAGGAGAGTTTAAGGGATGTGAGTGGAGGGTGGGGAGAGAAAGAAAATAGTGGAGAAAAAAAAGCAGAAGACAAGAGGAAGATAAAATAACCCTCAAGTTTTTTGTGGATCAAGAATTACCCTGGGAAGTCCCTGGCGGTCCCGTGGTTAGGACTCTGCACTTTCACTGCCAAGGGCAGGGGTTCGATCCCTGGTTGGTCGGGCAACTAAGATCCCTCAAGCAAAGGAAAAAAAAGCATTACACAGACCAGATGCTCAGTGGTTAGGACATAATACAGAGGCCCTTCCTTCTAAATCACATGTCACAGCATCCTTCCTAACAAGATACTTGGATTTGCAGTGTTCTGCACTGCTTTTAGCTGGCTGTGCCCTTTACATTAAAGGAACGGACACCCGTCTGTGTCCCTGGGGCTTCAGAGTCTCTGCTTCCCGGAAAGAACAGTAGGAAAGGTACGAGAAGGAATACACATGCAGTGAGCTATGATAAATAGCTAACAATTTATATTTACATTCATTCTTGGGCAGAAACCTTCTTTACTGCAATATATTAATTAGGTTATTTATTCATTAAATCAAAAGCACCTTTCTCTGAGTGCTTAGCACATGCCAGGCAGTACTATGTGTACTGGGGACACAGAAATAAAAAAAAACAAAATGCCTGCCTAAAGGAATAAATGGTTTCAAGGAGAAAACGGAGAAATAAACAGAGTTTTAAAATGCCCTGGTGTAGAGGAAGTTTACCCTCCAAAAGGCCTCTGCTTGTGATATGATCACAGCTAAGTGTGCTGACATTCATCCTGATTTCCTTACTCCAGCGAAGGCTGTCACATATTCAAATATGCAGACAGACACCAACATATGCTGGCACAGAGGTGGACCAAGGCCAGGGACCAGGTGCTCCCATTCACCTGTAACCGTTTCAGCCTCACCACAGTCCCACGTGGATAAATGCATCAACCGCTTGCAGGACTTAAACACTCAAGAGCCACTATTAAGCAGAACCTCAGCTCTGCGTCCCAGGACAGGACACCCCACCCTCTCTCCCTGGAGAGCTGCTTCAGTGAACAGGAGGGTGGGGGAATTCTGAGAGTGCAGCCAGCATCCATCATGCCAGCAACCCCTGGCAGGCGATCTTAACAAATGCACTTCCTCCTCCGGGAAGAATAGGGGCTTCGTAGCCTGCACCCAAGCCACAAGCTGCACACCAGACCAGAGATGGGCTGGGAGGGAGGGGCAAAGGTGGTTTTAAGGCTTTTGTGGCTTTGAAGAAAAGGCCTCTGGATGTGAGAAAGCATTCAAATGGTCTCTGCAGGCATCCTGGCCCTGTGGTTGGGCGCTCTTGGGTCTGTGGCCGTTGAGTTCACCACAGGCTCAACTTCTTCCCAGCGTATTCCTCTCTCATTTAGCCCTCGAGACACCCGCACAGCTGGGGTGGCTCTGCAAACCTCACCAGCACATGAAAAGTCTGGGGCAGTGATCTTTCTCACTTGATCTTCGACAGGGCGTCCTGGAGGCAAAAGTCAGACTCTCAAAATCTTAACTCGTTTCTTCCGGTACCAGAGAAGAAAAGTAAATATTTAACCACAGGCACAGAGGTTGAAGGAGCAGCAGCTATAATCAAGACTCAGCTTCTCACCCCTCCCCGAGCTGAGGTGAAGATCCCCCAAGCCTCTATGCAAGCTTACCCAGGGCAGTGAAACCCAGGCTCCAACCAGCAATAATTCCACATACAAACAACTCTTGCTCGGCATGAAGCACACACCAGACAGTAATCAGCTTATCTAATAGAACAGGCCTCTTTTCCTAACGTGGAGGAGGATTAGCAGGCTTGAATTACAGCCGTGAAGTGTAATCAAGCTCTGATCGACACTGGCAAAGGATACTGTATATTCCTACTGGGCCATGGGTTGTTGGCGCGATGTGGTGTACCTACAGGGGATGGACAGGAAACGCTTGTGATGGTAATGACTCTGGGAGACAGCAACTGAGCAACGGGGGGAAAGCAAGTGTTATGGGAGAAAAATTAGATTATAGCTGGTGCCCACGTCCTCCCTGTACTCCTTCCAAGCTTTGGAAGCTTTTAAAGCGACTGCATTTGAAAAGATTTTGCAGGTCCATTAAGAATATACTATCCTCCTAAATCATAACTAAGGGTGAGCTCTACTGCTGCTTGGCCACAGAAGATACTTCATTGGTGTCTGTGACACAGATCCCACTGTCTCTGACCACAGCGAGGGCTATGGTGTAGCAGTGCTGTGAACATCCTGCGATCCAGGTATGGGAATGGAGTGGGGAATATGGCTGACATGGAAATCACAAAGGAATTCGTACTGGGCCTCAGAAATCCCCTGATAGCTCATTGGTAAAGAACCCGCTTGCAATGCAGAAGACCCCGATTCACTTCCTGGATCGGGAAGATCCGCTGGAGAAGGGATAGGCTACCCATTTCAGTGTTCTTGGGCTTCCCTTGTGGCTCAGCTGGTAAAGAATCCACCTGCAGTGCAGGAGACATGGGTTCGATCCCTGGGTTGGGAAGATCCCCTGGAGAAGGGAAAGGCTACCCACTCCAGTATTCTGGCCTGGAAAATTCCATGGAATGTATAGCTCATGGGGTTGCAAAAGAGCTGGACACGACTGAGTGACTTTCACTTCACTTTTCAGAAATCCAAGAAAATGATTTAAGAATCCCATCCTCACTTTGAAGATGCCAAACCAACCCAAACCAACTAGCAGCTGCCTTTTCTTTCCCCCACCATGGAGACATCTCATCTCACTTGGGAGGCCAGCATTTAATGACAGGCTTGTGAAAAGGTCATCTTTATTTAGTAAATTCCATGATAGGAGAAAAAAAAATTCTGAATTTTTTGAAGCTTCCCAAAGGACCCTTATATCCTACCTAAAAAGGAAAACATCTTACCCTAAGTCTGTTTTCTCTCACTCTGCCCATTTCTTGGTGATGAACTTTCCTTCACATCCTCTTACAGCAGCTCTCTAAGTAAAACAGTTCAAAAGGCCAGTGGCCTTCTCTTCTAAAAATAAAGAATCACAGCCTCCTTTGTAATTTCTCATCTATCTTGACATCTAGTCTTTTTTCCTATTCATGTGTCTTAAAGATCAAAGAATCCAAAGTGGACATAACATTTTAGGAAATTGCTTCCACTAGCGTGAGGAGTGAGTGTGTGAACGTCGCTCAGTCGTGTTCGATTCTTTGCGACCCCATAAACTGTAGCCTGACAGGCTCCTCTCTCCATAGAATTCTACAGGCCAGAATATGGAGGGGGTGACAATTCCCTTCTCGAACCCAGGTGTCTCATATTGGAGGCGGATTCTTTACCGCCTGAGCCACCAGGAATACTGGAGTGGGTAGCCTATCTCTTCTCCAGCATATCTTCCTGAACAGAAATCGAACTAGGGTCTCCTGCATTGCAGGCGGATTCTATACAAGCTGAGCTAGCATGAAGGATGCCAGGAAAATGACTTCCTGACTTTCCTGCATCCTGGCCCTCCCTCTCAAGAAGGATCCACTGCATCCTGCTCACCTCTGCCCCTTCCCCTAGGGGTCCCCGCCAGACTTGCTTCCCTCCAGTACAGTCTGACCTCTAATTCTCTCCAACACCAAATTCTTTCTGATACACTTACAGCAGGTGTCTCACGGTAACATGAGTGCCCTTGCAGAGAATCCACAGGTGAGGAAGGAAGGAGCCATGACCAGCAAGGTGGGAGGTAAAATGATGTGCATGGACCACCTGTCCTACCAGTCCCATCCCATCCCTCACCGCCTTACCCCTTAAGATACGCAGCCCCCTAAGCCCTCTTCATCCATAATCACAGCATGGAAACCTCATAGCAGAGCCTTTTAACTCTATGGTCTCTGACATGAAATTGTGAAGCCCAAACTGTCAGACACGACAGTGATTGATAAGTGCGTGAAACTTTAAAACAATCGGACAGACTACAGTATAATCAGCAGTGCACATAAGATACACGTGTGTCTATAAGCAAGAGCTGAGCTGAGTGGGTCCCCCAGTTCTATCAGGGTACAATCCATCCACTGGAAGTAGAAGATAAGAGAGAGCATTGGTTCAAGGGCTGTGTGTGGTAACTGTATTTAAGAGCTGGATCAAGGAAGGCAGAGCTCTATTCAATGAGTGACATGTGCTGAAGATCCTCTGAGCACTAAAAATTCACTCCAAGGTGCAACCAAAAATAATTCTAGGATTCAAAACTGTGCCACCAACACAAAGGCTGAGAACAAGTGCTCTTAGCAGGACAAAGCCAGCAAAGGCAAGAACCACCTGAGCTCTATCGAGAACGTCCTTGGTGATGAATTAAGCTGACCTGACCTCACGTTAGTTTGGATAGCCAAGGAACAGTCAGGGCTGAAGCCCAGAACTGGATGTAATCAGATCTGAGAGAGCAGACACTATGAATACGGAAGGCCTCTCTGGATCTGAGTCAGAGGCACCGCCCTCTCCGACAGGCCCCACCACTTATCTTGCACTCAGGGGTTGCCTCAGTGCAAAGTACTGCCACCTCTGCTCGGACTTTCAGCCAAACCTGGTGTCATCCCTGGGGCCCTCCAACTGGCCTTTCAAACCTCATTCTAGTATCTCCACCCAAAACAGTATGCAGGGCTGCAAATACTACCCCTCACATGCCAGCCCTCTTGAGGGGGAGGAAGGGCAGGGGAAAGGGAGTGGGCATTGCTGTTCAGGGGCCATCCTCCAAGCCACACGTCCAGTATCTGTTACAGCTTTCCAAATTGATATGTGATGCTGATAACAAGAGTCAATCTTTGCACCCGAGTGAGTTAGCACGGTCCGCAAACGAGAGGCTGCCTCTCCCTTCCAGACCTGGTGTGAGATGTATCCACACACTCTCTGCAGAGCCCTCTCAAATTTATTTTCCCAGCTGACATCTTATACGGCCCTATCAACAAGCACGCTGTCAAGGCGGCTTGTCAGAGTGGGTAATGGTGTTGCATCTTTGGCTAGGCTTTAACATGTCTGAAAGGATTTTAAACCGTATGCTCTTTTAAATACAGACTTTGTGAAATTTAAAAAAAAAAATTGAATCGCTGAACTCCAAAAGTCTAATGGCAAAGAATCTGGGTAGAGTAGATCTGTTACAAATTCCATTCTGTAGGGAAAACCGTTGCATAATTAGAAGGTGTTGCTGCTATCGGTATCTCTCTGTTGAGTTTCGGATCTGTGGCTAAAATGAACCTTGTGTTCAGAGCCACCAGGAGCTTTCATGAACAAGGCTGATCAGACAGAAGTGTGGCTTGAGCGCCTGAGAGCAGTGCGGCTTTTCCCATTCTTGGGGTAGGGCCCAAACCTGACTGAGCCCTACCTTGCCCTACACAAGGTCTCGGGTTTCCACATTCCATTCGCCTTGCCTCATGTTCCCCCAGCCCCCTTTCTGGCCTGGAGGCCCGCTGGGTCCCAGGCTGCAGGTCTGGCCAGGGCAGATGGGTAATTTTTCCTTTCAGCTTTAATGGCTGCTATTAACAATAAGTTGCCCTGCCCTACCGATGGCTCAACTTTCAGCTTTTTCTCTGATTGCCTATGAGTAACACTGTGTCACATGAGCTGTGTTTAACAGAGGTGTAATAAATGCCAAAGAAGAAATATTACCCAAAATAAAAAAGTTTGTCCCCGTGTGGCCAGGATCTCATGACTCACAACAATGTTCATTTCAGCTTCTAACATAATTTCCATTTGCATTCTTTTTTTAAGGGTCTCTGGGGGCTTTAAAAAAGCTGTTTAAGAGGAAAGGCAGAAAGACCATAGCAATTGTCAAGTTTGGGGATTTCTGCGCTCCAGACAATTGCTGCCTGCAGACAAGAGACAGACTGACAGAGTGGTGAGTCCTACGGACACAGAGGACAGGGAAAGGCAGGCAAGGGGCTCATTACTGATGGTCTGCCTCAAGCGAAAGGCGGACTGACCTCCTCAGTGTGGTTCAGAAGGTGGGCTTGGCAATCAGGAGACAGATGAAGGAAGGGAAGGCTGGACCCCTACTACCCCTCCCTACTTCCACACACGCACACACACACACATACACACACACACACACACACACACACACACACACACACACACACACTCTCCTCGAGGCAAAAGATACCAAGTTCTCATTTAGTTGCAGGAAAACTCCATCTCCCTCTTGATAATAAGCAAAAAATACTTCTATGTTTTTCAAATAGTAGCTGGTTGGAGCTATTCCAATTCCAAAGAAAAAAGCAATAAACTCTGAAATCCCCTGGCGGTCCCTTGGTTGAAGATGTGGGCAGGAAGCATTCCAGATTCTCAAGGTTTTCAGGGAGAAGGAAGATGGAGGTGGAGGCGGGCCCTCAGGAGGCCTGGGGGTGAGATGCGCCCCTCCTGTGAAAGCTGGGATCTTAAGGCAGCAGTATCAAGAGGTACCTACTTTTAAACGGGCCTTGCCTTTGAAAGAGGCCGGCCTAAAGCAGCCCATGAGGCAGTCTGTAGTGAGTGGGTGTGTGAGCGTCTCCTTTAGAGGCTGGAGCCCTCCTCAACTCCTGCTCTGCACTTCTCTCACGCCTGTGTAACACACATCAACATCCTCACTAAGTATCTGAGTAAGGGAGTTTAGGTGGGATAGAGAATGGCAACCCACTCCAGTACTCTTGGCTGGAGAATTCCATGGACAGAGGAGCCTGGCAAAGAGTCAAGACCCATGAGATCACAAAGAGTCAGACACAGCTGAGACACACACACAAGGGGATTTAGGGATGTCAGTAGTGGGACCTGACTTCAGAAAGGTCCTACACTCTGAAAGTACCGGAACTGGCAGTAGGAACCGGTGGGGACACTGATGAGCTCCAAAAGTTATGGCAGAAAGAAGAGAGGGGAAGCAGGATGACTGCCTGGCCATAGCCTTCAGAAGGCCAGGACACTGGTGAGCCCACATACATGCAGAAGGGCCACGGGCATCATCTGTGAGACAGTCTGGGCAATGAAGCATGGCAGGAGAAGGGAAGAGGATGGCCCCAGCCTGCCTTGGTCACTAAGGAGAGGGTGTGTCCGCCAGCCTGAGGCCGAGGCAGCTGGGCACAAGAGGTGACCCTGAGTGATCACAGTGGTGTCACAGCAGGTGGCAACTACATGGGGAAAAACAGTGGTTTTTAAGTAAGATCGATGTCCCTGGTCTGCCACTTGATTTCTGTGATCTTGGGTAAGTCATTTTACTTTATTGATAGAAAGCATAACAGAGTTCTTTAGGTCATTTTAAAAGGTTTCAGTTATTAAGACACGTCTCTGGAAATCCAGTCATTTTCTAAATGGGAAGAAGAGCTAGTCAGAGGGCCTTTGACCAGATTTGAATGCATTTTCTGCTATACAGCTTTACACACTACCAAGAACCAATATTACCAATATTATCTCATCTACAATATCTCATCTGCACCTCACATCAATCTTCAGGCACTGACCTTGGATACACATTTTTTGGGGGGGCAGGGAGGGGGAAACTGGCTCAGAGAACACAGACTTACACAGTTCACTCGAGTCCAGCTCTCCCAAGTCTAGGCTCTTTGCATTTACAATCCTGGGCTTGTGCCCTGCTGTTCGGAAAAGCACAGACTGTCTGTGTATGTGTGGGGGGTGTACTGGTGTCAAGTCAGTTACCATGTTGTGAGCTGGAGGGGGCAGTCCAGAGGCAGAGAGGTGGAGCGGGTACAGCTGAGCAGAGAGAGTGGTGAGATGCACGAGCACCAGCTTCTGCACTGGCTGCCGGCAGGGAGGCGTGATGCCAGCAACTGGACCCAACCCCTTCCAGAAGTACAGTGTCTCATCTTCTTTATAACAGTTATCCATACACCATTCCATTCAGTGCCACAGTACTAAAAACTGGCTCAAGGTCCACATTGACACGTTTCCTGAATTTCCAACTCAAACTCTAGGTTTCTGGTTATGATGATATTATTTGCAGTTTTACAGCACATGCAATAGCTCATCTAATCATTACGAGAGGACCAGGTCTGTTAAGCCCTTTTAATACATAACAAAGTGAGACTCCATTTTTTGAGGGATGGAGAGAGAATGATCCAGGTGCCTTAATTAGGGGCAAGGTTCTTTCTTTCTTTATAGGCTCATCAGAGCTTAATTCTTCCCCTGCTTCACATGACCCCCCTCAGGGCATGGGTCAAAGATGAAGCAGCTTCTGAAGTGAAAGTGGATTGTGTCTTCTGCTCAGCTATACAGGGACCAGGAAGTGAGATGAGCCAGAGTACAGCTCCACAATGTGGTCCAGTCTCATTTAACTTTTGTGAGGGTTTTCCTGATCCTCCAAAGCTTGAGCCAGCATGTCCAAGTCATTTGTAATGGAGTCAGACACACGCACGTTAGATCTGAAGCTTAAATTAATTTGAGAGGACTCCTTAATGAATGTGCTCTTATCTCCCACTGAAAGGCTGATGATATGCAGAGTCTGAGGTGGGGAACTGAGGCAGAGTGGAGTGGGCAGAGAGACTGGCAAGGCAGTTGTTTCTCTGGTGGAAGAGTTGATATGCTTCTCACTCGGCTGTGCCACACCGAGCCCAAGGCACCTGTTCTCGCTGGCTGGAACACTTCTGTTGGGACCACTGGCAACTGGAGAGGTGATGTGAGCTATATATCCAAGTTCCATTTCAGAAACATGTAAGGGAGTCAAAGCAAAGTACAAAGCAGTACTCAGCATCCACAAGGACGGAGTGAATAGGAATGACAGAGTCCCCCCTCCGGGTGACGGTGTTCCTGGAAGGTTGAGACTTTGCCTTACTTTGCAGGCCCTGTTTTGCTCATGTCTCTGGCGTCCTGGGTTGGAATTTCCAATAGGATGGATTATTTCATGTATGAGAAGAGTATAGCTTTGGACTCAGACTTTACATCCTATCTGTATCACTTATTGGCAGGGAGACCTGGGTTGACATCTCAGAGCGTCTTTCTCAATTATAAAATCAAATTGGCAGGGCTCTCCATCTATAGTCTTGGTGAGCCCCTAGTACATGGTTTGTGTGAAATAAATGTTAAGAAAATTTTTTCCCTTTTTATGATCCTTTGGATGATGTGATTCAAGAGTACTAAAATTTGGCTTAGCCTGCTCCTGAATGAGAAAAGTTATCTTTGTTAAGTAGGCACATCCACTGATGTAAAAATGAAGGGGGTTTTTAAAAAGAAACAGAAAAAGATTAAAAAAAAAATAGCCTCCCTCCTTCAGAAGATGTAGAGTTAAGCCACGTTCCCATTCAACAATATGAGTCCTTCATTTGAAATCTTGTTCTATTTAAATACGCTGTGGTTTTAGCTGCAATTTCATGTTTTACTTAATTGTCCAGAGTGGCAGATGTGATTTTGTATAAGTTTCGATCCCATCTGTTTTTGTGCTAGAAATATATGTGGAAGGTGCTGGGACTTCTACATAAGGAAGGGCTTTATCTACACTTATAATAATAAACTTGAAAATGAACCAGATCTGAAGTTGGCAGTATTAAAGGTCCATTTTTTGATGTTTGTGCTGCCTCCCACTTCTCTATTCTCTCCTTTGCTCCAGATCAGAATTCTTCAAGAATGACTAACAGAGCTCTTTCCTTATGCAATGGAGAGTTAACACATTCCTGGTACAGCCACAGACAAGCAGATGCAAGACACACCCTCCCCTTCCACTGTCTTGCACCCTGAACCCTGCTCCTTCCCAGCCCGGACACAGGCTTATGCCTTCTCCCTACTCTGTTTAGGGAGGCCATAATAAAAGTTCTAGGATAAAAGGTATTCCTTGTATTCTAAGCCAAATCTCCACACTGAAATAAAACAAGCATATCACACTCAAGGCACATTCTATTTTATAACAGACATCTATGTTTGAACCATCTATATAACACTTTCAGAAATGTATCATAGGAAGTTATAAGAGGGGGAAAAGGATTAAAAAAAAAAAAAGAAAGAAACATCTGCAATACAACCTGTTCATAAATTGGAAATCACTGAGGGGAAGTATCAGACTCTAGAAAAGCCCTTACTTTTTATACCCAAACTGGAAGCAGAAGACTTGGGGCCAGGCCAAGTCTCTGTGTCTCACTAGCTGCGTGACCTTGAACAAGTGTGATCCTCTTCCCTCTCAGCCCCAGTGTTTTTCATTCATTTCTTCCAGAGCCTTTCATAGAGCCCAGAAAGTGCCTGAAACAGTGCTTGGTTGGTGTTCCTTGTCTGTAAGAGGGAGTGATGATGATGATATTAATAATAATATCCATATCTCAATAAGAGAGGAAGTGAGGATAAATGAGATAAGGAAATATAAGTGCTTACATGCACACACTGCTATATTTAACATGGATAACCAGCAAGGACTTTTTGTATTGCACATGGAACTCTGTTCAATGTTAAGTGGCAGCTTGGATGGGAGGGAAGTTTGGAGGAGATTGGATACATGTATATATATGGCTGAGTCTCTTTGCTGTCCAACTGAAACTGTCACAACATTGTTAATTGGCTATATCTCAATACAAAAAAAAAGTTAAAAAAAAAACTGTAAAGTGCCAGACCAGGCAGATGTCACCCTCATACCTGCAGATGATGGCAAATACTTTGTGTTTCTATAGCCAATGCTGTTTCTCTAAGGTCTTCTCATCAGCCCTCCAACGAACCACACTTAAAGTGTCACGCTAGGTTCTATTCAACTTTACACGTATTAGTCTCCCCCTTCTCTGCTTCTAGATATCTTCTGTGAATAAAAGCATACGGCTCTATAGTTACAGTTGATACCCTATAAGTCAGATTTATTAAAAACTGTCATGGCTACCAGTCATTCCACAGAATGTTTTCTCATTGCCTGTGAGAGTTACCATCTAACAGTGGGGACCACACCTTACCCTTCTCTTTACCCCTATGGCATCTGGAACTTTGCTAGGGGCGGGAAATAGGTTCCATAAATACTTCCAATTTAGTTGAACAAGGTAAGCAGTAACAGTCCATGAGGCTAGCAGTAAGAGCCCAACAAGGTAAGGGTCCATGAAGATAGCCCCGAAAGCCATCGCCATAGTTCTGTATAACAGAATGTTAATGCACATTTCACATCCTGATGGTATATCTGACTCCCAGTGACACAAGTTTCCAAGGTACCTTGGAAATGGGATGGTTTTATCATCAGACAGGCCTAAGGTAAATTCTGAGTCCATGGCTTCCTATTAGCCTTCTGACTCTGGGTGAATTAGTTACCTTCTCGAAGCCCTAGTATGTCAACTGGGGAGAGTTACATTTATCTCACAGGATTGCTATCAGAGTTAAACACAAAGTTAAACGTGTGTGCAGTCATTCGACTGACTTGGCACACAGAAGGCCTCCAGTAAGTGTTAGTTGCTCTGTCCTGACTTCACTAGGTAAACTTCACTTGGAACAGTTAATGACTCCACGAGCTGTTTGCTTCCTCCTTCCCTAAATCTGGACCAGAAGAGTCATTATCAGGAGCCAATCAAGTTTACAGATGAGGCCAAGTTTCCCTTCCCTGTCCAACTTTCCAAATCAAATCAGAGCAAAAAGTATGCTACTTTCTTCAATCTGGAAAAAAAAAATGTAATTTCCACCCAACTACACATGCATGCTTGTGCACGTACACATGCGCGCATGCACACACACACACTTGCACACACAAGACAAATTTTTTTAAAAGATAACCTTTAACTTCACTGGGCACTGGCAACATCTTGGATGAATTACTAATAGGACTGTATGCATACATGTCTGTAACCTGCCTGTCCCTATGTCAAGACATTAGATATACCTGTTTCTGAAACTGAGGCTTCAATCAATATCCATATACTACTGATGACCATATAAGTGGTCACTAGTAGAAGCTGCGGCTGCTGCTGCTAAGTCACTTCAGTTGTGTCCGACTCTGTGCGACCCCATAGATGGCAGCCCACCAGGCTCCCCCGTCCCTGGGATTCTCCAGGCAAGAACACTGGAGTGGGTTGCCATTTCCTTCTCCAATGCATGAAAGTGAAAAGTGAAAGTGAAGGCGCTTAGTCGTGTCTGACTGTTAGCGACCCCACGGACTGCAGCCTACCAGGCTCCTCCATCCATGGGATTTTCCAGGCAAAAGTACTGGAGTGGGGTGCCATTGCCTTCTCCCTAGTAGAAGCTACCATGCGGGAAAGGCCAAGTTGGAAGAAAAGTATTTTAATCTGTAACTACATGGATATCTGTCTTGCTGTGCTGAAAAGTTCCTTCCCAAAGAAGTTGTTCAATTCACAGAAGAGTTTTAATTATGACAACTTGACTTACCAAAATGTAACAAAAGCCTTGAACTGCAAGAATAATGTCTTGAGGCATCATAAACACAGACACTAGTTTCAATGAGAGTAAAGAAATATACTGACCTAAATATTTGATACAGGGTTGTGAAAAAAAATTGTATCACACATTTCAGTATGGGTTTCAAATCCTGTAACATATATATAGGTCTGTGTGCCAAAGACGCTACAATTAATAAAGTATTTTTCCATGTAGGTGACCTGTAGCTATTTAGACAAACTCCAATAATTATAAAGGCTAGATAAAAGAAAAATGCAGCTGAAAATGTAACAGAATAAGACAACGAAATTATGGGACCAAACATCTGTGGTCTAAATAAAATATGGGATGGTGCAAACAGCACCATAAACTTTCCCCTGACATTCTGAAGAGACCAGCAGTGTTCACTCATGAGTAATGTGGTCATCCCCACATTACTGCAACAAAAATATTAGAGCAAGCTATGCTGTCAAATATTCTATATGGATGTGTGACCCAAGGAAAATCACATTAAGAAGCTAAAGTGATATACAATGTGAAATATTATATACAGATACACAAACACACAGGAAATCCTTCCTGTCATGAGCATATAGGGGCCTGATTTTCATCTTATTCTTTTAAAAATGTAAATAAATGAGAGCCACCGGCCAGCCATCAGTACCTCTGAGATGTGTGTGTACTGTCAGTCTTCCAAAGCTTTCAAGACAGTTGATACAACTGATAAGGCGCTGGGGAAGGAAGTCGACTTACTCGGCTCATGGACAAAGACTCGAAGCATACTAGGGCCACAGAGCAAAAAATACCTGCCCAAGGACTTGGAAACTTGGACTTTTTCCTCCAGAAATACAGCCCCCTCCACTGAAGGCATATGGAACATTTAGGTTCCCTGACCAATGGCAACAGAAGAGCCAAGAAACTGAACCTATCAATCTCCAGAATGCTTCAAACCATTCTTTTATAATTTAGGTGGAAGCAATACGAAGGGGGCATGTGAATTTGGCAGCTGCTTTCTGAAAAACAACAAAACAAAACACCAAAAAAAAAAAAAAAAAAAAACCCTGCTGGAAGCAGACAAAGTCAGCTTTGAGAATTTACAGCAGGGCTTGGACATCACTCCGGTCTCCATGGACTGTCCACCCATGGTGTGATTAGCGTCAGGCCCTTTTTAGTGTTATTGTTCAAAGCATACCATCTTCTCTTTTCTGATGTGTCTCATCACAAATATGTTTAGTTACACCAGTTTAGTAAACATTCATTAACAAAATCAAGATTTGTCTTTGCCTTTAGGTTCTCTGGTATACTATTGACACCTATGTTCTAAATCTGATCTAGATAATAAAAATGACTAGCCAGTCTATCTTACCAGTCAGAGAAGACTTGGGGGCTAAAGCTCTCACTTCTAAACTGAAGTACATTGCCATTTCTCAAACTTGCCTTCTTTCTCAGAGATAGCTGAAACGTTTCCACCCAGCTGCATTTCTCTTATAATTAAGTATAGTCTTATCAGTAAGTCTTAGTCAATGGGATATAAGTAGAAGTATGAGTTACATTCTACAAAGCCCTCTTAAAAAAGAGTAATTCTACCCTTCTTCCACCCTGTTGCCTGGGATGCATATCGGATAGCTGGAGCTCTAGTAGCCTTCTTGGATCATAAGGATATCAAAAGATCACACTTGACTCATGTTTCTTAAAATGAGGGGAATGTGGTTTCTGTTACAGCTGAACCTAATGCTAACACATTCACACTGGATTTGAATTATGATTTTGATTAAGTTGTTTAACCTAAGTTTGTTCTCCAATCTCTAAACTAAGAAAAATAAACTTAATATATTCAGAGTGAAAATTGAGACAATGCACTAAGTAGTTATATGAAAGTGACCACAGGTTATTAAACAGTTCTAATTGTTGTGTTCCTAGAAAATTGGCTGCCAAGAAGTTATTTTAGCTACCTAAA
Source organism: Bos mutus (assembly GCF_027580195.1). NCBI lineage: Eukaryota > Metazoa > Chordata > Mammalia > Artiodactyla > Bovidae > Bos > Bos mutus. The sequence goes on along the minus strand of NC_091619.1, from coordinate 8,615,079 downwards.
AAACAGGGAACAACAGTATTTCTTACTCCATTTAGATCCAAAGATTTTATCTCTTGCTCAACTAATATCATTTGGGTACATAAGCCAAGCCAGGAATCAAGGTGAACTGAGACACAGGGAGGGTGTATGGACCACACACTTCAAACCCAGGTCTTCTAGTACAAGATCGCCTTCACCAAGTGCGGAAGCATAAACCAACACAAGATGAAGCACTTTATTTTTTGTAATATGTCATATATCAGGAAAACCTAGCCTTCTGTGATGGGTTAATTTTCACTGTTATCTCTAGGGTTAGGTCAGATTCTGTTTAACTGAGTAGGATAAAGAAGAAAGCACTGAGCTGAGAACTGCTGCAACTCTCATGAGAAACGAGCAGAAGACCAGGCTGCTTCTGCTAGGGCCCCACAGCTCTTACCATAACCTTCTAACATGGTCCCTTTCAAATTGGTGGTGTCTCTGTAGGCTGCTTTATCCTTCTGCCTAAAGATTTAAACTTATAGAAATGTAGGTGATTAGGAGAAATTACAAATGTATATCCCTGCTTAGCTTTACTAGAATAGAACATCAGAGCGAGATGGAAATGATAACAAATATGATCATGCACAGCTGGTTTCCAGCAGTAGGTGAGGAAGTGAAATTAAAAAAAAAATTGATCTACATGCAGCACCCACATAATCTAATGAAATATCAATTAATTGATCAACCAATCTAAGAGAAACCAAAGTCACTGTCTGCCCCTCACCGCTTTCTTCATATTACTGATAGATATTTGAAGCAGTCATTCCTCTAAGCTTATCTATAACACTGCATGAATCTGGGATTGAAGGGGTTAAAAAAAAGAAAAAACTTTACATGGATCCCAAATACACATAACCAGAGGTAAGCTTTACCATTTACTAACTGCCTTACTATTTACCAAAATGTTCATAAAAATAATGCCTCAATAAAAGAAGATATGCAATGTTTATTTTTCAGACCTCCAAAAAACAAACCAAACCCAAGTCTTTCAGCATGCACACACACATTTAAAATACTACTAGTATCTAATAAATATGTGCATATAAGATTGCACTCATAAGTTCGCATAAATTACTATACACGTGTGTTCTATTTTTATATATTGAGTTAGTAAGCTGGGTATACATACTTCAATGTGAAGAAAAATCCTTGTCCCTGACTGCCAATATGTCCCAAGGAGGAATAATGCGAGGGGACAGGCCTTTTAAGGTCACAGAGAAGGGAAGTGGTTTTACTCAAGGTTCTTGAATAAATCATGGAGTCATAGCTAAGGAATCGATGAGAAATAGAAACTCAAAAGAAAAAGGTGGGGGGTTGGGGCAGAGACCAGTTGTACTTTTCAAATACAGCCTGAGTCCAGTTGTAGAGGAAAAAATATTCAAAGAAATAATCACACATTTGACTTCAAATGTGAGCGCAACCCAAGTACTCTGAGAAGAGATCTAATTGAGAAACGTCCGAGGTGAAAAAGAAGCAGTTTGAGAAATTCCTACCCATCAAGCTTTATTGTGTTATTCCAACTAAGCAGAGACAAAAAGACAAATCTCAGCTCCCTACTTTCATTTATAATTGAACCAGGTCCAGAAGGATGAAGCAAGTACCATCTGTAACGCATGCTGCATTAGCAGCCGGGAGAATGAAATATTCAAATTACTCTAGGCTACCTCACATAATGACAGGGATACAAAAACTGACGTGTAACAGGGGAGGGGAGATGAAGAAAATCAAGTTTTGGGGGTTGTGTTTTGTTTTATATTGTTGTTGAAGGGCATGCATTAACCTAACAAAATGTTATTCTCAAGGAGAGAGAGAAAACAGACCAAAGCATGTCCTGGGAAGACAAAAACTCTTAATCTATTTATTATTCTTAGAAAAGCTGGAGAAGAGAAGGAGACAGGGAAGGCAAGAAGAAAGAAAGGGAAGAAAGAAAGAAAAAAGAAGGGAGGGAGGGAGGGAAGAAAAAGGAGGGAAGGAAAGAGAGAAAAAGAGATGGAAAGAAAAGGCTAGCTCAAACTTGATCAATTTAGAATCCCTCTCACTTTGGCTAAGACCCCCGTTGTTCTAGTATTTTGCTTCATGTAAATAGGGCACTATTTTGGTGAGAGGGGGAGAGATGGAGCTGCTCATTCAGATACTGTTAATCAGGGCTGCTGAATTGTGTGACATGGTAAGTGGCTCTAGCCCCTAGCAGTAGTCAAGATGGAGTGACAGGCTCCATTTAAGATGTCACTGCACATAATAAAGTGTAAAACTATACTTAAAATAAACGAGATAGAAACAATAAACTTGACTCAGTATTTGAACTTTCACAGACACACAGAGACTGGAGGAAAAAGCATGTGTGTTCTGGGACTTTTCAGAGGCCCCTATTTCTACAGAGCTTTTATAGCTGTCATTTTTAGGGGGATCCAATCAGGCTCCAAGTGGAGGTCAAGTGGTCATATCTTATCATGTGAACTGGGCATCTGACTAGCTCACAGCCAAAACCCCTTCCCTGGGGAGCTCAGTAGCACAAGCCCATCCAAGGACCGGGTCTGGAATTACCAGTCTTCCCTGAAGAGTGTCAGAAACGAAGTGTCAGCGCCCTCACATCTGCTGGTTCGGAAGCTTCTCCTGGCCATGTTTCTGTGTCCCCCATTGTTCACCTGCACCAGGGCGGCCTCGCTACAGCCCGGCTTCATCTCTTTAAAAGGTTTAACACAATATTGTCAAGGCTGGTTGGCCCCAAATTGGAATGATACTTTTTTTTTCCCTTCAGGTCCTGCAATTACTGTTACATGTGGGGGTGGATTCAATGTCAAAGCAAATGTTTTCCTTATGTTTCTTTCTTTAAAAGAGAAAGAAGAAAACCATAAATGGAAGCCAGCAGACAAAGCTGAACCAGTCACCCAGGCTTCTACGTCATCGACGGGGTTCTGAGTTTGGACATTCTTGTGCGTGAGACTTTGGGGGCTCAGCCCAAGAGGTGACCTGCTCCCAGAAACCTATCCTAATGGCACCCATAAGGGCAGAGCTTGGAATCAACCACTCTGCTGCGCTGCTATCTCAGCTATCTGGAATTTGGATTCTGCCAAACAACATGATAATTTTTGCCTATATGCTGCTTACCATCTCCTGCCTTCTACCCACACCCGCAATTAGATCCTAAGTTACCTGAGGACAACCTTTAAAAACATTTTAATTGCAATGTAGACTACATTAAAAGTACACAAATCAATGTTGGTTGCTTCATGAATTTTCACAAAGTACGTGCAGCCTGATATTCAGAATCAGAATCGAGACAGAAGATATCATGAGCACATTCTGAAGTTCTATCACCCCTTCCAGTCACTCTCTCCAGTGGTAACCAGAATCCTGACTCCTCTCACACAGAGGTCTGTTTTGCTTGCTTTTGAACTTGATTTTCCCTTCTGTTCCCTCATCTCTCCCGCAGGGCCTGGCACTCCCATTCCCTCAGTGATTCAGGGAGCACTTCGTGTGTACCTTCTACATGCCAGGCACCGAACTAGGTGAGTACATCAGGCACCCAGTACACGAGTGTGGAACTGACTAAACTGAAAGGGAAAAGAAACAGATTTTAGCTTCAAGCGTCTTGCTGTTGGCATCAAGAGAGTGAGAAAAAAAAAGTCCTCTAGCTAACACACTTTGAGGAGGCAAAGTATAATTTTATATCAGAGTTTGCACTCTTGTCTTGCACTTGGCTTGCTGTTGAGGAGGAGCAGAAAGGCAGCGGCATGCATCCTGATGGTGACAGAGGAAGAAGGCAGCGAAGCTTCCACGCGTCCGAGGGCCTGGGAAGTCCTTCTCCTGTGTGCTGTCATCTGCTCCTCGTACGCCCTCCACTCCACAAAGCTGAGATCAATCCCTGGCATCTGGGAACACCTAAAACCTGCCCCTTCAGAGTCGGCCTGTGGTGGGCAATGTCACTTCCCACCATGCCAGCTGCAGTCCCTTTGAGTGGGAGTTATGCTAGCCGTAAGTCAGGACACCCTGTGATGAAAATCTAAGTCATAATGAGCAAGAAAATGGTGGTTGTCTAAAACAACCACTGAAGAAGTCAAAATAGCCAACAGTGTTTTGTGATCACAAAGCCTTACTTGCCGACCTGTGGTTTTGTAAGAGGTGAAAATAATGCAGGGTTTTTTGTTTTTTTGGTGGGGGATGGTTGTATCAAAGAGGTGAAATTACTGTGAACCATGAGTGGTCGTAGGTGAGGGTCTGGGTGGCCAGCGAGAGGGTACCCAGTACTCTGGCTGCTCAACCAAGAACAGAGTCCAGCGTGCCCCCAAGGTCTAATAATTTCACAAACCATGAAGTATCATTTTTGATGATAAAATGAAAAGTGTTATGGTGAAGATTACTCAAGTGCATGAGTACTCACTGATTCTCATTAGATCCAAGTAGATGCCAAGGTGCACATTGACCAGCCCACTGAAGATGCAGACCATGGCCTAGGGTTATAGTCTGAATTGGCTGGTGGTTAGCAAACCTCAGCAAGTCTTCCTAGTATGCTGTGTCTAATTTCACTTGTATGAAAGTTTGCTGGGCCACAAAACAGTAACAGCATGATTCAGAGGTTTTGTTGTTTTTGTTTTTTTAAAGGCTGAAACCACTTTGGAAAAACATCTTTTAAAACTCAACTGCAGGTGGAAACACTGACTTCACTGGCTTGTTGCTGTTGCTGTTCACTCAGTCATGCCCAACTCTTTGCAACCCCATGGACTATGGCAAGCCACTCCTCCCTGTCCTTCACCACCTCCCAGAGCTTGCTCAAACTCATGTCCATTGAGTTGGTGATGCCATCCAAACATCTTGTCCTCTGTCATCCCCTCCTTCTCCTCCTGCCTTCTGTCTTTCCCAGCATCAGGGTCTTTTCCATTAAGTCGGCTCTTCACATCAGGTGGCCAAAGTCTTGGAGCTTCAGCTTCAGCATCAGTCCTTCCAATGAATATTCAGGACTGATTTCCTTAGGATGGACTTGTTGGATCTACTTGCAGTCCGAGGGACTCTCAAGAGTTTTTTCAACACCACAGTTCAAAAGCATCGATTCTTCAGTGTTCAGCTTTCTTTATGGTCCAACTCTCACATCTATACACGACTACTGGAAAAACTACAGCTTTGACTATACAGACCTTTGTTGGCAAAGGTAGATGAGATAACATCTCTCCAGTCCCGAAACCTCTTTCAATAGCGAGAAAATTAAAATATTTCTTCAGGACCACTATTTGTATTCTTTTAATCAACACCTTTGCATTCCCTATTTGGTCAAACTTCAGATGAGAATAGAAAATATGAAGCCTCCTGAGTTGAAGAATTAAAGACTGTAATATAGAACCAATTATTGTTAGGTTACAAAGACTCTGAACTTTCCAGGTGTAGTGCCGATTTTAAAAATGACAACATTTCATGACTTTCTTCCATTTGTTCTCTTTGAAAGTTGTGATCAGCCCATCAAAAACATCACTCCAACTTATCAAGTTATGTCCTCAAAGCCCAACATAGTTTATATATGCTTCCCCTACAGGAATCTCGGTTCCATGCGGGATGGGGGAGATAGTCATGTCTTCTGTCCTGTTCATTGCTGTGTTCTCTGCTCTTGTGCACTCTCAACCAACAACAACAAAAACTCACCTTGATCAAGGGTTAGTTTCAGAAATATGACTAAACATCACTTCCGTTCCTTGGCCTCCAAACTCCCTCCTCTATGACTCCCAATGCACCCTGAGCTAAGACTGTTGAGCTTGTCAGTGAATTGCTACATAAATACAAATTTTTTCTCCTTGTCTAGACTTTATTTTTGACAAGGATTTGAATCATGATTTTGTGCTGTATTATCACATTAGGAGTTCTCCAGGTCCCAATCTACCCTTCATCTCTGTGAATATAGGTTCATGTCATGACAAGCCTAAACACATATATTTATATGTAAGTACACACAAATGTAGAGTTTGTACTAAATATATTACCTTCCTTCATTTGTCTTATAAACAGTGTATCTGGTTTAATCAGTTTTCCTGCAGTGAGTAGATTTTATGGTTCTGGTATTTTCACTGGGGAAGCTTCTATTCTGAATTACCAAAATTATGTGAAACCTATTTTTTCTTCCCCCTGGTCTGCATATGCAACATTAGGGTACCTTAAGACCTCATAGCCAACTGCATTTTTTAAAATTCAGCCCCAAAAAAGTAATTATAAATATGATTGTGAGCATATGTGTACAGTCTTTCTGCATAAAAAATGTAGAAATTACCTCCCTGGAGAAAAACACTCTACTAATTTTTAGCATGTTTCTCGATGCCTGAATTAAAAGGCCTTTTTAAAAACTGAGGTTTCCTACAGAGACCACTATTTTCCATAAGACTATGGAGGGTAAAAAAAGAAAAAAATCCGTAAGCGCTTTTGTGCTGAGGACTTGGGTTACACAGGGCAGTGTGTGCGGGAAGAAGGGGAGCTAGTCTTTGTGTCTGGCCATCCCTGTGCAATGCTATTCATATAATATGACAATGATGGCTTACATCAAAAGCCACAGTGCAAATAATCCCCTTCTCCATGCCATCTCAAACCAAAAGCTGGCCCCTAAAATGAGGGACAATGTGCCAGCATAGATATTCCTTCTATGCCAGCTAGCTTTGTGCAGAGGGGAGAGCAGGGAAGGGTGATTTTTTCTTTTTTTTTTTTCTGAACTGGGTTTTACAATGAATGTTGACTGGTACCAGGAGGCTACCTTGGGCCCCCAGAGTCTTCTTAAAACCCTGGCAGCCTGCCAGGGGAGCTCCAACTTTGCAGCCCAGAGAGCCATGCTGGCAGCTTGTCAGGAGCCAGGGAGTTACATGGCGCCCTGGGGGTAATAATATTTTCCAGAACGCTCAAGCTAATAGTCCCATGAGAAGCGATTCAAAGGACTATAGGTATGTTCTTCCCTGTCTGCGGTCTTGGGACTCTCATCCATCTCTACAAAGCGGCGAAACACACTTTGCTGACCTTGATGGTAGAATTGGGGACACAGTCTTCTGTTTCACTTAAGCTCCACATGGAGAGTGTTTCGTTCCAGCCAAGCCTGACTTCTATTTACTGTCACACTTTGAATTCATTTATTTAAGAAAAGAATATATTGTACATGGTATACAGGCATTCCAACACTGAGTGCATTTTTATATCTTCTTTAAAAAGGAAAACCTTCAATGACCTCATCGACTCGATGGACATGAGTTTGAGCAAGCTCTGGGAGCTGGAGATGGACAGGGAAGCCTGGTGGGCTGCAGTCCATGGGGTTGCAAAGAGTCAGACATCACTGAGCAACCGAACTGATCAATGACATAAATGTAAACATATGTTAAAATCCACCCAAGTTTAGTAGGATATATAGTTTGCACATTGGTTTCTCCCTGGATCAATCAATTGGAATATGGTTTTGTCTCTCCTGGGGTAGTTTTGGAAACTGACGGTTGACTAGCTTTTGTTCTTCCACCAAAAGAAGAACTGTTTTCTCATGGAGAGAAACGCTCTGTTTCACCCCTCAATTTCACCTTCAATTTTAATCTTCTAATTTTTCTCACCAAGAAGCCTCTCAATTCTTAGCACTGCATTCAATATGATATAGAAATTTGTAGGGCGCCCTGTTTATATTATATCGATTAAAAAGATAAAAACAGACGAATCGAGTTTATTTGAGTAAGCTTTCAAATTAAAGAGATTCACAGGGCCCTCAGACTTTCCAGGTGAGCTGACCTACTTCAGGAGCTATCCTCCGATCTACAACCCACCTATCACAAAAAGCAAACATGCCCATAAGACAATCGGTATTATCCTAATATGTAGATCTTTCTCTCATAAACACACACCCTTCTATTTGTTTTTGAACAATAAACTGAATTTAGTTACCATATTGAGAGGGGGTTAGTCATTTCTCTCTACACAACGACCTTTTTCAGGCCTTTAAATGCAACAGCATCAAAACCCACGTACAGGTTGATGCCAGTTTTACGTGTTGAAACAAACCAGTCACTCTTTCTTCTGCTAAGCAGTTAAATTAGAGAGTATTCAATTAATAACAGCTGAATATTCTGTCACATTTAGGAAGATGTATGGTAAGACAAGCGAGTTGTGATGTATCTGACAGAAATGATAAAGGTTCTCCCGACACAGTCTGGCAGATACTTGGCTCCTGCCGCGGCTCTTTCTCATGTTCTACAGCATCAGCAGCGCAGACCCAAGATTCAGCACTGGCTTCAAGAAAAGAAACACTCCTCAGCAAACAGGGATGCCTCTGCCAAGCTCTCAGAAGGTGCCCAGCCTCTGCTTTTACCCGTGAGCACATGAATCTGTGTTCCTGTCCACAAGCGAGCCGGGCATGTAGGCAGCAGGGCGGCGGGTGCACTGGCACGGAGACGCTGGGGAGGCAGAGGGGATCCCAAACCCTCATGCCCCACCTGCCCCATCCAGCCTTGCCGAGATGCACTCATTCACCTAGCCCACCCTTCCAGGGCCCAGAGAATCACTGGTCTTATTTGACATTATTATTATTAATACCAAAAGAAGGCAAGGAACACTGAGCTCCTCTTGGCCACATGAAACAGCGAGCTCTCCACGGAGGAGCCTTCAAGGCTCCTTTGGCCCCTCGACAGGGCGAGGCAACTACTCAAACTGCATTATTCCTGCTCCCGAAACTGAGAGCCTTTATCCACATTCCTTTAAGAAAGTACTCAGGCCCAAACTGAAAAGGAAATAAGAGAGCACAGTAAAATTGCTAACATACGAGGAGTAAGGGAACACTCTGTGACAGGTTCTATTGTGCTTTTCCCCCAAGCCTGACCAGCTAGCCCAGTGGCCCAGGGAAGGAGGAGCCACTTTCATGGGGTCAAAGCCACCAACAGGCTGTGTCCCTCACAAACAGGGCTTCCAAGACCATAGGACGGCAAACATGGTCTGGCAAAATAATGCATTTTTAAATTTGAAAGAGCTCCCTTTCTAAAACTGAAGCATCATCTCTCAAACCTGGAGACCAATGTACCGGGCACAATGTAAAACCAGGGAGTACAAAGTCCTGCTATAAAACTGTGCAAGACAACCACCACCAAAAGAAACAGAGCCACACAACAAAAGAACACGGAGAATTCCCACAAACCATGCTTTTGTACAGAGAAAGGAATGAAGCAGTCGTCTAGGAGCTTTTCTGATATAAAGACTAAGGGTTGCTGATTTAACTTGTGATAATTATGTTCAAAATTGAATTGCACCACCTTAAAAAAAAAAATCTCAGAACCACAAACATTTTAAACAATTAAAAAATAATTCAAAGATACAAAAGCACATAGACAATACCGTGTACTATTTTACTTTCCATTAAGAACTTTAGAAAGCTAGAAAAGATAATAATACAACTTTTCTTTTGCAGCATATATGCCAAATTCAGGTCATTTTTACAGTTCACTCACCATAACGACCTTAACAAAAACTGCTAAACACAAACTTATCTTTGCTGTTAGGAAATCAAATACTTCTCCAAAACCCTTTTAAGCTGCATTCTTTTGAAACTTTTATGTCCAAACACACATATATGCATGCACAATTTTTCACTTCAAGGTGATTTATAAAATTGAAACTAGTTCCAAGAATTCAACAGACATTTTCCAAGTGCAGAGAATACTTCTATAAATGTGGAAGGGCACATGTGAGGATCTCATCTCCTCTGTCCCAGTGACAAATGCCCCAACATCACATGGGCAGCATGTCAGCTGATTCACTGCCCTCCCACCCAGGTCAAAATTGCCCCTTCAATTCTTCCATGTTCCATAAAATTATTATTACTGCCGATTTTCCCATGTACTTTATTGGCAAATGCCTTGGATTAATAAAGCCCCCATGGTGTTTACGAGCAGAAGGTCACTTTATTCCCTTTCTACACCCAATGACACTGTGGGGCAACAGGCCTTACCACTTAATTAAATTATATAACTGTCAGGGGTTGGTGAGGCTTTGAATTTATATTTCAATTAACATTTAATAGAGCTTAATTAACCATTCCCCCTCTCATCCTTCCATATTCTTCATTCTCCCCTATGTCTTATTTCTCAAATCTTGTTTGGAAGGGGAAGCTCGGCATTTGCCAGGGTTGTTGTTGTTTATTCACTCAGTCATGTCCGACTCTTTGCAACCCCATGGACTATAGTCCTCCAGGCTCCTCTGTCCAAGGGATTTCCCAGGCAAGAATACTGGAGCAGGCTGCCATTTCCTTCTCCACTAGCAGGGTAGCCCCTAGGTACTGGGACCATTCTCCTTAGAGATGCCTTGGCTATGGCACCAGAGGAAGGAAGTGACGGGGAGGTGAGGAAAGGTGGGGCTTTCCTAAGAGTTGATTCTCTGTCTACCTGAATATATCTAACCAATAGAGACACCCAAAACAAACAAAGAAATCGAAGAGAGCTAAAGTGACACTAATTGCCCGACTCCTCTGATTTGCTCGTTTCTTGTGGAGGCGCTTGAAAACGTCCCCCACCATTTGAAAGGAAACAGTTGGTGACTTCCCTAAACCCGTGAGGCGCATGAGGGTATGGATAGCCAGTTTGCAGAAACAGTAATTCTCAAACATTTGGGGCTTGGAACCCCTTTACATTCTGAAGAATTACTGAGGACTCTGAAGAGCTTTTATTTATACAGATTCTATCTATCAATAATTCCTGTATTAGTAATTTGAAAGTAAAATATTTTAAACTGTTTATTGTTTCATTTTAAAACAAGCAGAAGCCCATCGCATGTTAAAAGAAATCACGTTTTACGAAAAATACTAATTTTGAAACAAAATTTAAGAAGAGTTTGTTTTATATTTTTGAAAATCTTTTTAGTGTCTGACAATAGAAGGCAGCTGGATTCTCATCCTTGTTTCTGCGTTCAGTCTATGGCAGTATCTTACATCAAGTAGCTTCTAGAAAGCTACACTGTACCCTCATGAAAGACCACAGATGAAAAAGCAAATAATCTCTTAGTATTATTAAAATGGGTTTCACCTCATAGTTCCGCAAAAGGGTTTGGAGATCCCCAGGTTATAATTTGAGAAATGTCACTTTCGAGAATTTCAAAAGGTTTTATAAACATAACACAGCAGGCCTGAAGTAGATGAATTATATGCTTCCTTAGTCCCTACCATGATCAACTTAGCTAATGACACAATACATAAGCCATGGGCTGCAAGTCACAACGAAGAAACATCTGAATACAGTCTCTGTTGCATAACTTTGGTACTGGTTCTCATAGAAGTTTCTTACCTAGGATATAAACAACGGTTGAAAAGAAAACACACACTGACAGAAAGAAAAAGGAAAAACAAAGACAGACCCTCCTAAACCCTCATGCAAGCTGCCTCCTGCTCTCAGATCTAAACTCTCAGAAGCTGGCTCAGCCAGTGACGCTGCCCCAGGGCAGACAGACGGGCAAGAGGACCCCATACTGTTGCAGACCAATTTCATTCCTACGCAATAGGAATAGCTTGCCCAGAGTTTAACTGTGAGTGTACTTCTTTCTTTTGTGGGCTCCCCCCTCCTTTTAATGCTCTTGTTTGAGAATATATTTTAGTTGCTAAGAAACTAGTTTCTTATTGTAGACTCAGTGAGAGTAAAGATAAAGCAACTGTCAAAATAGCATGTTATTTTGACAGTAGCCATATCATAACCATAAATGATACAGTTTATCTGTACATTTTTACCCTCACTAATGGGGTCTAAATACTGTATTCTCCGATATTTCATACATAGGCAAAGATACATGCACATGTGTTTTAGTAAGAAAGGCCATTACACAGTTGGCAATGAGCATTCAGGGAATACACACACACACACACACACACACACACACACACACACACTCCAGTCCCCACTTTGAAAGCTCCTTTTAAATGCAACTTCAGAGAAGTACACATACTATACTGTTTTTAGCTCAGAGAGTATCTTCAAAGTATTTTTCAAAAGGCAGTAAATCTTTTCCTTTATCAATAATGTTTTTATTTTTTTAAATCCTAACTTTTCATCTACAGGAAAAAAGGTTTGGGTATGTTTATATCCATTCAAATATCATTCCTACGTACTGACTCTTGATCCAAGAGGTGATGGTACCCACCATGAGATGAAGCAGACTGTTCGTAGTGGTCTTCATCCACGGTTCTTCTAAACCACATACTTGTGCTTTGATCAACAACAGATTCATCTCCTCCTTCCTTCTCTCACATCGACCCATCGATTCATCCAATCATCCCTTAGTTACTGTCTTTCTTTACAGCTTTCAGTGTAGTCAAAGGATCCAACCTTGCTAATAACAATATGTTCATGTGAAGGAACAGATCTACGCAAATCTCCAAAAACCAAATATCTGAATATGTACCAACATTCATTTTTGTTTTGCTGACAAATAATACCCGGCAGAATTGAAGGAAGAAAAAAGCAAAATAGATCATTATATTCCTGTGTCTGCCCAGAACTGACAATAATAACAAATGCTGTTTGACATCACTTTCACCTATTTCTAAGGTGAGATTCTTAAAACTAAAATATACTAATCAGGTGTCAAAAATAATGATTTGAAAGTAATATAGCAACATCAAAAATTCTGACAATATTATAAATTTTTAGTTTACTATGCAAGACATTTGTACAGATACCAGTTTTGGCTATCTAATCTGCATCTCCCTACCCACCTACTTACCTGTCAGTTTGCAAACGGATAAAAACTGAAGAATAAAAAATGTGGAGAGTGGCTGTATTGAAGGGAGACGACTAACAGCACTTTCCCCTTTGTTTTCCAAGTTTTCTGTTGCTTTAATATGGTCTTGATAATCACATAGAGAAGGAAGGGTATCTTAAAAGACTTTAGTTGTACTGATTTTCCTGATTTCTGGTGGCTTGAAAAGTTTTGGAAGAGGGAGTAAGACCTACTCAGCAATGTCAAGATGAAAAGCGTAGGCTAAAATCAAACCTACTGTAAAGCTGTGATTTGTGTGCGTGTGTGTCCTCTTCTGATCCATACTGACATAGAGAAAGCTTTATTTCTGTCCTTTCCATCACCCACCACTACTCCGAGCTTCACTTCACCCTGAGATGCTCCCATGACATCATGGTGTTCTCTTCCAAGTCCCATTCAAGATCTGATGTAACATGCTGACCTTGCTCCTCACTGGAGTGAAGACAAATGTCATAGATGCTTGCTCCCCATGACCACAATTCCCATTCCCATCAGGGTTCAGGAGAGCTTCCTCTGAATCCAGTCAAACTTCAATGTAAAAACATTTCCGCTGTGACGTTTGAAATTTGTGATAGAAATTCCAAGAAGCAAAAAGCTTCTGCAAAATATGTGAGACATTGGAAAAGAATCTGCTCTTTTCTGATTGACCCTTTTAATGACATATTATTTAACTTCAGGTGATAGGGATCACAGAGCCTACCATGACCTCTTCTAATGACTGTTAAGCTGACCTTACGCAACAAAGCCAGCAGGAATCAGAATTGATTAGGAGGATTTGCTACCTCTTTCTGAAGAGGCTGGATGTAGAGTTCTTATTTCCACTTAATTATCTCTTGGCCTGTCCTTGGATATACATGACTGCTCCTAAAAGTCAGCAGGAAACGTGGAGCAGCAGAAGTCAGTGGAACCCCAATGACCTGGCCCTCTGGCACCCCCCTCGCAATGCACACACATATACATACTCCCTTTGTCTTATATAACCACTGTTTATAAAATGCAATCTTTCTTTATCTTTGTATTTTGAATACAGGGTTTGGATTTAACGCTCTTAGTTTTCAACATTCTGCACCTCAAATCCTGCTAGTCTATTGTATTATCAGCTGTACCTTTAATTCTCCTGACAAACCAAAATAAAGAATGAATGGTACCCATACCATTTATCACAATGGCTGAACTTCTTCATTTTCAAGTAAGGAGGGCAGGTAGATACTTTTTCCAAGACTGTTTGGTATGCATCACTTTAACACCAACAATCTGTGTATATATTACAAGATGGAGTAAGAAATGTTTCTGTTCTGATTTGTGGACCTTATCATCTAGCTCTTGATCTCCAATCAAACAAAATTCTAAGCCTTCCTGGCCCTGGCATGTCCTGGTACAGAATTCCTCCATGAACACGCAGGTAGCCATTTCCTTGGTCTCACTGCACCTTAGGTCAAGTCCTAGGATACCTAAATATTAACAAGATTTAGCAAATTTCTCCTTGAAAAGAATTACTATTTCACAACTGCTCTAATCCATGACCCAAGAACAGACTGCAAACAAAATCCTGTTCTGCCCACTCTTCATGTGGAAACTGGCAAATAGCTTCTTTTCCAGTGAGTCCATGTCATTAAAGATTCAGAGAGGTAAGCTACCTGTTTATGGTTACACACAGTTGATGACTGTTCTAATCTAAGAGCTAGAATGGAAGCAGACCACAAAATATACAGAAATGTAGTCATACTATATCCATAAAAGGCCAAGAATATGAACAAAATTATCTTTTTGAATAAATTTAGTCCTACCTTTTGTACTTTGAAATATATACACATGAAATATACATATGCACACATATGTATGTATGTGGTTTATACACATATAGATGTCACATTTACATAAGCAGGAAAGTTACAAAGCAAGCTGGGCGGGGTAAAAGAAACAAGATCATTCTCAAATTTACTAGTATTTTAAATTTGGAAAAAGGAGTCAGCAGTAATTAGTGGTAAGAAAACAAAATTTAGAGACAGAAGATCAGAACTTGAGTGGGTGCTCAGCAACTTATGAGTTAGGTACTCTCCCGAAACTCAATTTGTTGAAGCCTAGATTCCTCATCTGCATAATGGGAACAACAACTCCTCAAAGACTTGTGGAGTGACAAAAAGGAGAAAATGCAGTGATTTTCTAAAGGATTTTGTGAAACATGAAATCTTTTCTTTAGGATTACTTAGACGACCAACATGTAAAACAGAACACAGTGGCCCGACTCCAGAAGAAAAGTGGGATCCTGGAGGAGCTCACCTGCCACCCTCACCTCATCACCAGCCCAGGTTCCCATGGGGAACCAGGAGGCTCCTATGGGGCTCTTGGTTAAATATTTGAGATAATCCATGTAAAGGTGATACATGTAAAAATGCTGCTGTTAAAATGAGGAAGAATCTAGATTCTTCCTAAGAAAGTCACTTAGGAAAAGCGATAACTATCCACCATAACTTCCCCAAGTTATATTTAAGAATGTTGCTACCACTTTTACCTATGAATTCCATGGTAAATGACTAAGACATAAGTGGGATGCCTTAAATTACTATACTGGTGGCTCAGAACCTCTTGCACATTCAAGATGCCAAACACAGGCAAAATACTTCTCAACGGTTTTTGAAACATAAAAGCCGAGTTTCTGAGCTTCTCTTCGACAGTAAGAAAATTAGACTTAATACTTTACTTCAAAGTACTTAGGATGGCCACTTAAATATACAAGTTAACTACTGATTATAGACTTTGCCTGAGTGTTTTTTCTAATAAAACAAAGCAAATCACATTTAGCTACATATGTACACACATATATATGCACAAGGTCTTCCCTAGTAGCTCAGTGGTAAAACAATGGTAAATTCTCTTTGCAATGCAGAGAAGCTGCAGGAGATGCAGGTTTGATCCCTGGGTCAGGAAGAGTCCCTGGAGGAGGGCATGGCAACCCACTTCAGTATTCTTGCCTGGAGAATCCCATGGACAGAGGAGCCTGGCAGGCTACAGTCCATGGGGTGGCAAAGAATCGGACACAACTGAAGCAACCGAGCACACATACATGCACACACATGTTACGCTGTTCTGTTGTAAAACAATCACATGCTTTCCTGGGTAATGCCAATGACCCTGTGGGAACAACAGATCAATGAGTGATCGTTTATTCTGCTATTTACGATGCATGCATGATGGAGGCCAGTGGAAGAAAATCTTTCATAAGCGCATAAGGTCAGCTTGGGTTGGATTGGAAAATCAAAGTATTTAGAGGAGAATGGAACTCAGGAATATAATGTTAGTTATATTCAGTTATATATGCATTTATTAAGACACACAGCAGAATTCATTAAGAGATTTTTCTGA
Organism: Bos mutus; assembly: GCF_027580195.1. Taxonomy (NCBI): domain Eukaryota; kingdom Metazoa; phylum Chordata; class Mammalia; order Artiodactyla; family Bovidae; genus Bos; species Bos mutus. The sequence continues at coordinate 8,598,972 of NC_091619.1, read as the reverse complement.
AGGCTCCTAAAAAGGTCTTATCTCAGATGTGCTCTATCCTGATAATGACTTTGTTAGCCATCTTACAGGGGGAGAAAATCTCTGGCAGAAAATCATAGAAGCACTGGCCTAACCTGTAGCTGGTTGACTAAGTTTATTACTGATTACTACTGAATTAATATTGTGACTATTACTTTCTTCCACTGCTTAAAATTCCAGTGATGCAGCTCAATTAGAAAATTCAAGGACTTCCTTAGTGGTCCAGCGGCTAAGATGCAGGGGGCTTGGGTTTGATCCCTGGTCAGAGAACTAGATCCCACATGCTGTAACTAAGATCCAGTATCAGTCAGTTCAGTCGCTCAGTTGTATCCGACTCTTCGCGACCCCACGGACTGCAGCAGGCCAGGCTTCCCTGTCCATCACCAACCACCGGAGTTTATTGAAACTCATGTCCATTGAGTCAGTGATGCCATCCAACCATCTCATCCTCTGTCATCCCCTTCTCCTCCCGCCCTCAATCTTTCCCAGCATCAGGGTCTTTTCAAATGAGTCAGTTCTTCACATCAGGTGGCCAAAGTATCGGGAGTTTCAGCTTCAGCATCAGTCCTTCCAATGAATATTCAGGACTGATTTCCTTTAGGATGGACTGGTTGGATCTCCTTGCTGTCCGAAGGACTCTCAAGAGTCTTCTCAGCACCACAGTTGAAAATATTTAAAAAAGAAAATGCAAAAGCATTTTACACACTTACTGTATTGAGAAATGGTGCTATTTAAAAGGCACTTCATTTGTAGTTCTCTGAGTATTTTCCAACACATCAGTCATTACAGGACTTTGGAGTCCTGTAATGGAGAAGCTTTGGAGAAACAGTATTATTAGCCCAATTTTAATAGGGGCAGAAACGCAGGGGTAGATATGTGTTACTATTAAGATGAACTAGCATTTGTATAGCAAAGTCTCAAGCCTCTATAAAGCACTTTTAACACACAGTTTCTAATGATAAAGAAAGTCTCAGGGCAGAGTCAGGGAGATAGAATTCAGTAATTCTAATTTCCAGGCCATTGCTCAGTCTGTGGCCCGTGCTTTCCTGCAATTTTTCACTGCAAAGTTTAAGTTTCCTTCTTTGATATTTTTCCTTGGAGAGGAAATATGCCACAGTGCAAAAAAAAATATGGATTTTAATGTCAGCTTTGCCACTCACTAGGTATGTGACCTTGAGCAGCTTTCTTCATCTCTCAGACTCAGTTTCCCCATCTTTAAAATGAGGATGAAAGTATTCATTTTTAAGCTTGGTGTAGAAAATATAACTTTGTACATTTAGTGTAGAGAATAAGAATACTGCCTTGAAAGTTTGGTACATTACATGGAATAAGGTCTTGCAGATAGATGACAGATAATCAACCAGGATGTGATCCTCCTTTCTCTCTGCCCTTCACCCCATGATACCCAAATAGCTCAACTAAGATTTGGGACTTATGTAAAAAATGTACCTATGCTGCTGAATAAAATCGCCTCAGATTACTTATGTATCTTTTGCTTCCTGATTAACAGCTATTTTAGAAAAGAGGCCAAGTCTATAACTTCTGCTTATTAACCCTTTCAACCCCCTTCCTGTGAGAGAGTAGGGAGAAGTTATTTATTAGGCAACCACCAGGAACAAGGCATTGTCCTAGCCACTGGAGAGGCAGAACCAATAGACAGATCAGGAGGTTCTCCCACAGACAAGCCCCAGGACCTGTAGGATTGTTTCAAGGAGGCAACAAGGCAATAGATTTGAATTCATCAGGTACCCTATGGAGATGTACAGGTATGTCTGAGTAACTAACCATGGGTGTATTGTTATTTCACGTAAGAGGAGCTGTGTTCAAGACCTACTTGCTCATTGGACATATATAAGATGTATGGTTGGAACTTCTTCAGTAGTAAGTATCTGAATCCAAATATAAGGAAGTAGTAAGGAACTAAGAAACAGAGAAGAGGGATTCTTCTCAAATTACAAGATTAAGCTAGAAATAAGCCTAGGAAGTAGAATCTGCCATTTGAGTCAGATGACTTTGAACTGCTGACTTCAATTTCTCAAAATCAAATATATGGGATTATTAGTCTGTATCTTCCAATATTCCTGACCCTAACATTGTTCTCTGACCCTACCTCCTGGCACATCTCCTGGTGCTCTGGAACAAATGTGAAACAAAGTTATCACGATAATCAAACGTGTCCATATGATCCTATTGGATTTTCAGTTGTCTAGCCAAAACCCATCCTACTTGTCCTCCTTAGAAAGAGATATCCAGTTTATTTATGCCAAGGTAAATAATTAGCTTTCTCCAGCCTCCCTTAAAGCTAGGCGTGGCCATGGGACTAAGTTCTGGATGATTATATATAAAAACATATATATATAAAATATATATAAAAGCACATGTATATATGTTTATGTATGATTATATGCATGTGGTACTGTTATGTGAGAGTTTTAAGAAGACTCTTTAAAGGGAATTAAGTGAAATGAGAAGTATGCCCTATTTAGCCTTGTCTTTCCTTCCTTCTTGCCTGGAATGCTAATGAGATGGCTGGGAAATTCAACAGTAATACTAAATTATGAGGTGGTCTTGAAAATGGGCATTAAATGCAGAATGATGCCTTTATAAGTCCCCCGGTTCTCTGATGACTTACCTTTGGAATTCTATTCCATAACATATTGCTTAAGCCATCCTATTTTTAGAATGGTGCTAGCAGACAAATATAATCCTAAGTGATACAGTGTTAGTAAGCTATCTGACAGAATACTGGATTTCCTTGGAATCAATTTAGGAAACATGTGAAAGATGACGCACAGTCTCAGAGATGGTACTTAATAAATTCTGAGGGGTCTAAAACACAAGGTTATGCAAAAGTACAGGTTCAACATAAATCATTTTCAACAGCAGCAGAGGAAAGTAAGTATTTGAGCAAAAAGGTTCAAAGTAGCAGATGGCAAGGGCTAGGAGTGTTGGATCCTTCAGTCCTGATGAAGTCTTATTAAAAAGAAAGGGAGAGACAAAGGGAAAAAGGAATACTTCAGCATATCAGGGCTAACCAAGACTCTGACTGCGTTGGAGAAAGGAAATAAACAAAAGAGATCAATAGAACCATTATCAATTTGTTATCAAGGCAATAAATATTACTATGATCACGGCCATCTTATTACGTTGTCATTGACTGGATGCTTGTGTGGAAGGAATGCAACAGCCACGGTATCACCACTAACGCTTGCTGGGTTAGTCCATCACGAGCCTTGCTCCACTAGGAATTATCTTCACCGGCTTATACCCTGCTTGCCAGAACTGACCCATAGCAGAAAAGTCAACCATACGACTGGAGTCAGATCTTGGTGCCACTCCTTCTGTCCAATAACTAGCACGCAAAGCAACGACATCTCTGCTCCATTATGAAGTTATTCATTACTATTTCACATTCATCACTGTCAATTGCTCTGTAGTCACTCTCAGATTCATGCCTCTAGCATGTTCAAGCAGCAAGCTGGCTAAGACTATTAACTCTCATTCTGTAGATACAGAAATAAAAGCTCAAATTTGGTTAAAATGATCTTCATTTGGTGTTTTCAGGGGCAAGTTGTAGTTCTCTGATTTTATTTTTTAAAAATCAGAGGTTAAAAGAAGATTAGTAAAAAACAGAACAAAGCAAAAAAAGTCTGTTTTTATATAGCAGTTTCCTAAAACAGATACCTGAGTCCTAAAGTTGACACTGGCCTCAATGTGTCATTCATTCATCCATTTACTGTTTAAAATGAGTCTACTACTGTGCTGTAATACAGGATAGTTACCCTGGTGGCTCAGACAGTAAAGAATCCACCTGCAATGCAGGAGACCTGAGTTCGATCCCTAGGTTGGGAAGATCCCCTGGAGAAGGGCATGGCACCCACTCCAGTATTCTTGCCTGGAGAATCCCATGGACAGAGGAGCCTGATGGGCTACAGTCCATGGGGTTGCAAAGTCGGACATGACTGAGTGACTAACACACACTGAACTTGAAATCTAACTTTGTGATCCTTAGTGTTGAATGTATGCTAGGTCTTCCAGTCCAAAATAATACAAGACACCTTGTAGTTGTAGGCTTTGAAGGCTCTTCTCCCCTTTTCTCAGAACAAAATATCTGCAGCTTACCCCATTCTGGAGTTTCTCCAGAACTCACTGTACCTTGAATAGGAAAGGTACTCTTCTCTTCAAGAATCCCTGGAAGACTGCCTCTCAAAAACAGGAATTTTTTTTCTTTAACTTTTACAACTCTCAGCTTTTCTTCTTGCCCATAATTTTGTTTGTTTGTTTGTTTTTCTGATGGAATGTAGCTTCTCCTAGAAAGGCTAAAGAATTTGCTATTTTAAAAGAATTAAACCATTGGCTGTTAGCTCTAGGTTTACAAGTCCCTCTTGGAATTGATGGTGACATTTCTTTGCTGTTAACGTAGGTGATTTTCACCCTAGTACTTCATCATGGCTTTGGTGGTTTATAAATCAAGTGCAAACACACACACACACACACACACACGCTGACTCCAGCCTCCTAGGACACTGGCCTCAAAAAGTTGTCTTCATCTAGAGATCATAAGCACGACGATGACCAGGGGACTTATTAAAACACTCTCCCCATTTATTAGAGCAGTGCAGTGAACAGAAAAGGAAAAACAGCCTGGCTACCATCCACCATGGCAACCTACAGGGACACACGGCCCATTTCTGTAGTTACTTCCTTGTAAAGATATTACATCTAAACGACAGAAACAAAAGACTGTATGACCCAGTATATCATTCTTTCACTCCTGGATCTGAAGCACATTTTACTTCCAGGACTCCTTCTGGTTGCTTGTTAACAGGAATTGCAATTTATAACCTTAAAAATTCATCCAGCATTCTTTGGAATAGTAAAGGCATACATCTGAAACATATGAATTCTGGATCACTATGAAGAATTTTACCAAAAAGTCTCCTAGCCCACTAAATCCAGAGCTGTTGTTCTCACAGGCCACAGATGCCGTCTTCACTCCACGAGCCCCAAATATCCACGATGACTGCTTGGCCGATCTCTCTGTGTATGTCTCAGAAAATATGCCAATCAGTCAAATTCTTAGCTAGGACAGGCAGGACTATTAACCCCACACAATGACAAAGAAAAAAAAAGGAGAATCAAACAGCCCCTTTATAACAACACTCACACACATATAAATTATGAATTCTTAGCATTTCATCTTTATATTTTTACTTTGGCTGACATATTTAATAATGTTCTAAGCCTGATGGTTTCAAAATCTTTATCCTATATCTAGTAACAGAGATCAAATATCAATATGCACAGGCAGAATTAGTTTTCCTGTCTTCTCATAGAATTTTACAAATATCTATATTACCAAGCACTTGTTATTATGTACTGGAAAGAACTAATTATGTATGTCTTTTACATTAACTGTGAATACCTTGAGAGCAGAGATAATGTCTTACTCATGCCTAGCACATAGCAGATACACATTCAATATTTTAGGAATTAATTAATAAATTCATCCTTGTGTCCCAAGCACCTCATATAATCACTGGCACATACCAATTACTGAGAAAATATACTTATCCCATATTATACAAACTCTTAATAATGGGGTCTGAGCTTTAAAGGGGTTTTCCCCCAGATTAGCACCAGGACTGTCTTTCTTTTCCTTCCATTCATCCTCTACCTGCCGTGGTCACCCATTTGTAAGAGAGCTGGCTACCACTGGGAGCAAGCTTTACGGCCACTACACCGAGCTCCCAGAAGGAAGAACGGAGTCTTGCCATAGGTTTCATTTTTTCCATATTGCAATTGAAGATGTATTTGCTTCATCATGTTCCAGCACATATAAAGCATATGGTGTGAAGGAAAGGCTCAGTATATCTTATTGACCTGGCCACAGGTCACTGTAAAGATAACTGTGACCCACGGGAACCAGACCCATGAACAGGACCCTCTCATGGCCTCTGCCAAATGGCCACATTATTTCATCATCATCTCCTTCTTCCCTACACCCCAACCCTAATCCTTCACTTGTTCCTCTTATCTCATCTCTCCACATTTACATCAAATTGTCTCTTCTTCAGATACAGACATCTTTAAAATGTAACCTATCTTCCTATTCTCAGTCACGGAAGTTAGTTGCTACCGTATCTTTTTCCACAAAGAAATCAAGACCTTCCATTAGGTGAATGTTTAAAGCTGTAAACCTCTAGTATTTGTGCCTAAAGAAAAGAGACTTCAGAATTAAAATGTTAATCACCAATTTCAATATAATCTCATTTTGTCTCGGAGATCTCAGGTAAATGAATACTAATGTGTCAGGACACACACACCCACACACCGCCCCCCCCACACACACACACAGTCACTTCATCATAAAGCTTGCAGTAGGAACTGTGTCCAACCCCAGAAAAAGAGACGGCGCTGTGCTACTTAAGTGAAAAGGAAGAAAAAAGGCAAGAGGGAAAAAAATTATAATCACCTAAACTTTTAAAGACAGCAATTTAAGCAAATTGCCATATCTGCTTTTAGAAATGAAAGGGGAAGAAAAATGCTCATTTCTTTTGAAGTAAAATTGAGTAGGTCAATGGCTGTGACAATCCTCTCAATAACCACTAACAAAAGACCAGTTTGGGTGCTTAGGGAAGCCTCTCAATAGCAGGTATTCATTGAATCTTGGAATAATTTTGCTCACCACAAGCTGTGAGAGAGAACGAAGTGCAGCGCAGAATACAGCCCGCTAGGCAACACGTCAGCAGCCGGGGTGGAAAAACAAAACCCACAACCAAGGATTTCTTGAGCTTTAGCGCGTGATTGTTTACTCAAAGGCAAGGAGCTGAATGTGGAGCCCATTTAAGGCACATGAACAGGCAGGATGATTTTATAATAAAACGGAGTATGAATGTCTGTCTATGACTGATTTACACCGGGAAACCCTTATGTGTTATTTAAGATGTTTCATCTTAGAGTACAGAGGGGTAGTGAGTTTTCTAAACTATAACTCTTGGGGACTAGCTTCACTTATTCAAGTATTTATTGAGCACCTAGAGTATGCCTGACATTAGTAAGATGCATGGTGACTATGAAGAGGAGAAAATACGCTCCAGCTTGTAAGGGATCTGTACCAAAACTGGTATTCCTAAACAGACCAACTACTACACCAACTAGAAATAATATTGTCCAAACTGGATGGCACTACAGTATTACTGACGTAAGTAAGAGTAGAAAGAATGAGAATTAAGGGAATCCAGGGTGGCATTGATTAGGGAAGATGTTTTAGAGAAGGTGAGAAACTGGGCCATAGAACACACTGAGTATTAGAACTGTGTTTCCAAGTTTCCTTAGATAACTGCACATTCAATGAGATCAATTAATAATTTAGACCTGTAGATTTTAGGGAAGGTTTTATTTAAGGTTATTTAATTTTAAAAATGGGATAATTTAAACTATTCATCTGAGCATAAATATAGCTTTACAGAATATGAGAGCTTATATCCACTAGCCATACCTATTTGTATCACTTTATGTAATATCTCACCTAATTTTCCCTTTGTAGAAAAGACTGTATAGTCTCATTCAAGAAGAGAAAGAGGTATAACCACTTTGAAAACAGTTTCCTACAAATTAAATATACAGTTATTATACAACTTAGGAGCACAAATCCAAAGTGTTTACCTAAGTAAAGTGAAAATATATGTCACACAAAGATTTGCACACAAATGTTCACAGTAGCTTTATTCTTGAGAATACAACTGGAAACGATCCAAATTTCCATCAACAGAAAAATGGATAAACATGTTGTGGTATTTTCTCATAATGAAATACTATTCAGCAACAAAAAAGAAAACACTGCTGAGTTGAGCAACAGTGCAGATGCATCTCAAAATATTATTTTTTGCGATTTTAGATATAAGAAAGCTGACACAAAAGACTACATTCTGTACAATTTTATCTCCATGAAAATCTAGAAACTAGTCTATAGTAGCCAGGAGCCAGGGATAGTGGCAGGGGAACTGATTGCACAGGGGTATGAAGGCATGTTTTGGAAGGATAGAAATGTTCTCTATCTTGACTGGGGTGGTGATTGGGGGAGATAGACGTATTTGTCAAAGCTCATCAAACAGGACACATGAAATACATTTACTTATGCAAATTATATCATGAGTTAATTAAACATGAAAACAAAACAAACAATACATTGAAGTAAAACACTGAAATAAAAAGATTTGTTTCCCTAACTTCATCCTAATATTTCTTGACTTAAGGGACTAGCTGACCCAGTCCCTCTCTAAATACCACTAATGTTATATGTGATTCGTGTCAATCTAACTTTAAGCAAACGATCATTCAGAGGTCTAAAAGTTTAACAGCCCAAGGCTTACAGAAGGAGCTTTTCTCAGGAGGCTCTGTCATCAGGTGCTAAGAAAACATAGACTGGGTAAACTTCCAAGGCTGCCAAAAATAAAAACAAGGAGATGTCTAGGTACCACTGTTGGGTAGAATCCACTTGGACACACACCTTTCTTCCTTGTCTCCTTGAATCTTTGTCAATAGCACCGCATCCCATTTCACCTCACAACCCTTCCTGAATGTCTACAGAGAATAGTCCTTATGAATTGAAAAATCAAACACATTCAGGTGACATCTATTTTCCGGCTCCACCATATTCCCAACTCAACTTTCCTTCAATTGCAGGAAACTCTAGGTTTCATTTAAAGAAAGACTAGAAGGAAATTAGACAATGAGAAACGTACAATATTTTCATCATCTCTTCTCTATCTCATTCTCTCTCTAATTTTTAAGCACATTTTTCTTTTTCTCTCTACCCTGCTTTGCTTTTCTTGTATCTCTCTCCTCCATCTATCCATCTTGTCTGCCTCATACGTGGCTGACAATTATTTTTCTGACTTTTGGTGCCTTTCCTGGTTTGCACCTTTGTTAAAATCTATGTGTTTTTTTTTTTTTCCCCCTGGAGGATAATGTGTATCTCACTGTTCCTTGTGTGGCTTTTTCCCTTTTCTTTATTTGGAGAGCAAAGGAATGGATTTTCTCAAAGAAGGAAGATGAAAGGAGGAATTAGGTTGAGACGAGAGAGTGTGGAATGAGAGAGGAAGGTGTCAATTAAAAAAATGAACCCCACTGCATCCCCCTCTTGACAGGTGGGGTGAGTAGAGCTGACAGGCATCGCATTAGCTGGCTTTGGTGGAACCTTCATGCCTTGTGGTCCCCTGAGCTCAAAAGGAGTGATTCCAGGGCCGGCAGACACACTCACACATTTTTACTTGGTGTTCCAATGCCTCCCCCGCAGCTATTTCTAATAATGGTAATTATAATGATTTGAGGCTTAAGCAGGGCAATTCCGGCCTGAAGGCAGATTGTAATGAAGTAGTCAGGGTGAAGAGAGGGGAGGGGGCAGCAGTGGGGAGAGGGTGCGTGGGGCACTTTCAGGCCTTAAATAGCTTTGTCTAGTCAAGTGCAACCAGGGTGGCCTCATCCTTGGGAGCCCAGAGTTTCATCCCTTGGGATATTCAGAAACCTTTTTCTGCCAGGGAAAGAGGATCACTTACACCCACAGACAGGCCCCACTGACTCCTGGGCAAACCAGCAGCTCGGTGTGCCGGGACACCCCCAGCTTGAGGCCTCTGGTGGCTGCTGCTTTCTTGACTGTGGCTGGGATCACACCCGCTTGGCTCAGCCCAGCCCCTCCCAATTCCCTCACCATAGATAATACTGTCCTAAGAGCTTTGGCCAGAATCCAATTACTGCTGATATACATCTTCCCTTGACTCCAAACGACTCTTTTTGCCATTGAAGGATACCCCGGAATGTTGAAAACTTGTCCTGATTGCAGAGTTAATGGTCATGTGGTCCTCGGCTCTGACGGAATGGCCTTAGGGGGAGCCTTGATGGGTCTCTCTAGTCATCAGTGTTACCCCACCTCTCTGCTCTGCCCTTATTAAAGCCATCCGTTCTGAAAGCTAAATGAGTATGTTTCATCTTCAAATGCTGGAAAACAATAGCAGGCAGCCGGCGATCCGTATAGAACAATGCCGACTTAATCACGGCTGTTCTCTTCCCTTCTCCCTTGCTCTCTCAATTGCTTTCTTTTCAGCTTTGTTGCTACTATCAGCAAGGAGATCCTCCTATACACAAGTCCCTGAATCAGTCCATGGGGATACAAGCCCATACATAGGCACATATGAATCTTTAATATTTACCCAAAAAACTGCTTAAGTATAAAACCATACATATTCCATACGTGGACAGTGTACACAAATTAGTCTCATTCTATCTAGACTATGCATATCCATGCATGCTTACTTTGGGTCTCTCTATCCATTCAATAAATTCTTTTGCACTAAATGTTGAATGAATACTTATATCTAAATAATTCATTTTACAAAAGTGATATATATTGTTTCAAATGATTGTGGTGCTGCAGATATGGAATATATATTGTAATTTGATTAGAGATGAGCCAAAGCTACAGTGGATATGTAGCTTATGCAATATAACATAAATAACTGCATAACATATAATCTTTTTTTATTTTTTTTAATTTTTTAACATATAATCTAATTAAACATTTACAGTAAACTTTACCTGAAGATGTATATTTTTATAGTAGCATCAATGAACTATAGAAAAATCTGAAATGTTCTGTTTCCCTTCTCACCTAATAACTACAGTTCTTGCTCTCTAGTTTGGAAAATGATGTCATGATATTATCTGTTTATTCCACATTTCCTTATTTCAGAGATATTCCCGAAATACCTGACAGCATTGGCAGAAAAATTATATAACTAGTCCCCCTCCAGATCACAGTTCTATCATAGTATCATCTTTCCATTCCTAGCTCCTTAGGTGCTATCCAGACATTTAAGTAAATGCATACCACCACAAGAGAAGAAAGTGTTCAATATGTCAAACTATATTTGTTTCTCGTGGTAATGGTTATTATTAATTTTATCACACTGTAATTCATCACTACAGATAATTTAATACCATGTTATCCCCAGGGCTTGGTCCTGTGTGTGACATACAACAGGCATTCAAACAGTACATTATGTGAGCCATTTATGTTATAGCCATTTTATACAAAGAGGAAAAACATACCCAATACCTGATTTCAAGAGTTAGTACATAGCCATGACAAACACATTATCTGACGGTGATGGCTTACAAATCACTTGGAAGGAGAAATTCAAGTCATGCAGTTGATTATTCAGTCAAGAAATACTAGAATGCAGTTAAATAATTTTGCAGTATAGTTTGATATTTTCTGTGATTTTACACTTGCAAATGAGTTGTCCATTGAAGTTGATTCTGGTTCATGGTATACAAGAAACACTTCCTTTAAACCATCACTGGGAATCTACACTTTCAGAAATATACTCCTTAACATAAAATTCCAGAGGAAAACAAGAAAGCAGGTAACTTCAAAACGTACAGTGTTGATGTCTTTGCTCTGTATATAAAGTGTCTTTGCTCTGTATATAAAGTATACTCTCACTGAAATCACATATATCTGAACATCCATTCAAATCACAGAGTGCAAACATGTAGTGAAAAATACAAGCATATACAAAATATAATACAGTACACATACAAAATGAATCTACACTTACATTACACAGTAATACAGAGTAAGTGAATACCTGCATGGGTATGAGTGATACCAATAATCCATTTGCATTCTAGTCAACTAAAGAAAAAAATTAATAGCATATTTCTCTGACATAGAAACAAACACAAAATGGGTCTTTTTAAAAAAAAACAGTTTAATTTTATGAAACATTTTTCTTTAATTGATCAGCCAGTTTAGTTTAAGATTTTAAAATATTTAATAAAAGTTAAAATCTTACTTATAATTGATTCAAATATAAAAACTATTTTTTCAATTTACTGAATAATTTAATTGGCAATAGTAAAAAAATCATTTCAATGTTTCTTTTTCCCTCAATTAAGGTTTCCTTTTCACTTGAGTAGTATCTTTTTGTCAATATGAAGACAACCCTACTTACATCCAGGCAGCTTACTTTTTATAGAGATGATAATACAGAGAATAAAAACATATCACAAAGTATCCCAGCATTCTTTTTTCAGCATCAGTGATACATCTTTTGGAATTTCACAATCAAAAAGACCCTTTTCAGACCCCACTTTGAAACAATCTAGTCCTAGGATTTTCTTGAATGACAAATTCAAAGACCTGCCTCACCCCAACAGAAAAATTCTCCTTTGCAATGGTAAAGGTGGAACAGGAAACAAGAAAGACCCTTGAAAGTTGCACTGGTGGATATCAAAAGATGCGTATGGCTCAGGGTTGCACGGTCCAGAAAACAGGAACAACATCATGTTGATGGTACCACTACATCTCTGTGGGACAGAACAATGAATGAAACACACAACTTGGCATCAAGGAGTTCTCAGTCTCGAGGATGAGTCACAGACATCCTGAGATGGATGGAATCAGTCAGGATGTATGTAGAATGAGATCCATTCATAGCCCATGTGAGATCAGAACTTGAGGGAAACACCAATATCTAAGGGTCCTGTGGCAAAAGAGAAACCCATTAAGAGAAACAAAATAATGCAGAATCACAGAGGCCAAGAGAATAGGGATTCTAAGAGGAGGTCATGAAGGAAAGTATCAAGTACATCAAAGAAAGAAGTCCATTAAGATGAGAACTGGAAAATACACATTGCACTGAGCAACTGTGGAGCCTTGATATCGTTAAGTAGAGCAGTCTCAGTCAAGGATGGAGACAAAGGAAGAACTGGAGGGTTTGAGAAAGCACAATTTCTATCTTTGATCATTTGAATGAAATGAGGAAGGGAAGGGCTTCCTTGGTGGCTCAGATGATAAAGAATCTGCCTGCAATGTGGGAGACCTGGGTTCGATCCCTGGGTTTGGGAAGGTCCCCTTGAGAAGGGTATGGCAACCCATTCCAGTATTCTTACCTGGAGAATCCCCATGGACAGCGGAGCCTGGCAGGCTGCAGTCCATGGGGTCGAAAGAGTCGGACACAACTAAGCAACTTTAAGCACATATGCATGAGAAAGGGAAAGATTCTAAACAGCTGGAGAAAGGTGGAGCCTAGGGAAGAAGAAGGGCAGGTAGCACTTAGGAAGAAATGGATGACCTGGGGCTGACTTCTGGCCATCTCTTTTATTTTTGTTCCAATTACCTACGGTGAACTTCTCCCCTGCCTCAGCACCAATGTGGAATTCTGGCTTCTTGCTAGCTCACGAAGCCAACAGTATAATAGCAGAAAAAGAAGACAAGACTGGCTCCCACATTCATGGGGCACGGCTGGTGCTTCGTGGCTCTCTCTGCAGGTTGTTCAGGCCATCCCCAACATCAGCCCTGCCCTTCCGGTTGCCCGCGGTGTAAGGAAGTGCCTGGTAGTTGATGCCCTGTGCGGGCTGGAGCACTGACCCTTCCTGCACTTTTGGCTCTGTCATCCCGCTGGTGATGCTGGAAGGTCAGGCAGATTTGTGGCAGCAGGGGCCCAGGCAATACACAGAGACCTGCAGAGCTCACACAGGCCGCCGAGCCGTGCTCACTCCGGTGGCAGACTTCATAAGGCTCCGCTCTTTGACTGGCGTTGAGTTTATGTGAAAGTAATTAACAGTAATTAATCCTTAATTACAGTAATTAGCCAAGTCGCAGTAAATTAAACCACATCTGGAGCAGATGAGGGCTTCCGAATGGGAGGCAAAGAGAGGCGACAATCGGGGAGATGCTGAATTCATCTGACAGCATCTGATTAAGTCTACCTGTTGCTGGCAGCCTCATTTGCATGTTGTTTTTGTTTGCATTTCCCAGTAACCCTTTCAACGGCATTCACAGTGTGGACCTCTTGGGCCCTGCTTAACTACCAGTTAGGCAGCCCTGCTGCCATGAGATGAGGGAGTCCCTTCGTATCCAGCCGGGCGGTTGGGTTTGCCTGGGCTTTATTTATATGTTCCCCGCTCCCTCCTACAAACAAAAATATAAATAGCAGGGACCTCATCAAGTGACAGGCTGAAATCAGAGGAGAAGCCAAGTGAGATTTTGTTTTTCGGGTGATGAAAAGGGAAGATGATGTGAGCCATTAACATGTGATGGGGGAATGGAAAGCAAACAGTGGGAAACAAGGAGAAAGACACAGAAATACTTCAAGGGGGTTGTCCCTTGTGGAGACGTTCCTAGAGATGACGGAGAAGGAGGCCAGCCTCCAAAAGACACTGCTGACCACGTGTCACAGACTCAGACATGAGCAGACACACACATGTCCGTATACACAGATAGAGAGCAAGAATGAGCCGGCATAAAAACTCTGGCATCTTCCATTTTTTCTGACTTCATTCTGATGAGTGCCACCCATGTGTGCATTCCATTTTTGCACATTAAAACACAAGGGCCACACTCAAAACCCCACCATCCAGAGAAAGGTGTTGATAAATCTTAAGGGAAAATATGGTTAAAATTTGCAATAAATGGTTACTGAGTTGCTTCTTTAATACCAATAGAATGGAGCCAGTTGAAACTTTTGGAGTTTATGTTCTGTTGCTGTTCTAGACTTGACCAAGTTCACACAAAGCGGAACTTTTTCTGAGTAATGTATCTTGGAGCCTGACTCCAAGGTTGGTCAGCCCCCAATTTGGCTTGTGGCGGCTAAGGCCAGAGGGACAGGGAGAGCCATAGACATCTTTGTTCCAGTAAGACCTTTCAAGGAGGAGGACACTGAACCTCTCAGAGCGACAGGAGAGGGATGGCAAGAACTGAGCCTGAAGACCAAGGAGGAGACGGTGGTGCAGTTTCATGCTCATCATGAACAGAGCAGTCTCAGGACCCACACGGCCACTTCCCAAGGGGCAAAGGAGGTCAGAATGCCCACAGGCCTGGCTTCTGGACACGCGGCAGGCATTACCAGGTCACAAGGCATCACTTTAGGTGAGAGAGCTGGCTGTGGCGATGGCTCTGTGCCATTCCACATTCACTCTTCTCATCAAGGCCATCAAGCCGGGGACTGAGAGTGAGAGGCTATGTTCATGGAGCAGAGCAAATAACAGACAAGAAATGGATTCTCTGACTACAGACTCGTCGGAAAGACCCACCATCCCAAACCTCCTCCAACTCCCCACTCCACCTTCTGCTCCCTCACAGAGATTTACTGTGGCCTTGAAATGTCCTGAAGCCCTCCAGGATTTATCTCAACAATAATAAGTGGCTCTGCTACTTACTATATGTGTAACGGGGCAAGTTTAGAAACTACGTCAGTTTCTAAATATGTGAAGTAAGGGATACTAACAGTAATGAAATTACTAGGAAGATTAATGAGACAGTGATTTAAAATGTTTGCCACAGTACCTGATGCGTAGGAAATATAAAGTAATGTTTACTACTACTGTTACTATTCATTGTTATTATATTATTATTATCTCTGCTTACTGCATTTATACTAAGAAGTAGCACAGCTTACTGATTAAAAGCATAGACTCTCAAGACAGACCACTTGCCTACATAGACTCAATATGCCATTGATTAGCTGTGTGACCTTAGGTAAGTGAGTTAACCTCTCTGGGCTTCACATGCCTTAGCTGTAAGACAGAGAGAATATTTAAATCTACTTCACTTGTTTCCCTTAGCTAAATTGCCAAAAATGTGCCAAGAGGAGTCCCAAGCATATTGTAAATGCTATATAAATGCTGCCTGTTATAATAATAATAATAATAATAATAAATATTTTTGATGATAAAAATAGGAAGATTTTTCTATGATAAAAATACTTTTTAATTATGATAAAAATGAGGAAAAGGAGGGAGAAAAAAATGAAGGCACAAATCTGAGCACAGGGATAAAGAGCCAAAGGTATTTCAGTTGGTCAATTCTGACCATTTCATAGTGAGTGAATCCATCAATAGGCCATTATTTAGTGAAAAACTCACTCTTTATCATCAGAGGCATTCTGATGATTTGAAGCTGACTATTCAAAATTTACTTCCTACTTACTATGGGGGATTGAGTCACATATTTTATTTTTGCTGTTTTAAAACACTAAGGTCAGTTACCAGATAAGCCCTGGACACTGCCTGGAAAATTCTGCCTTGAAAATACATGTCAACCACCTTTATTCCGATGTCCTATAAAAGGGACCGTAAAGAGAAGCAGCTCTTGCAAGCAGAGCAGAGAAGAGTATAAAATGCTTAACACAGTGCTGAGGAGCCTACAAGCAAGAGCCCTACAATTATCTTGTGGTTTCCTAGAAGTTATAATGAGCTGACCCACTTGGCATATCAAATTCCTCCTGACCGGTTTTGTAGTTCTCACCCATGCAGAGACACAGCTCTAAGAAGAAAAAGAACAGGCCATTTAAACTGAAATATGTTGCAGTGGGTGAGGAGAATCTGGGGAAAGAGATGCATCCTGCAGTTAAAAATTACTCAATGACTCTTCACTGGTGTTGCAAAGTTAAAAACCAGAGGCCCTGAGCACAAAATATGCCTTTTTGAGAAAATAAACAAATCTTTGGTTGGGCGAGGTTCCCGCCTCCTGTTGAGTGAAGTATGGTTAGTTAACACGAATACCCAGATTTCCTGCATTTCTTCCAATTTCATTATTCAGGCAGGATCAAAAACCAGGATAGGTTATAATTCTGAATAATGGGCTATCTGCTGCCTGTGGAGAAGTGTTATAACGATAATAAATAATTTTTGAAAATTACGAACCTTCTATGCTTTGGGCTTCACTATGGAAAACAAATAAATTATTGGTTTGCACAAGAAATAGGAACGTGTTCGTGCAGGATCTTGTCAGTGCTTGTGGGCACTTTGCTCCCCTCTCCAAGAAGCACAGTCTGAAAGCATCATTTGTGTTAACCAGAGCCACCCCATTCTCACCAGGATCAGCTGGAATGAGCCATCTCCATTTTCCGTAGCAGATGATGAAGGAAGATGCAAATGCTCACAAATTCTGCTAAAATCATCAGTGAGGTAAGAGCCTCCCTCTTCTATCTGGGACAAACGACTTCTCACCAGTGCCCTTTCCAGGTTGGGGGATGCAGTAGTAACTTAACTTGGAAGCTGGGGTAAAGACCTCTGGCACACAAACAAAATAAGCCCATGTACCATGTAATGTTTGTGTGTGTGTGTGTGTGTGTGTGTGTTCAGCCACGTTGAACTCTTTGCAACTCCATGGACTGTAGCCCACCAGGCTCCTCTGCTCATGGAATTTTCCAGGCAAGAATACTGAAGTGGACAGTCATTTTCTACCCCAGGGCACCTTCAAGACCCAGGGAACGAACCCATGTCCCCTGCATCTCCTGCACTGGTAGGGGGATTCTTTTACCACTTGAGCCACCCGGGAGCAACTGTACCATACAACACCTACATCCAAATTCTACCAGCTGACAAAGGCAAAAAGTCTCATGGCATGCATGGCAGAAGTCACCTCTTCACGTGCCAAAGGAAAGTGACCATGAATCATCTCTGGTGTGTAAGAAGGGACTGCTGGCTTCTGCTCCAAACCAACTCAAGACCCTACCATCAGAGGTGTGTGTGTCCCTCACAGTCTAAATCAATCTCTAAATCTCGATAATAAAAAACAATTGCAATTGCATGAATGGATGTAGCAGGCCAGAAGACCCACACAAAGAACTACCCCACCTCTGCTCAGAACCACTAAGTGAAGCTTATTTGCCTTACTACTTTCAAAATTATGTTAGTTCTTCCAAAATGGACTTTATTAAAATACTCTATACAGGAACTTACTCTTTTGAATTATAACCAAATGTAATTTTATTAATGTGACACAGTGAACAGCAAATAAAACTGCACAGCCACAGTCCCTGTGTCCTAGAATCTTATAATTAAAACCAACAGAATTGCAGAGATTTCCTAAGATCATAAGACAGATATTAAGGGCACACATTAAACAAATACATAAATTAAATAAGTTAATTACTGAATTTCATTACATGTTCATTATGTACATGCCAAGGGATGAGTGTAATAATTCATTCAGGAGCTGCTAAAGGGTCAAAATATTTATCCCTGGGGGTCTGCAATTTAATAAAGCCTAAGCTTGGTGCTGAGTTTTAGCAAAACCCTAACACCGAAAAAGACCCTTATGCTGGGAAAGATTGAAGGCAGGAGGAGAAGGGGATGACAGAGGATGAGATGGTTGGATGGCATCACCAACTCAATGGACATGGGTTTGGGTGGACTCCGGGAGTTGGCGATGGGCAGGGAGGCCTGGCGTGCTGCGGTTCATGGGGTCGCAAAGAGTCGGACACGACTGAGCGACTGAACTGAACTGAACACCGAATTGCACTGCTCAAGCATCTGACAAAAGTGAAGTGATCAAGAAGAGTGGCTGGAGGGAACCCAGAAAGCTAGAGGAAGGGCTTCGTCCTGCATCACGGGAATACAAGAGAGGCTCTTAGACAAAGCGACTGCTGAGACAGATGCGCGTCTCCACCTCTGCCTCTGCTCACAGGGAATCCGATGCTGTCATTGCCCCTCGATGTGCCTCAGCTTCTTCCTATGTAAAAGTCACTCTCCCAGTCCTGTACAAAGAGTGCGATGAAGATCCGGACAAAGGACATCTAAGGAGAATTGCTCCCCAGTGTGAGGTGTGGCGCTGCTTTTACTAGTAAAGCATTCCTTCGTCATTATAGGTTTTACGAGTTACCTCTCTTCCTATGAGACTTTCTGAAGACCTTTTATACCTCATAAAGCTCCACCTTATACATAGTAGACTTCAAACATGGTACTGAGAAAAGTGGCCAGGCTTCCCATTTTACATTAATTCTTTTGTGTGGATTCAGCTTGCGTCTGCTCAAAACCCAGATATGACTGCGCTTTTCTGGTTAATTCACTGGTTCCAGCCATATTCATGGCTGCATACCACTTGGTTGATTAAACTGATTGATCCTATGCAATCTAACCTAATCACTGTTAGCATGGCTAAAACAACTGGGCTGGCAGGTCAGAGTCCAATTACTCAACTGATGGATAGGTAGACCCAGGAGCCATCATTCTCATCCCATCCTATTCTTTCTACATTAAACCCAGAAAAAGACCATAATCTCTGTAAACTTTCCTTATTCAAGTCAGAAAGATCCCATTCCCTAGAGGAAGCAGCTATGGGTTGACCAAAATGTTGGTATGTAAAAAGAGAACTCACAAATAAATACTATGCACAAACTCTGATTGTGCATAGTAGTCTCAAATGATATTTAATCTGGTCAAAAACAGATTAAACTTCTAAGGCTAAAGGACTATACAAGACACCATGTAATAGGATAACACTTTTTCAGAGATAATATCCAATCCCCCAGGGCAGTCAAAAATTTTTAGTTGAACACAAGGAAATTCCAGAAGCTCTTAGGTGGTTACATTTCATTTCCAAATCCTGAGGTTGTTTAAGATTCCCTCTACCAACCAAAAAGTAGGACAAAACAAAACCCATCATGGTGCCAGCCATTCCAGTTGCCTTGAGCAAGTCACTTTAATTCTCCGTCTTGGCTTTCTTGCCAAAAAAAAAAAAAGATGGATAGCTACTTTAAGGATTTACTTGTGTATGTAAACTTCTTTGAAGATAGGAAGCCAGACATATTACAGGACCATTATTTCTGCCCCAAAACGTGTTTGTTATGGGTTGGGCATCAAATGTTCCTGATTTGTGCATTAGTCTAAGAATGTTAGACATGCAATGGTTTAAGGATTGCTGGAAGCAAAACAGAACCTGAGATGTGTTTATGGGTAATCAGTCAGTCTGGCAAATCACCAGGGGCTGAAACCTTACCTGTGGGGAAGCAGGAAGGTGGTATAGAAGTGAAGGCCATGCAAACAACCAGGTTAGAGAAGATCAAGAGAGAGTCAAGAGAACTGGACTCTGGTGTGTGAGGCCCTGGATGATTAAGGAGTTTTCTCTTCAGGAGGACTTCCTCCTGGGGTTTCTGGTTAAGTGTGTGAACACAGGGGTAGACAGCAGCCTCTCTGTGAGAGACAAATAAGCATTCGGAAGACTCAAGAAGCTAAAGTCAGTGGAGGCTCACTTCGGCACAAACCTTGGGGGAATTTATGCATTATTAGTCAATATCAGAGCCTCCAAGCATGTGTCCCTTTAGAACAAGAACTCTCAAAGGCCTGACAAGGAGGAAGGGACAAATGCAGGTCCCTGTTTTGCCTTCCTGCTCTCTGCATGTCTCCACTGGGGGAGGAACATGCCATGCTTAGGAGCCTAAAATACCACAAGGGATTTTCCAGTGAGGAGCGGACCCCAAAGGTCCCTCTGCTTACTACGGCATTGTCACTCAAAGCCAAGCACACACAGCGGACCAGGGCAGGTATCCCAAAGCTCAGTAATAGGATCCCAGTCAGTAGCTGAAGAGTACAGGCAAAGGCTCAGCAAGTAATGTCAACATGACCAGTAACAAGCAGAGCCCCTGCCCTCTTCCACCTCAAGAGGGGACAGAGATGAGCATCACAAAGCAGCCTGAAAGTGTCAGACAAGGAAGGCAGTGCGGTTCCGAAATCTGTGGACCAGGCCCCATCTCTGGATGAGGTAGATCCTCAGGCTCCTCTGCCTTCACTTTGCTGCTAAAATGGCACCGAGAATACCTTTCTTCAGCTACTGCAAAACACATCTGAGCAGGAAAAGGAGGTACCAGATGCGAGACATACCCTCACTGTTGTCTAGAGCAGTGGTTCCCAACCTTTGTGGCACCAGGAACCAGTTTCAGAGACAACTATTTTTTCCATAGATGGAGAGTGGACGGGGTGGGAGTGAAGAGATGGTTTCAGGATTACTCAAGTGCACTACAGTGCACTTTATTTCTATTATTATTACATCAGTTCTAACTCATATCATCAAGCATTAGACCCCAGGGGCTGGGGATCCCTGGTCTACAGGAAGTTGTTTGTATTTCCCTGTGTGCATGTCTGTGTGTATATGAGAAGAAGCACACTCATGAGAGAGAAATCAAGGGGCTAGGAAGCGCAAGGACTCCATAACTGGGGACTGTGATTTACGTCTCTGCCGACTGCAGAAAAGAGCCAGTGTTCTGACAGAGCCTGCAAGGGACCCACATGCCACCAAGATTCATAACCAATAACATCTGACAATCTCATTTCCCATTAAAACAAGATTTTTCTGGGGCCAAGGCAGGGTGAATCAAAACCAATTAAAATGCTCCACAGCTTCTAAGAAGCTTAATCCAAGTTTGAGATGAAAGTACTTTGTTTCAGGTAGACCTATATGTGCAGACAGGCCCACAGACTCGCTACACCTGCCCTATAAGCCGATTTACACTATTTGGGGATAGAAGCTGAGTTCAGTAAACGCTCCCCACACTTCAGCTCCTTCCTGTGGGCTCTGGCCCTTCTTCTCATCTGCACGGTTCAAATTAATTATACACTTTAATTTCATGAATTATTAATTTGATTCTGACTCGGCAGCTTATGATTATCCAGCGCTACAGACTATACAATTCCAGCTTCATTAAAACATCACCAGCTGCCTGAGAGACAGACATTAAATAGGGGAGAGCAATAATAAAATTAAGCTTCCGGCGCATAGCAACAGAGTCTTCCCCAGCCGCAGGCAGTGCAGGGCTCTGCTGCCTGGCTGGCCTGGGCAGAAAGGAAAAAGTCCTTTCAGACACGTCCACGCCCCTTCTTAGAACGTTTCTTGGCCTTCCATCATGTACACAACTTCAGATGGTCAGATGGCATGATGGGGGGTAGGAGGGTGTATTCATCTGTCGATCTCTTCCTCCAAACCCGTTCATATGCCCACCACCCAACATTAACTCTTTGACGACTGTCACTGCTCCAAGCACCACCCACTGCTAGCCACCACCCAGCATTTGCCAGTGCTGGCTTTTGAGGAGGGTCCATGATTGTTTACAACCTAGCAGGCAGGGTGGAGGGTAAGCCTCTTGGGAGTCAGTCCAAAGAACTTCTTTGCACTAAGTCTCTCTTCCCTCTCTTCGGCTGTTTGGTTTAAGAAGAAGCAGTACAGTGATTGGAAATGAATTGGGTTTTAGGTGCAGCTTGTAATATGCCCAGAAATCAGTTCCCCCACCCTTCAGAGATCATATATGTATAGTGCCTAGTATCAGGTCCGGTTCATGATAAGGTTTCAATCTGTACCCCACATTTGCATTTATAAAATGAGGGAATCGAGTTCACAGCATCTCAAAGTTCATCTAGTGATGATTTCTCCATGCGGAAAGGTTACCATTCTTACAAATTTTACAATGCTTGAGCCAGATTTGATAACACTTTTCTAGAAATCCCATGCTTACTATTAGCAAAAAGCATTAGAAAATCATGTATATATAACTCACATACTGCCATAGGTTTTTAGCTGTACTTTCCTACAAAACACCCTGGGTAGTTAAAAGTCCTGGTCACACCTTTTTTCAAAGAATTAGGAAACAATTGGCTGCTAAGACAAAGTCCCAGTTCAGCCAGGACTGTAGAAATAAGTGACAAAGGGGAAAGATGACCAAAAGAAAGGAGAGAGTGAGAAAAATGTTTCCTGAGGAGAGATGCGAGAAGAGGGGAAGAAAGAGGCACCCAAGCACCTTTCTCCTTCTCTCTGTGTACAAACAGCCAGTTAAGAATTCAGAGTCCTCTGTGAATTAATACACTCCTTGAAATAAATAAAACCGCAGCACCTTCTCCCAGCAACTTTGTGGCAAAACAATTTGTAGAAGGAAAAGGTTGGAATTTAGACATTCCATTTAACTGCTTCAGAAATCTAAGGACCTCGAACCTTGTGGGATTTGAAATCGATAGAATTAATTAAAGGAGATGTCCGGCACTTTCCACTAAGTAATCAGCAGGTACAGTAGACCTGAAAGTCTATAAAGAAAAATGGAACAGGATGACATTGAGGGAGGCAGTAAGGATTAAAAAATGAGCATCCAAGTGGGAAAGGCACACACCCATTGATCGCAGCATAAGAGATTAAGGCTCTGGTGAGCAGCAAGAAGCTTCTGCAATGGAAAATGGTTACATAGCATGAGAGTAAGCCTGCAGATATCTACAGTCAGTGACAGCCAGGCATGGGAGTCCACATGAGGGACCAACCACTTGCCAGGGAGCCTAGAGCTGAAAGTCAATCCAAGGGAAAGAGGCAAAACCAGGTTTAAAAGAGAAGAGCATCTTACAGGTTCGTGTACCATTTGATACCACGTGATAACATATTTATTGTCTATTTCTTTCATAAAACAGAAGCTCCATGAGGACAGGATTCTGTCTGCTCTGTTTGTGCTGCATCCCTAGTGCCTAGAGTATAGCTTGACCCAATAAAGATGCTCAAAACAGTTTTGTCACATGAATGAGCATCACTTGTTAAATGATGGACTAACGAATGAAACCCTGCGTGAATATAGCGTATGTGATAATATATATGTACCCACCCCCTGCTAGTCCTTGGGTGAGATTCCTCCTTTCCCTGGGGTGAGCCAACACCAGGCAGAGCAAGAGAAACCACAGGTGAGGTATTGACAAGAAGCCAAATGAAAAGCTCAGTATTCATATCTGGGGAACAGGAGTAGACCATTAGCAACTCAACCTTTTATGCTAATAACAGTAAATAGGAAAAAGGGAATTCAGGTACATGTTTTAGAAGGTATTCTACAGTGGAAAACAACGGCCCTCACCTACTAGAGCCCAAAAAAGGCAAATGTTTCAGCTTTTAAGGCATCACCTTTCTACTTCCATTCTCTCTCAATCCTACATGGAGGACCAGAAAACAAATCAACCAACCAGAAAACACTTGCCCCCAGTTTTACAGATGAAGTCTGTGAGATGTGGAACAGAGTCTAAAGAGAATTCTGGCCACACAGAGAATCAGATGGAGGAGAGTTTTAAGACCCTCAAGCTCCCAAATTCATCTGCAACCCAGTCAAATACCTGCTTAAGCACCTGTGGGGAAGAAACAGTGACTGCCACATTCGTGGGTGCACAACTGATCTTTCTACCACAAGCACAGCTGGAAAATTCCCCTGCACAACAATGCCAAGAGGCAAATTCCAGAAACAGGAGCAGACAGTTGCATGAACTTGAGAATACTTACGGATGCTGGAGACTGGAGAGTTCTGTAGGGATACCCACACCTGCCCCAACCCCCGCAGCCATCTTCTCATGGGTTCACGTAGAGACTAGGATGACTATCATCTGTCTTGATGTTCTTTTGGATAAAGAGCCCCCTGACCCCTGTCCAGGAGGGTTTCTTAACATTTGTCTTTTGTTGCAGTGAAGTTACAGCCACTGTGAATAGACCTCAGGAAGGAAACCACAGAAGTCCTAAGCCCACCATGGCTCCAGCACTGAAGAAGCGCCCCCTTGGACCAGAGATCACAAGACCAAACAACCAATGTTCTACTGAGCATCTCTGTTACAACAGGCATCTCACCATCTCCTTCCTCAAACACCACTTGCTGTTCCTACTGAAGAAAACATTGGTTGGAACTGGAGGCATGCGTGCATGCTAAGTTGTTTTGTTCATGTCTGACTTTCTGTGACCCCATGGACTGTAGCCCGCCAGGCAAGAATACTGGAGTGGGTTGTCATGACCTTCTCCAGGGGATCTTCCCAACCCAGGGATCAAATCTGCATTTCTTACGTCTAACTGGCATTGTTAGGTGGGGTTTTTTAAATTATTTTTTATTTATTTATTTTAGTTCTACCAGTTTATTACTACCAACCCATCTCCCTCCACCCTCATGCATGCACGCTCAGTCATGTACCCTATGGACTGCAGCCCGCCAGGGTCCACTGTCCACGGACTTTTCCAGGCAAGAATACTGGAGTGGGTTGCCATTTCCTTCTCCAGGCAGGTGGGTTCTTTACCACTAGCACCACCTGGGAAGCCCTGGGACTGGGGGCAGGGGTACTCAAGCATCAGTAATAATACTTCTTGGGGCAGGGGTACTCAAGCATCAGTGATAATACTTCTGGGGGCAGGGGTACTCAAGCATCAGTGATAATACTTCTCTAGGCGAACCCTGGTTGGGCACTGCCAGAAGGTATGCTTGAGGGGCTCCTGTTTATGTCAGCAGATGCTAATAGGTTGCAGCTACTGTCTCTGTGACTTCTTCCAGACGAGGTTAGAAGGTTCCAGAGTTCTTGCGTATACCATACAGTCAGTCCTAGGCACTTTCCTTCCTTGGAGGACAGAGTAACAATGCGGGGAGTGAAATGCTGATTTTCCCCGCAGAGTCCAAATGTCAGTCCTGTATGCAAGTATCCTTCAGAGGGGTCAGCATGATCACATCGGGATCCTTGGCACAATGGGAACTTCTCACAGTAAAAGATCCAGCAGCCTCTGACATCTTGGAACTCAGAACCAGACAGGATGAAGTTTCCCATGAGTCCAGATATCTGTAACTGTTATCATTAGACCCACAGGACTGTAAAAAATAAAAATATGCAGAACAATGCAGGAAGGATTTTCTGAAACAGAAAACACAATCTTTCATTGTTTCCCCTGTCTTTACAACAGAAACACGATGTTGGACCTGCCTGGATGTGGGGACTTTCCAGTTTCCATGCGAGGCTGGACATTTTGCATTCAATACAAATTAGTTCCTCAAAATCAGAATCAATTGTCATAAAATGTAGGCAAGTGTTTTCCCATGGGGCAAGCATTTGTGGTAAAACTGGAAATGTTCTACTTGATTCTAATGCTTCACGAAAAGGTCAGCGTGGGATTCCAGAGCTTTACCTAGAGGATGTTAACTCTATGTGCAGGCAGAGTGTAACGGGGAGGGTCAGCGTGCCCGGGCTCGCCGTGTCCACATCGCTCTGATCACACGTCACAGGCCCAGCAGCAGGCTGCATGCTTCAGAAAACAAACGAATGCACAAATACATACACAAACACACACACAAACCCCATGTACTTCAAGGAGCCAAAACACTTCCAAATCCAATGACAGGAACAGTGGGCCACAGCTGGCATGCTCATTGGATGGGACAAAAACAATGTTACTATGGAATTAATTAATTAATTACTCTAAATCTCTGGGTTTCAGTTCAGTGGGGCCTGGCATAGAATCACCCGGGGGGCTTTGCAAAAATACACACCCCTGGGCCTCCCCCACATCCAGAGATTATGACCCAGGACGGGCACAATTTTAAAAAGATCTCCAGATAATTCTAATATGCCATCCCTGTTTTCTTGTAAATATGATTTTTACAATTTGAATTAATAGCCTAAAAAAGCTTTCCAATACTCAGGCCAAGTTAAAAAGGCAAGTACTTCCTGGTGTCGAGGTTCTGGCTGTGGATTCATCAGAGAATTGCATTACATTTGGAATCAGGGCTCACATTCCACATGATACCCTTGATGTCAGACCATTAGCTTTCTAACCTTCTCTCTCCAGGATGAGGTTCAGACAGAAGAATTCCTGCCAACCCCCCACCTGCCTTAGATCTAAACCCAAATGAAAATGTATAGAAAAATGGTTCATCGTGGCTGCTCCTTGGACACGTCTGCCCGTGTGTCCTTCTCACAGACCAGTAGGCCTGGGGAGGTCTCCTTGGGCAGTTCTTGGTAGCCCCCTGGCTTGTTCAATTCATCTGATCTGATGGTATCTCTGGCCAGAAGCAAGGCTGAGTAGAATTCTGAAACAATTTTGTTATCAGCCAAAAATTGTCATTTGGCCAGTTCCCAAGGGTCAGCCCTTCCTCTTTCAGTAAATCCAAGTGTGATTCCACTTTGAGGGAGGAGAATTTACCATAAAGACTGGAAAAACAGGACTGCAGTTCAATTGCAAAAGACTTAAAATAGGCCTGACTTGAAATTCACATTTTTCCATTTTAAAATCTGAAATTCTGAAACAGACTTCCCTTTCATAACCAGTCCCTGCCACAAAAAATAAAGAGTCCGTCGATAGCTCCATCATGCTTACGTCAGGTCTGGATGGTCAAAAGCATCACCGAGTCTCCAGTGAGCTGCAGCCAGGCAACCTCTGTCACCAGCTTTGATTTCAAGAAGGAGCAGAGTCAGGCTTAGCTCATCACCAAAGCCTGGGTGATTCAGGGTTTGGATCTTCATGTGTTCTGAGGTTAATGCCACATGAATACTCATCATGTGATAACAATTAACACAGTAAATCTGTAGAATCGTCTTAAAGATCCAGTTTGCCACCCAATTCCTCAATACGGCAGGTACCAGAGTTAGTCCTGTAGCCATCCGCAATAATGAAAGTCACCACATCTCGACCACTCAGAGTCGGAGCTCCCCAAGGCAATCCACCCAGGGGCTTCAACTGTTAGTCGCTGATTTTCACCCCAGGCATGTTGGGGGTGACAGACCCTTTTGCAAAACATAATCTGGATTCTCCAAAATGACCTTGAACATGCTACAATGCCAACACCACACGATATCATTATATATGAGTCCATATGTATAAGTTTAGAGTAAAAAAATAACAGGTAAAGCATGCTGTTATGAGCAAGTTCACATGGAAATACAACTAACATTTTTACTAAAATGTCCAAGAAAGCTCAAGAATCAGGCTTTAGACTGAACTCCTACCTCCATGACTTAAGCGTGTGTGCCCTTGGGCAAGTTTCACTACTGAAGCTCAGTTTCTGAATCTATACGAATGGGGATAAATATTACTTACCTTGATTCTTGTTTTGCAGATTAAATAAAACAAATATGGTGTCTGACACATAGTAAGTGCTTAATAAAAGACTGCTAATATAGTAACAGTTATCATCGCTATGATTATCAATAGAGATTACTGTCCTTAAGATTATACTGCTGCTGCTGCTAAGTCGCTTCAGTCGTGTCTGACTCTGTGGGACCCCAGAGACGGCAGCCCACCAGGCTCCCCCGTCCCTGGGATTCTCCAGGCAAGAACACTGGAGTGGGTTGCCATTTCCTTCTCCAATGCATGAAAGTGAGAAGTGAAAGTGAAGTCGCTCAGTCGTGTCCGACTCTTAGCGACCCCATGGACTGCAGCCCACCAGGCTCCTCCATCCATGGGATTCTCCAGGCAAGAGTACTGGAGTGGGGTGCCATTAACTTCTCCCTGAGATTATACTAGGTACTATCTATTAGTGGTGGGCAGGAACTAGACAGGGAATGAATAAATATTAACTCCACTTACTGCTCTGAAACCACAATCTCCCCCTAGTGGACGCCTGTTAATTTGTTTGTTCTTTAACTGTGCTGGGTTCGGTGAAGGTACACCTGTCTCCAGGAAGGGCTGCATGAAACAAAAATTGTGTTTCGTTTCTCCATCAGAAATGGGGCCTGGTCAATGTAGGGAAGGTGTCTAGAGAGTGTTTCTTCTAACTTTCTGAAGCCAACACACACCTGCCCAAGTAGCTGGGATGCTGTACTCCCATCATCCCAGAGCTCCTCAAAGACCATCCCAGCTGCTGCTGGAAGTATTTTTAGCTGCATTATTCATTTGAACATCTGCCTGACAATCCTAGACAGAGCTCAGTCTTGGAAGGGAGAGGCCCTGGGGACACCCAAAGATTCCTTCTCAACATGGTTCTACCTGCTGGTCTGTATTCATCCTGCAGCCAAGTAGGGCCTTTCTCTTAAGTCTGGTTCTGCGCATACCACACACCCGGTGGAGAGATGTCTCCACGGAAATACCTCCAGTGTCACGTTCTTAAATGCTCTCAAGAGAGCAGGTACCTAATGCCATGCGGATACAGATCAGATACAGAGCATGTCACCGAGGTGATTATCAACACATTAACCACCCTCAGCTGTGCTTCCCATGGCGGCACACTACTAACCGATACTGTTTCCTTCATTTTTACCAAAAGGAGAACAGATACAGTGGGAAGTGCTATGAAAGCACAAACCTCTCTCTGATCTCTCAGTTGTTGTTTATTTGGGTTCTTCTCAAATGTAAGGTCCATTCTTCTATTCTCTGTTGACTCCAAACCTAACTATTTTTGAATGCACTGCCCCAACTCCTCTCTATTACCATCAATTTCCCCCCACCACTACCCTGGAACAGGACTGCTCTCTGCCTCCAAGACCAAACAGTGACTGTAGTAGAGCATTCAATATTTTAATTATGTTCAATATTGAACTGTCACACCCGGCGTGAGCTCAACAAATTGAAAAGACTGCTTTTTTAGGCCTTGTGAGAAAAGACTTGGGTATGTTTTGCCTTTCCCCCCCTTTAAGAGTTTCTAACTCAGTACCAGGAACATACCAGGTGCTGAATAGAAGCCTCTTCTCAGAGCCGCACTGCGACCTGCCTTCATGCCTTCTCGCTGGTAAGATTCTTGCTGCTGGCGCCTAGGTGCGGCTCCTTGGGCCCTGCTGTCTCTGCACATGAGGCCTTGAGCTAAATTACCTAATTTTTCAATATTTAGGTTTCATATTCTGTTCAAGGGGCTAAGGATCTTATTATTTATTTAACTCACAGGAGTCTTATGTGACTGCATGTTTATGAAAGGTTCTGAGGGCCCAAATGAATGATGCTATACATGTACACAGCCCCACTGCCTCTTACATACAGATCCATGGGTGATGTGCTCAGAGTCACACATATAAAAACACGACTTGGCAGTCACGACACACACCATTTTCTTATGATCCAAAAACATCTTGCTGGCATAATTCATAAGAATTTCTTTATATTTAATGACCCAAATATGCCAGTCATGTGCCTCTGAGAAGCAAGTTAGAATGAACAAAATAGCAATTTTGTTCTAACCCCCTCCCCCCAAATAATCTCTCTGCCTTGGATTTTGACCTCTCTGAATGACTGTTCTCTGAAGCCGAGAAGAGGGCAACCAGCCCTTGTGGGAGGTCATTTCATGGGGAAGTGAAGAGAAGAGTCTTGGAATACAAAGGGCCTTGGCAATGTGAGTTATAGGCCCAAAGGCACAGGTTTTTAACAGACTGGCAGAATTCATGCTTTCAGGCGAAGAGTTGATCCTGGTCAGGATTTCTGAGTCAGAGGAACAGCATCAGATAATTCACAGACTTGGAAAGAAAACATCAGCCCCCCAGTTCAGCTTCTTGTGTTTAAGGCCTGAGATCGTGAAGCAAAAGCAGACCTCTGTCTACATTGAATTTATCCATTTATTGAGTTTCTACTATGATCCAGGTATTATTTAGGCACTAGAATATAGCAGGAAACAAGTTAGATGAAGTCCCCAGTCATGATCCCCCTATAAGTTTCCTCTCTATCTTCAGGAAAAATGAAAAGATTCCATAGCAATCCTCTGGAGAGGGTTCCCCAATGACCCTGCTGCTGAGAATCTCAAAGTCAAAGGACTCACAGATCACTAAGCCTTCCTAAGGCTCCATAAACAACCAAATGCAAAGAAAACAAGTAACAATTCTGTGACTGAAATTGGGCCTCTGCAGTACTGAAAGATTCTCCAGCAGAACTACCAAAGACACCATCATCATTTCTCACTGCTTTTCCTAAAAGAGATTTAAGAGATGAATGGCTAAGAACAGGCACACAACTGAGAAAATCATTTAATGAAAAAGTCATCACTTGAGAAGTCCAATTAAAAGTCATATTCATTCATTCATTCAATTATTCAATAGTCAACATGTATTGAGCAGCTCTGTGTGCAAAGCACCGTGAGAGCTTGGTGCCTTGGGAAATACTGAGATGGATGGCACAGTCCCAGCTCGGGAGGAACTTAAAAATCAATTGGGAAATTACAATCCTCATTTTACAGATGAGTAAACAGTGGCATGGACAGTTAAGGGATTTATTTTAAATGCTTCATCCTATAGCTAAATCATAAAGTCATCATATAGATGGGAAACACTGAGCTGGAAGGTCGAATATCCTAGTTCTAATCCCAGTCCCTTCTCTGGGGCTTCAGTTTCCTCCTCTGAAAAATAAGGAGGTAGGTGTTTAGAGGGAGGGCCCTACAGCTCTGAGATTCTATGACTCTTACCACTTGTGAGAGTGAGATGAGATGGTTGGATGGCACCACTGACTCAATGGACATGAGTTTGAACAAGCTCCAGGAGAAAGTGAAGGACAGGGAAGCCTGGTGTGCTGCAGTCCATGGGGCCACAGAGAATCAGACACGACTGAGTGACTGAACAACCACCTGTGACCAACAAGGTTTGGTGGTTGCAACTAGAGAACCAAGTCTCTTGACAAAGGCAATGTCTTTTAATAAGAACTATTATTTAGCTAACTTCCAGTCCTATCTAAAGGAATACGGAAGCCACTCCATTCCGTTGGCATGTTGAATTTCTTCTTAGAAGATTCTTAGGTCTAGGTGGGCTATGTCTTCTGCAGATTTTCTAACTGGTATTGCTGCCATCTTAGCAACAATGGCAAAGAAAGCTGCAGCTCTCCTTACATCTCCTTCCAGCCCCTGCTAGTTGTTATAACACAGGGTAATAAGTGTCTGGAAGAGCTATGTTGCTTCCTGTAAGAATAACTACTCCAAAGATAATGTAACCAGTCTGTGTGTGATGTGACAAATGGAGGTATGGACTGCATGTAAAGAACTCTTAATTAAAAGTTTAATAGACAGTCAGAGGACTGAACTAGATCATATGTAAAGTCTCTTCCAGCATTAGCTTTCAGTATTATACTAACTATCGGAGAAGGCAATGGCACCCCACTCCAGTACTCTTGCCTGGAAAATCCCATGTATGGAGAAGCCTGGTGGGCTGCAGTCCATGGGGTCGCTAAGAGTAGGACACGACTGAGTGACTTCACTTTCACTTTTCACTTTCACGCATTGGAGAAGGAAATGGCAACCCACTCCAGTGTTCTTGCCTGGAGAATCCCAGGGACGGGGGAGCCTGGTGGGCTGCCGTCTATGGGGTTGCACAGAGTCGGACATGACTGAAGCGACTTAGTAGCAGCATTATTCTACTGTGAATTTTGTGAAGATAATGTAAAAGATTCCTTTATTGAGTTAACCAGTGATTCTAAAGTGTTAACTCATTTCTATTCTATGTGTGGGTACTAACTTAAAAAAAGAAAAAGAAAAATTAGTGTTGAAAAACCTCTGTTTGGATTTTTAAAGACAGACCATTTAATAATTTTATTACATTTTTAGACTTTTCTCTGAACTTGGGGGATGTGCTCTAAATTGCCAATCAGTTGGCCACTTTGCAGTATGTGAGCTCTAAAATATATGTGTGAAGGTCTAAATGACAGAAAGATTGGTTTAAAGCCTTTTGCTTATATTTAATTTTTCCCTTCCTGTTTCCATTTGTCTTTAACACTTATTTTTTTAATTCTAGAGGCACAGGTGGTTCTTATTTCAGGCTGCATGCTATTCAAAGATTAATGAATAAAGGGGGCCTTGTAAACAGATTAGCATGATAATGGTAATAATGCTTTCTGCTGCCTTCTGTGCCTACTTCAATCTGTGTGCCCCCGCAAATGCCTCCCCCCGCCCCGCTGTGCATGGGTCCCCTTGTCCTTCTTTCCCACCACCTGATTCTACTCTTCGGCAGACAAAAGTGAGTCAGGAATCAGGCAGCTGCTCAGAGAGCAAGAGAGGATAGGAAGAGAAGGCCAGAGATGGAGACAGAGAGAGAGACAGGAGCACAGTAGACAGCGTTTCACTTTAGGATAAAATGCTCTGTAGGACAAAAAATTTTATGCGAAATAAACAGAGAAAGTACAAGACTTCCATTGTCTAATGCAAACAGTACCTTCAAACTTCCCTGTTTTTAGGACATTTGTTGCCTATCACAATTGTATCTTTCCTCCTACTTTTTATTTTCAGATGCTTCATCTCACATTCACACCTCTGCATGTCAGATTCAGAACTGTTCTAGAACCATACACATCAGGGCTCAGAGAATGAGGTCTAGAAGCAAAAGCTAGCTGTTAATTTGGCTTTTATTTGTCAGCGGATTGGGATAAGTTCCAAGGGTCTTTCCTTGAAGGCTTTCGTGAGAGGCAGAAATCTGGAGCTCTCTGAAAACTTTCAGCTCATCCCTGAGGAGGCTGAAAAAAAGTGCAAGTATTTAGTCACTCAGTCCTGTCTGACTCTTTGGGACCCCATGGACTGTAGTCTGCCAGGCTCCTCTGTCCATGGAATTCTCCAGGCAAGAATATTGGAGTGGGTAGCCATTCACTTCTCCAAGGGATCTTCATGATCCAGGGATCAAACTGGGTCTCCTGCATTGCAGGCAGATTCTTTACCATCTGAGCCACCAGGGAAGCCAGCATGGTTATTAATCCACAACTTCGTGCGTGGGTCCTCAGTTTATACAGCTCCTTAAGCTTCAATCAGTGTCTGAATCTCTGCACCCATGGACCTGCCTGAACTCCTTTCCTCTTATTCTAACTCATGTCTGGCCACCAAGCCTGCGTGAGGATGAGCTGAACGGGGAAAAATCTCTCTGGAGGGATACCATCAAGACACCCATAATGTGGATTAAGTCCAAAAGCCCTGCAGCAGGAGGGAACGTGGAAAGGACCCAGCATCCATGCCTGAAGGTCTGGACGGAAACAACAGCAGCCGGGAGACACAGCTGAACAGGCACTGGGGCCCACACACCAGGCCAGGAAACTCAGCCCCATCCCTTCCTTTGTCTCCTAAGACCTGAGCGTGTTTTCCCTCATTTGAGGGGAGCCCAGAGCATGGGGAGCTGGGCTGACCCTCTGCCTCTCGTGTTGATTAACGTCCCCCTCCGCCTCCCTCTGACCCCCATGGGGGCACCCACCCCACCTCCTTCCTCTGCGCCTTCTGATACCAACCGAGAAAAGGGAATCTAAAAATAAAGCTGGGGCCAGAGTGTGTACCACTCGATTGGGCTCCTGTGCTCACAGATCTGCTTATTTCGGCCTATCTCTCCCCAGCGATAAGGCTGCTAACAGCCTGTTATCAGCCAGTCGGTGAAAATGTGCTCCAGCCTGATTAGGCCTCAGTCTTTGCCAAGGTTATAAACAGCCCTTATCGTTTTCCCGAACAGAATAATCCGGACAGTATCAGCTCAGAAACATATGGGCCACACAGAGAAGATAGCCGCTGACGGACACTTCATTTTAATTGTAACGAGTGGGTAGTGGCAGCCTGCAGACAGCAGACAGAGAGCTGCCCGACTGGCAGCAAGGCTGGTGTTTTTTTTGTTTTTAATCCCTTCCTCCTTCCCTGGTTTCCAGTGCCTCAACTGCTTTGATATTCTGGGTGGCATAATGAACTGGACCATGCCCCAGATGTTAGCAGTTAGCAAGCAAGACCCCTCCCTAAAAGGCAGATGGGACCCTTATGATTCTCTTACAGGGGAAAAAAGAGCCAGCAAAGGGGAAAGCTGGGGAGGGAGTGGGGTACCAGTACAGCTCTTTCTGCCCTTCAGCCCCCCATTCAATTTCAATAACCCACCCTCTTACTCAACCTAATCTCCTGCCCCATGATCAAGCTGCTTCTTCAGAGACCCTCCCCCTCCCAGCCTAGGAATGCCACATCCCAGTGCCCGGAAGAGAGCCAGCCCTCTATACATGGTGGGGTGTATATCATCTCCTTCAGCTTTCACAGGTTGACACAGACATCAACCAAGATGATGCTTGAAGAAGAGGCAAGCCCAGGCTTGCAGGGATTTTGTGTCCTGAAAGCAATCTCCTCAATCTAGTTTCTCCTTCTGCTCTTTTGAGTTCCTCTTTTTTCTTGTTCCTCTGGCTTTTCACAGAAAGTCAACTATCTGTGGGACTGGAGGGCAGTCAGGGGGCATCCCCCAAAGAGAAAATCAGGATGGAAAAGTTTTGACGAAAGGGCTCACCTCTCTGCTTCCAGGTCAGCAGCCACCGTGGTGGCTGACAGCTCAGCCCTGGGTCACTGCGGATGGCACAGAGCCAACCACCCCCTGGCTCCTTCATAGGGTGATGCAATGTTTCCCCCTTGTGAGTCACCAACATGGAAGGAAGAGAGAGAAAGAGCCGCAGGCAGGAGGGAACAGGGAGATGCAGCAGACGCTGCATCCTGCACCGCGCCTGCGGTTCCTGCTGCCGCCACCGCTGCTGTGCTAGGGCTCACACCTGGCTGGCCAGATGGGGTCAACAAGAGCAGGTGCATTCCAAATCTACGGAAGATAAGTGCTGGGGCCCCCACCTTGGACTCAGCTGTCAGTCTTCACGCTCCTGTTCAGCACTCATGTGTGTCAACATTTCAAACAATTAAACAACTTCCATGTGGTCTTCCTTTCCTGGCCCTTGCTCGTTTCCTCTCCTTTCCTCCTTAAACTCTCAACTGTCCCTTCCCTTTAACCACAGAAAACCAGCACCTTCCACCGCCCCTACACACACCTAACGAATTCAACAGCACTGGAGAAGTCTTCCAGTTCACATTCAATTTCTGGTGGCTTTCTAGTAAGGAAGAAAAGAGAGAAACGAAAGGAGAAAAAAGGAAAAAAGATAACCAAACCAAAAACCATTCCCTCCAACCACAAGGCTGACCCTCTTTTCCTGACATCAGTTTTCAGTTCTGCATAGAAAGATCACTGCTCTGCTGAGAAAAACATGGTAACAAGAGCTGATATTTACTGAGGATGGGTTGTATGTGCCAGGCGCTAGTGGAAGCATGCTACACAAATTTGCTGATTTAACCCTCAAAACGATTCTATGATTCACACCCAAGTGACCCGCATCCTGGCTGCATCTCTATAATTCCTGTTGTCTCCTGATCCTCAACAGCTCACATCCAGGGAGAAACCTTTCCCAAAGGTCTTGGGAAGTTCGTGACTAGCTGCACCACCACTCCATCCCCATGCAATTCTTTCACAGATTTACAATGGCTCACAGGAAGCCCGCCTCCCCAGGACCGACAAAGCACTCTGGCCTCAAGACAACTTCTGGTATTTCACTGTCCAACGAAAACTGAGTCTGTGCTAATGTTCCTGTAATAATATCAAATTCAAAAAGGAAAGAGGAGGCAAATTCCGCTGCCAGCTGAAATGAGAGCCTCAGGCACATTTTTGTTTTAATTCTTTTTTTCATGGCTTTTCATCACCTGCTTCCGCTCTTCTACTCTCCCAAAAAATATGGCTTAGGTTGCCTTGCAGTATTATCAAGAGACTGGCCAGCAGATCTCTGCAAGAAAGTCTGCAGTGGGTGGTCTGCGTGCAGTGTCCTGGTGGTCTTAAACTCAGTCCCTCCAGACCAAGTTTCAAAGTTACGGTGGTCTTTCCCTAATTGCCATCAGAATCTGAAAATATCCTTGAAACATGAGAATCCCACTCTGAACTCCTGAGGCAGCTCGCGGTGGTAGTTTACTCAACTTAAAGTGCTTTTTCTCCTCCCTTTCGGTATTTTTGTTTTCTTATTCTTTCTGTTTCAATGGACCCAGCTTTGTTCTTCCAATAATTTCGGGCTCATGAGACTAGAGGATTTCATGAGATAAGCAACTGGGCCTATTTTTCTGGAGGCTCTGCTTCCCATCTTGTCCACAGCCCTCTTCTCCTGAGAAGCTTCCACTGTCACAGAAGGAAGGCCAGTTCTCTTGGGGTCACACAGCAGAGGCGGGTGAGCCTTCCGGGTAGTCAGCGGTGACAAATGCGATCACAAAAAGTTGGAGGGCCGTGGCCATCCTGCCCCCGCTGCACTGCTGCCGCTCCGGGCTGGCAAGCCCCAGGAGGACTGTGCCCAGCCGTCTCAGAGTGTCTACGACACTGCTGCCATTGCAGCGTGCTTGGGTGTCGCCGTGACTGTGACACCCTGAAGGACCAGGTGGCTGTCTTCTTCCAGCCTGTCTCCCCAGCCCCTAGCCAGCCTGGCATGGAGCATGGAGTAAACAGCCGATAAAGGCTGGTTGAAATAGAAGAACACATTCAACCCCAATCTGCCCACTGGGTGTTGAAGGGCATGTACTCTGGAGGTAGCCAAGACTGCACAGCTGGCTCCACCACACTTTCTAACTCTGTCTTACCCCCAGTTTCTCCATCTCTAAAATGGGAATAATCAAAGTACCGTTGCCACAGATGTGTCATGATGATTACGTGTGTTAAAAACACAGACCAGTGCCTGACATATAGCAGTCACCTACACATAAATATTTCTTCTTTCTGAACAGCTATTCCCATCTGCCCCCTCCAAAGCTGCTACAGTAGTTGACATGCTCTGACCAAAGAAAGGGCTGCACAAGGAACCCCGGTTCTGGTACCAGCTGTGCTGGGGCTCCAATGGTCACCTGGTTCCTAAGTCTCCTGGCTTCTGTGGCCTGCATTAGGCTGGGGTGGCCCGCCTCACCTAATTGACTTGCAGGATTGGATATGAGACAGCATGATCTACCAGACATGGACACGTGTGGAAAAGCAAAATCCAGACTCTCAAATCTGCTGCCAAGTCATGTTCTGGCAAAGCAGCTGGAAGCCTAGCACTCCACGGACCTCGCTACATGCCCCACGGCGCCTGCGCTGCTCTGGGGCTCTGCCAGCCTCTGCCTGCCCTGAAGGCCCCCGGTCAGGACGGTGCAGAGTGTCTGCCTGGCCCGCAGGCCTCACCAGGATCTCTGCTGGAAATTAAACCAGCTTAAGGGCGAACACTCAGACACCTCCCTCGGGCCCACAGCATCACCTCGGCAAGACACGTGGCTTCCCCCACGGGAGCGGCAGCTTCTCATTTCCACATCCATCCTTCCACTGTTCCCAGGCTCCAAAGTTGTTGAGACTTTTCTTTCCCCTTTTCCCCAAAAGGCCATCTTAGTTTAGAGACTCTTAAACCCATCTGCTTTCCCAAGAGAAGCTCTTAAGCATAAAATTCATTTCAGCATGGGGGGCTCTTCCTCATTTCCTCCTTTCATGGTGAAGCGATCATGAATTCATAAGCAGCTCTAGTGGTTGTAGTATCAGGGCCTTATATAAGATGGGGATTTTTTCGTTCTCTCTCTCCCCCTCTTCCTTTCTTTTTCTCTCTCATAATCTCCCCCAGTCCCCACTATGTACGTGCACACACCCCCCCCCCCCCGACAATAGTGTTAGCCTCGATCTTCTTCTCATCCCTCCCGCCTCTAGAACTGCCCCACCCCTGAGGAACACTGCCAAAGAAAATAACAAAATATTCATATGGTAAGGCCCACTAAAACCTTGGGAAGATTTAAGCGTGGGTTTCATGTCACAGACGCTCCCTCCTGTAATCTGTATTCCAATCTCAGTGTCAGCAGAGCTGTGATCAGAATATCCAAGGTCTCATAAAAGATTCAGGGCTTCCTGACTTCCTGACATTTGCTATTTCACGTTGTTCCTGCTCGTTCGCTTTCCACCTCCAAAGAGTCCACAGGCCCTTTCTACTCACCCCTGCAGATGGCAAACTTGCTGAGAAAGTCTAGGAACTCAGGACAAGTACAGGGCCTAAGTCATCCTGGGAATTTAGCTGTGGCTGGGCTAGTGCTCTAGAGTTTCTTTTGTCAACTTCTTTTGTTCGGTTGAGGGTTTTCCTAAGATCACAGTGTGGCCGCCTCCTCTGTAGCGCCTGGAAGTAGGATTTAAGAATCCAGGAGGGTAACAAGACTTGATGAAGATTTCCCCTCTTCACCCTGAGTGATTTAGAGGGGAGTCAGGCATATGCCTGACTCTGTGTTTCCATGTCTTCCAAGTTCATATTATGATTTAAGTCAGAGACTATATGTGTTATCTAGCCTTGAAAAGCATTGAGGCTATCATTTCTAGAGGTGGCTGTCCCTCAAAGAGGCCAAATACATTCTCTGATGGCCAAGTTCAAAGACTGATATGTTACACAGCAAACACAATACTGGTACGGACACAGGTAATCTAAACATTCAGGCAAGGTGGACTATGATTTAAGGAAGTCAGATATTACTAAAAGGGTGCCTGTGTACAGATCTTCTAGTTTACTAAGAGAATCACCATAGGTGTTTTAGCCAGACCCATGACAGATTGCTAATATGATTTGCTTTCCATTCATTCAATGTATACCCAGCTTATCAGCAAGACATTTAGTGAATAAGCTGAATTTATCCCATACTTCTTAAGGATGTCATGCATCTTCACAAAAGAAACTCCCTGATGCATCTACAGGGTAGGGGTCCACCTACAGAGACGGCAAGAAAGGGAGAAAAGACATATTGTCATACAGCTAACATCACCCAGCCGTCGGAAGCCAGAGAGAGAAAAGAGCAGTGGCTACAGGGACAATAGAATCCAGATCCCTTTCAAGATACTGTTTAGTAAATCACAGGTGTCTAGAATTTTAAAAAGAAGAGAAAAAAATAAAATGAAAATGTAGGACTTCAAAAACTCAGGCAATCAAAAACTAAAGGCTTTTTAAAATGTAATCTCTTTTGAAAACATATTATCTTAATTATTTCTGTAAATGCTGTGGCTATTAGGCAAATTAACACAAAACCCCAGATCAAAGTGCCCTTCACACAGACAACTTGCATAACATTAGGCAGCATGAAGGTGAACAGGTGCTAAAAACAACTTCTTGGAATGTTTTTAATGTATCCACTAATAAAACCTTCTGAAGAGGTTAAAAAAATGCTAGAACACAAATTGAAAATTAAAGGCAAGTTGGTACCTCAAAATTAAAGCTGTCAAGTGAGAAAATTATAATCAAAATTGTCTGTCTCTGTACTTCTCAAATTCTTCCCTGTATAGTCACGTAATATAAACATATATATGTATATATATGCATATGTTTCTGCATATGCATATGAAAAATCAAAGAGGCAAAGACATAGTGATGAATCATAGGT
This sequence comes from Bos mutus, assembly GCF_027580195.1. Lineage (NCBI taxonomy): Eukaryota > Metazoa > Chordata > Mammalia > Artiodactyla > Bovidae > Bos > Bos mutus. The sequence continues at coordinate 8,559,307 of NC_091619.1, read as the reverse complement.
AACACAAAAAGAATATGCAATCCAGTTTCCTAAGCAGATATACCCCGCAGCACACACCCTCTGACGCAGATGAGCCAGCAGGACATCTGTTAATAGAGGGATACAGTCCTGAGAAATCATATGGAGAGTTTTCAGGACTGAGTTCTGTTACATTCTTTGGGGAATACACTGTTTAAGAGAAGTCCACAGTCAGATATTTCTGGAAGTATATAATCCTATCATTTATCATATTTGGTAACTGTAGGTTTGTTTCTTTTTTTTCATCACCACTCATAACCCATATTCTCTATTTAGAGTAAAGCTTAGTTTTTCTCAAAGACATGCTACTGTATAAATGAGTGCTTCTCAACATGAGGTGAGCACACTCCAGGGGACATCCGGAGACATTGTCTGGAGACATTTTTGGTTGTCACAGTGGAGGAATGGAGAAGCTGCTGGTACCTACGGTACCAAACAAGGATGCAACTGACCATCTTCAGTGCACAGAACAGCCCCTCCCAACAAAGAAAGCTCTGACCTAAAAAAGTCAATAGTGCAGAGGTTGAGAAACTCTGATACAGATTATCACAAACATTTCAAAATTCCTCAAATCATATCCCTCAAAGACTTGAAAAATGAGAAGGTGGAAAACACAAAAGAGAACTTTTCTTAGTAGTATTTTGATTATCAAAAGAATAACTGTTTTCTGTGGATGCTACGATATATTACTTCACCTAAAATACGTTCTTAAAATCTACCACTTGTACTTACATTACAGTCAAACAGTGAGAAGTGCTGGGAAATCAACAAGGATCTTAGACCAAAACACTTACCCTGAGACATTCTTCACTGAACAGGGGAGTATCTTGACCGATTGTGTTAAAATCAAATAAAGTAAGATATAACAAAAGCTAACTTTTTAGCCAGTGAAACAGACACATCTGGCACTTTAGTTCTACATGTGTGTATTCATCCAATTCCACAGCATCAGAGCGCTGACGTTCAGTAATATAATAATATTATTTTTGCGATCAGTTAAGGTATAAAATGTGCGTAGCCTCAGTCTTTAATATTAATAAGTCTTGTAACTAGCAGTTTCTCGTAGCTCCGAATTCTTGAGCACAACTAGAAAGGGCACTTATCCTGAAAAATCTAATAAATTTACAGTTTTATATACTTCCTTCAATTGTAAAAGTCTTGTTCAATAAACTTTAAAATGCCACTATAGAGCAATAACACAGACAGTATAAACCCAGCCCTGGGAAAGCTGTGCAACCAGAAATTGTTCCCCTTTCTGCTAGAGCAATAAAGTTTTATATGTTTGAACTGACTGTAAAAAGGTTTGAATGTTGGCAACTGGGGAATAATCTGTCTTCTTTATAGTTATTATCATATTTCCCACAAGACCCCTTGGTCTGTGTCAATCCTTCTTGTATATGACACCTTTGTACTGTCAGCGAAAGCAAGACTACTTTACTTTTTTTTTTTTAACTATAGGACTTGTATCTGTTTTCCTTCAGATTACAGCTAACAGGAATAAATTATTTCTGACAAGCATATATTGCAGCATTTTACCAAATAAAGCTGGTTCTGAGCTGCTTTTCCAAGAGCTGGGGGAGGGGGGGTACCTCTCTCCTTCTCTCTCCTTCTCTCCACTGATTCAAATGCAATTCGGGATGGGTAAATTGGAGGAGACGTCAATAAAAAGAGATTTGTAGGAAAGTTGCTCTGAACCCAGAGCCCATTGTAACAAGGTGGTTGGGTCCTCAGGGGTGCTGTTGGATGTGTGTGGAGGAGAGGTTTAGGAAAAAGGAGGAGGAGGAACCATCCCTTTTCCTTCCCAACCTGTCTTGGGTCTGAGAGAAGCTATGCTGCCGGGTTCAGAGAGCCCAGTCCAGCACAAGGCTAGACTCTCCTGCTGCTGCTAAGTTGCTTCATTCATGTCCAACTCTGTGCGACCCCACAGACGGCAGCCCACCAGGCTTCCCCATCCCTGGGATTCTCCAGGCAAGAACACTAGAGTGGGTTGCCATTTCCTAGACCCTGATTAACAGGCAGTGAGGGACGCCATGGTTTTGACCAGCAAGGGCAGATACCCAAGTTGTCTCATGGAGGCTTAGGCTCTTGGCAAGCAGGTCATCTCAGATGAAATGAGTTTAGGCTCATGATAATCAGCAAAGAGTCATTGTGTGTGTGTTTGTATTTATGAGTGTTCAAGAGGACAGGGGGTGTTGAAAGGTAAAGGGTCTCTTGCCCTTTTCCTCCTCCAGCTCCACCACCATAGTTCAACAATACTCAGTAATCCATGACACACAACTCAGCTTGACTAAAACACTCTCCTTTCTCTCTTAACTTTGCTTCGTCTCCTCAAGTGTCCCTGCCTTTTCTCCCATTCAGAATAGCACAGTGGAACAAGCCAGAGAGGGATAATAGATACTTGGAAACACTAGGTTGTTAAAACTCAAAAGCCCTTATATGACCGGCCATCCATGGAACTCACACAAAAAGTTAATTATCTCTGCATTCTGGAACAAAGTCTCTCCAAGAGATCATGTGAACAAGTTGGCCCATCAAATGAGCACAGGAACACACATATATGCATGTACATACCCATTCATCACATGAACACAGGCACACACATGTATGCATGTACACACTCATTCATCACAGGAAGACAGGCACACACGTATATGCATGTACATACTACTCACTGTATAGTCCCATGAGTGCACAAATATACCCAAACACAACTCAAAATGAACAGTAAACTCAAGATAGGAAAGTTCTGATGTGAGAGGGTAAATGCAAAATTATATCCATGAATACAGCAACTCTACCAGAATGAGGTCACGAAAAAAAAAATCTCCATGACTTTGGAGAGAGTCTGAGCCTTGTGCTTGAGAAGGTGAGCTCAGGATGAGCTCCTGTTTTTCTTGTTACCCAGTTCGGACAACAAGCATTCTAATCTAAGAATGATCAACACCAAAAAACCTCATCGTGGTAATCACCTCATACTACCAGGAAGCTCAAGGGAGCTCTGTGTCCTCAATGCCACCCAGAATTGCTACAAGCCACATATGTTAACCAAAGGGGCTGACATGACTCTTAATATCCCTTAAATGGCAGCTGGCTCCTAGAAAACCATGGGTCCATACCATCAGTTCTTATTCTTCTTCAAAATACGCACTTGATATAGATCAAAAGTTCTTGGGTTGGGTCATATATCAGTGCTATTAATAAAAAGATGATAGATATTTTAAAAATTTTGGTATGTAACACAGATATGGAAAAGTGCACAAATCACAAGTGTATAGCTCAGTGAAAAATATGAAATGCTTTACAAATGCACATCATCCCTGTGCAAAACCCATGCCATTCATCTCTGTGTCCTCAATTTTTCTGTACATTACTGAAGTGAACACATATGCAGCATTTTAAATTCTCTCACATGGCAATGAGTTATCAGCTTCAGGACCCACAAGAAGACCTTCAGCACAAGTGGAATGGAAGATATATGGAGGTAGAGCTATTTCCCAAAGAGTAAAGTATGTACCACCAGCATCAAATTCATCAAAAGTGTTTATGAAATGCAGGTTTCTAGACCAGAGCCAACCTGCTGGGACCAGTCCTGTGAATCCGCATTCTATAAACACCCCCAGGTTGTTCTTGAGAACTGACATTGGCTACTGCATACACCAGCAATGCCCCCTCCTGAACCCTGATCATTTCCTTTGTCAAAGAGCTCAGTGCACACAACTCTGAGATCACAGTTGGTGAGGTTCAAAGACTGGCGCTGCGCTTTGACACAGAAAAGAAAGGGATTTAGAAAAATCACTAATCAACAAGGGAAAAGTATCGTTCTGGAAGCTTTGCATCATTCTGCCTTTCACCTGAGCTCCACAGTCTGCAAATCTTACTGCTCTAGGCATCCTAGTGGAATTTAAAAAATGCAGAGGCAAAATCTCCTGAAAAGGCCAGAAATTACATCTCTCCTCCTCATCCCTTATTACTTTCCTTTTTATAAATTTTAAACAAATCTAAGGATTTGTACCTCATTATTCCTATATACAGGGCTTCCCTTGTGGCTCAGTGGTAAAGAACCCACTTGCCATGCAGGAGACCCTGAGTCCAGAAGATCCCCTGGAGAAGGAAATGGCAACCCACTCCAGTATTCTTGCCTGGGAAATCCCATAGACAGAGGATCCCGGCGGGCTACAGTCCATGGGGTCACAAAGAGTCAGACATGACTGAGAGACTGAGCTTTGAGCTTTTTTTTTTGAGTCCTAATACACACCTTCCTTCCTGAACCTAAGAGGAGTTGGCTTTGGTAGGCACATATTTGAAGAGAATATCCTGGTACAGAGGCACTCAGGAAGACAGCATGATAGGGTTCCAGCCTTTAGAGCAAGAAGGAGCAGAAGGATCCCACTAGCATAGGGAAGACTTACGTTTAAAGAGTCTGGTGTTATTGTTCCCCAGCTTATAGATTCTATTATTTGATTATATCTGAAACTTGATCAAAACATAAACAGAGCAAAAAAGGCATTTGAATTGGGCATCAGAAATTACTGTGACTACTACTACTTCTTAAGATTATTATTACTGTGGATGCTACTGCCATCACTGTAACGAACAAGTTCCGACGCCTGCTATGTGTGACACACCATTCAAGACTCTGAGATCCATCATTGCATCTAACCCTCAGAGACATGGTTACTGACATGTACCAACAATATTATTCAGAGAGAGACAAGACCCCATCACAGGTTGGTACCCTTTCCCTTTACACATGGATTTTTATTACCATTCCATTCAAGGCTGAATATAAGGTGGTCTGAGTATGTAAACTAGATAAGTGCAGGAACAGAACTTTTCTGTTAAAAACTGCCAATAAGCTGAAGAAATAACAAGATGGGCTATATATTAGTCACCTTGGGACAGCCAAAGATACCTAAGATAATGCTTTATTCTATAAGGCATTGCTTGTCTATTTCCAGAAGACCAGAAATAAGCAAAAAAAATAGCTCTATATTATAGAAGCATTATAATGACATAGATGACAAATGATTGCAGAAGAGGGCACTGGGATGCCAATTATAAGAAAAAGTATATACAGGGCTATCCCTTTTTTGGGGAAAAATTTAATACTCTTGGAAAGATAAGATAGTCTCATATGAAACAGCCAGAGAAGCACCAAAAAAACCGTATATAGCCAGCTGTTACATACAGTAGAATAAATTTGAAGAATCAAGAGAAGACAATTAAAGCTGTAATTACTGGGGAAAAAAATAAGAAGGAGCAAATTTGAAAGATGAATAGAAACTAGATATACATGGATGACATAAAGGCATCCCACAAGGAGCAGGGAGACAGTAAGGAGACCAATTTGCCTGGGAGGTCCAGACCCCTGACTGAGGAAGAGAGATAGGGAACAGGAAGTGGGGCAATAGACCAGGCCTGTACCTCACCAGAGGGCACCACATGCTAGCCTAAGACCTGGGACAGAGTCCAGACCATGGTTGATCAGGCCAGCCAATTGAGGTCCTTCTGCTTCTGTGGAAATACTGAGGATCTTTGCAGGCTTCAAGGACAACTAAAAAATACCCAGAATGTGGACCATCTTCAGGACAGGGCTTCTGGAGACATGACCTCAGAGGCGGCAGCTAGATCTCAGAGGATGAGGTTGGGTTGAGGAACCTCTTGTATGGACGAGCTCTGGGGAAAGGTCCAAAAGCTGCTAGAGGTGAGGTCTTTACAAGCCAAATCAAGGCCAATGATGGACACAGACTAATTTCACAGCATTCAGTGGTTCTGTGAAACCTCTGAATAGGATGGGAAGGAAAACCCCTGCTCTTAGGTGACAATCGTCCCCTGCAAGAGTTTCTGAGTCTCCTGCTGACCCAGCGCCAACAATATAAACATCAAGCCAGGGCAGCGTCCTTGCTGAAGTAACCACCACTGAAAGCAGAAAGACACACTTTAACAGCAGACAAAAACAGTGCTGTCTGGGTAAAAGCATATGAAGCTGCTAGCTTGAAAATGTTAATTTGTTGGGTGACGTTTTTTTACTGGATCCTTAATACACAGGATACACAGTTCTGTCACTAACTGCAGAAATACTGGTAATACTTTGGTGCTTGCATAATGTTTTATAGCCTACTTACCCTTTCAATAGCATGAGTATGTTTAATCTTGATAATAAACCTATGAGGTGTTATTATCCCCCTACCATAGAAGGGAAAACTAACACTCAGAGAAGGTAAATGACTTGTTCAAGACCACACAGTAGGTAATCACCAAAGCTAGATGAGGGCCCCATTAACCGAGCCCTGATAGCTTGCTAAATGCTTGTCACAGGGCTGGTCACCACCAGGACACAAAGATAGGTAGGAAGGGTCATGGGAACCCAATACAAAGGGAAAGCGCCTTGTCCATGGAACCTGGCCACCTTTCAGTTCACTTCCCTCCACCTCACCTAGGCTAGCTAGACCCCTTCCATCATCCCATCTCAGGCTGGGTCTCCCCCTGACACGCTCTATACAACTTGACAAGGAGTTAAGAAAGATGCCCGCTCTCTGCTTCTCTTCCTCCCAACTCGCAGCAAAGCCACCACATTCCGGACAGTAGAACAGCTAGGCACTGCCTACATAAAGCGGCAGGGAATCTTTCAGGGCCACTAAGGAGGCCGAGTAACATGAATCAACTTCTCTCCCAGGAAACCAAAGCACCCCTCAGAAGTCCCCCATGGAGAAACCAACAGAGCCCCCAGCTCCCCCAGCATGCCTCCCTGCTTCTCCCTAACCCGGCAATCAGGGCGTATTCCGTCTCCTGCAGCCCCGGGGATTCCAAGCCCCTCGGGAGCTGCCAAGGCTTTCTGATGTACAGGCTGCTGCTAACACCGCATTATTAAGCACGCGTTTGTCTCCACTCCTACACAAGCCTGCTTCCCTGCCTGAAGAAAAGCCACACACATGCTCACACCGAGGGACACGGCGGAGAGCCGGGGAACCCACAAAAGGAAATCAGCATGCCAAGGGTTAAGCACACCCTGTAATAAGCATCTCTGTTCCGGCATGTTGCGAAAGCCCATTACCTCCCGCCACATTACCTCATTCATTTCTTATATGCGGATGGTTTATTTTCCCATGAGCACCCTGGCTCTCAGTATTAAGTCCCCTCCTTCGCCTCTATTTCTCTATCCATCACATTTAACACTCTGACAGTAACAGTCTATAATGTTTCTATTCTACAAAACCGCTCTGTCAACTCCGGGCTTCCAGAGCAGCAACTGAGGAAAATAAATAACATCAACGCCAGGGACGACAGCATCACAGCTCCCTTTCTGCTGGGCTTTTTTATTTTATATTATTCTACAAAGGGAGAAAAAAGAACGGGGATAGGGGGAGGTGGAAGCAAGGAAGAGAATTTCCTTCTTATCCAGTAGACACTTAACAGACCTGAAGGGGTGGTCACAGCATTTCCCTCCAGACAAAGACCTGATTTCCCCTCTCTGCTCTCGAATCCCCTGCCCACCCCTCTTCCACATTCATGGTGGTTTAAGAAAGGACTGCTATTTACTGCACTGCCTTCCTTCTACCTGCCACCCTAGAAGCAAAGCGACAGCAGGCACAAGGCACCCTGTTCACAGCAGAGGGTGATTCATAAATTCACATCATCTTTTCTGGAACAAGAGTCTAGGGAGGAGGTACAAGCAGTCCATGGGTCCATAACCTTTGTTCTGGGGAAGATACCCAGGGAACAGAGATTCTGGAAGCCAGGAGTAGATAAGGAAGAAAAAATTAACTCCTGTGAAAGAAACCACTCTAGAAAGCTGCCTCGTCTCCCTGTTCCTAGGGGTTTAACCAAAACTGTGTTGATTTTCATTATTTTAGATATAAGCCACTTAAAATGTTATCTTTCCTCTAGCTTCTTTTCGTTTGCTTTGTTTCACTTTTGAAAAATATCCAGATAGACAGATAGATGGGAATCTTGAACATAACTTGGCTTCTTCTTCACGACCCAAATCATTTATCATTATGAATGCCAATTATCACCCAGGCCCACTGCTAGGTGGGAATCTGCAAGCCTGTCCTATGTAAACTCCATCTGCTGGGCTTTTTATAGCTTCACTGCCTCTCGGAGTTTGCTCTTCTTCACAGGTAGCACAGTGTTCGAGTTCACACAGCTGTGGTACTAGATCCTGGAAGCCAAACCTGACCTTGACTGATGGCTGTGGGACCTTGTTTCTGATTCCCTCCCTGCTGGGTCCTCACCAGGAAAATGGAGACAATCATGTCTCCCAGCTCCTGGGGCGGTGGTGAGGATTCCCTGAGTCCATATCCAAGGTGGCTAAACCATGACCTGCAGGTACTGCTCAGTAAATATTGGTGATGACCATGCATATATTCTGGCAGGGGTAGGGAAACCTGAGAACCATCCAGTTAGAATCATGTTTGAAATAAGAGTCGAAGGATTTGGGGATGGGTGACCTCTGGGCACCCTGTCCAGTCAATTGCATGGACTGGTGTGCTTAGAGCCTTTAGTGGGTCATACAGAGGCCTCCTGTACCAATGCCTCCATAGCTTCACATGGGGAAGGCTGCCAACAGTGTGTGCTGGATGGTGAGATGTAACTACAGCGAGATTCATTCAGGATCAGGAAAGAACAGGGTTGGGGTGGAAAGAAGACAAAACAAGAACAACAACTAACAGCCTTTTACTGAACACAATTTTGTGATTCCTCCTATTCACCCACATGGGGCTGTTTCTCAAAGAACAGGGATAAGAGGTACCTTGATAAGGATGAAACGCTCTGTGCATCATTATTTTTACCAACAGGACCATTATCATCACTCGGCTTTGCAACCAAGAGCAGCTAAAAGGCACTTTGCTGTTGTTTTGTTTTTGTTTTATATTGACGAGTAATTGATTCACAATGCCTTGTTAGTTTCAGGTGTACAGCAAAGTGATTCAGTTTATACAGTTTTTTTCAAATTCTTTCCCATCATAGGATGTTACAGGATGTTGTTTCTTGTGCTGTACAGTAAGTCCTTATTGTTTATCTGTATTATACACAGTAGTGTGTATCTATTAATCATGCACTTTAAACCTAAAGGCCTTCAGAGATGGGAGTCTTACCTTCTCCCTCTGCTGCTACCCAAGCGGTCATGGAGTTTCTTTTCTCTGTCTCAAGTGCGAATAATGGCATTCACTTATGTCCACCTCAACTGCCCAGACCCACTCTCCACCAATAGGAAGTCAGACCACAGCACAGCTCAGCTTCAGCACAAGGCTTGCATTCCAACTGAAGGGACTGATGTGAGAAAAAAGTTAAGACCAAATGGGATATAGCATGTGTGACACCTGGAGGCAAAGAGGAACTGGTTTCCAATACTTTATTTCTTATCTGGTTCAATTCTGAACGTCACAAACAACTTACTGACTGAGCAAAGATCACCTCTGTTTTTATGACATTTGTGTGTTGGGGGTGAGGAGGTGAGGTAAGGATTATATCAGACTAATGGACATTTTTCATTATTTTAAATGATCACATTTCATTAGTGTTGTTTATAGTACTCCTTGACACTTTAGTCTTTCCTTTTGGTGACAGGCAAAAGTGACCCCAAGGTACCAAAGGTAACTCCCCTTAGGGAAAGTTGAGCCTTTCATATAATTTCTTTCCAACAAATTAACATTGAAATATACAAATATACATAACACCTATGTATAAAGAAGGTATTGGAGGGAAAATACATAGGTAGGCACAGTTCCTGTGTTCAAAGGCTTATAATTCAGTGAACAAAGAAGGACTTTAAACAAATGACTAAAAGGCTGAATAAAAGATTGAAATCATAAAATATGTGCTTATTAAAACTACAGATATTTTGTTCCAGGAACATGGTAGAGGAGGCGATTAATCTGAATGGGAGTTTTACGAGAGCTTCCTGATTTTCACGGAAAGATTGATATTTGGGAGGCTACAAAGCTTTGTTTCAGTGATTAAGGGCTCAGCTGTTGCAGTCATTCAACCTAGGTTCAAATCCTCATTCTGTGAATTACTACCTGGGTCTTTTAGGGAAGTTACTTAACACTTCTAAGCCCAGTTTACTGGTCAATATAATGAGTACACTGATACTACAGCCTTTACAGTTTTGCAGGGATGATTAAAAGAACTAATGAATGTAAAATAACAGTGCTTGGTAAGTAAACTGTAAGCTCATATTAGCTACTATTATTATGATTATCCTTCCCCAAACCCTATGAAGTAGGTGATGCTAGTATTGAGATATATATATATATATATATCAACTAAATACACTCCACTTTTAGTAATGAGAAAACAGACACAACATAAAATACGTAACCTGCCCAGTACCCCACGGTAGACGGAGGACCTGGGACACAAATTCAGGTCTGTCTGACTCCAAAGTCAAAGTTCGTTCTTTCCCACCACAACAAACTCCAGCTCCTCCTAGAAAGGAGATCCCAGAAACTTAAGAGCTATGCCTTGGAAGCCCCTGAAAATAAAGTGTGATTATAGGAGACTGTGCTTTCTCTCTGGAGAGACAAAGTCAAATGAATGTCAGAGATGTAGCCCGTAAGAAATCAACAATTATACAGCAACCACAATATTCTATGAAACTGAAAAATCTGCCCCATCTGTAATGAACAATACTCTAGCTCTCATTCGAATCCCCTCCTTTCCTAATTCCCTTGTTCTTATTAATGCCAAGCCCATCCTCCCAGTAACCAGATTAGAAAACCTATATATGTAGACACATAGGTAGAGATGGACACCATCTCAGAACCTAGTTCAAACTTGGATGCAACACAGTAGAGGCCTCTATCCCTGGCGAAGCCTCATTTCTGGCAGTTACAGGCTTAGGTGGTATCTGTGACCACACCCTCCAGCTATTTAGGGTGAGTTATAATCGTTAAACAGTTTTTCATTATACTGAGTCATCTCTCATCTCAAACATTTTCTAGAAGCCAAATTAATAGATGACTTAAATGATTCAGTCATCCTTGAGTCATACCTGTCCTTCAGGCTCCATCTGTGGATGGTTACCAGGCTCTGCTAATCTTACTTTCAAAACAATCTAATCCTTTTCATTCCCGAAATACCATTCACTTACTCACACCCCAGGTCCTTTTGTCTCCTGGTTAAATCTCTGTCTTCAATCTTTCTCTAGTCTAATATATCCTGCACATTTTTACCAGACAGAAAGTCCTTAACTCTGGCTTCAGCATATGTCATCTGTGCTCAAGTAAGCACTGGGTCTCCATTTCTCACCACTTATCTGAACCCTTCTGCTGGACATTCGGGGCCACAGGATCAATAATAATCACAGGGGCCTCACTTTACCCACTATATCCTCTTCTCCATACTTCCTCCAATTTGGTTCAAGTGACCACTTCAGAAGACAGTCTCATAAGTAGACCAGGCAGATAGAAACAGGTGTATACAAGTTCTTTGGAAATGCCTAGGGCCATATATCCACACGTGGATGAGTCAGGACTCTCCTCAGATGCCCTGTCTAGGGACATCAAGATAGAATTTTGTACTAAAGATGCCTGACTCTGCAGAACATTGGTATTAGTGGGTAAGATGGTATCTATCTTTATTGGTATACGGTATTTATCTCAGGGTTTGATCCCTGAGTTAGGAAGGTCCCCTGGAGAAGGAAATGGCAGCCCACTCCAGTATTCTTGCCTGGAAAATCTCACAGACAGAGGTGCCTGGCAGGCTACAGTCCATGAGATCGCAAAGAGTTAGATATGACTTAGCGACTAAACCACCATCACCACTGCATGTCTAAGCCCATCCTAAGAAATTGGAAGGATATAAAAAGGCATTGAAGTCAAAGTGCTTATAGTCCAATGGGAAACTAAACATATAAAAATTAAAATGCGGCGCAAAAAATAAAATTACAAAGACTAAGTAATATGTTATATATTACCTTGAAGGAATATCCAAGGCAAAGTGAACACAAAGAAGGAATATCTAAGACTGGGTCACAGTAGGCGGGAAAGGTCTCTGCTAGCATTTGCATGATTAGCAGTAGTATATGGAGGTGGTAGGTACAGGAATTCCTAATAGAAGAGATGATCTTAAAGAGTGGAAGTAAAAAAGTGGCAGCTTTTAAGTATTTCTTAAGTATTAAGAAAATGTTAAGAAATAGCCCCAGTGAAATAGACAAGGGCTAGATCATGAGTTTGGAGAAGGCAATGGCAACCCACTCTAGTACTCTTGCCTGGAAAACCCCATGGACAGAGAAGCCTGGTAGGTTGCAGTCCATGGGGTCGCTAAGAGTCAGACACGACTGAGCAACTTCACTTTCACGCATTGGAGAAGGAAATGGTAACCCACTCCAGTGTTCTTGCCTGGAGAATCCCAGGGATGGAGCCTGGTGGGCTGCCGTCTCTGGGGTCGCACAGAGTTGGACACGACTGAAGCGACTTAGCAGCAGCAGCAGTACCAGATCATGAGGTTAATGTAGGTTACCCTAAAGCTTTCAGGGTCAGTCATGAAGACTTCAGCCTCGCACACTCATTATACATGCACACTCATTCATGATCAGATTTAAAAGATACTCCAGTGGGTGTGTCACAGAAATGCATAATTCCCAGCAGGCTGTAAAGTTATGTCTTCTGCTCTACTCGGCTCAGCATATGGGACTTCAAGTGAGTGAAAGTGACATTTTTATGGTGATAATCTGAATTAGTTTAAATTTTTAAATAATTTGCAAACCTCAGGTCTTAGACTACTATTAATATCAAAATTACTTGTGACATACTTCACAACCGATCACAGCACAATAGTTTTGAGATTCAGGACTACAGCTTCTGACATTGGGGCTGCCAGTGAAGACTCCTCAATAGGGGTATGGCAAGCAGGTTTTCAGGTTAAGAGTGTCAAGTGGATCCTAGAGAGGGCAAACAGAACTGGGGCAGAGACACCAACTAGGAGGTCAGCTGTCTGGGTGAAAGGCAGTAAGGGCCTGACCGAGGGCTGTGGCATTTGGGGAGGCCAGATGATACAGGATATAGTTAGGGTGTGTGTGTTTACCTTTATACTCCCTCACCTGGCACCAAGTCTGGCACAAAGTGTTCAATAAATGTTGACTGTTAGAATTAACACAAATGGCCTAATATTTTGATGGGGGTGGGGCCAAGCTTAGTAAAAAAGAGTTCAACACAAACAGGAGGCTTCTGGATTTTTTCTCTTTCAAATGAAAGAGAGAAGGAATAGACAAAGAAGATTTGATGTGGTCTGCCCTGGATGTGTAGAGTTTGAGAATTCTGTTGAATGTAGATGTAGAGATACTTGCTAGGCAGTTATACATGCAGATCTGAAATTCAAAGAATCAATCTGGGAAGAAAATACAGGGTTTCATTTACCACTTGTTCAATAAACATTTACTGGATATTGGCTTTGGTTCAGGCATTGTGTTGTTCAAGGAGGGATGTAGAGAAAGAGAAGAAAGAGAAGTCCCCTGTGTTCAGTGAGATTACAAGTGATGCATTTGTGAGCCACGAGTATTTAGGTGATAAATGAAGTCATGGGCAATGGTGAGGAATATTTCAGTCAAGAGTCAAAAGACAGGTACCACTGAGGTTAACTGAGAAGGCTCCATCAAGGAGCTATGAAGCAAATCAGGATAAAATGGAAATCAGGAGAGGTGAGAGTCTCATCATAGAAGTATCACTGGTAGTAAATACGGCAAGAATCTACTATGAAAGGAGTGTAGATTGGATTTGTTAACTGGGAGCTCCCATGACCTGGAGAGGTAGAAATCTCATCACAGCAGAAGCACAGGAAGTTTCTAGAAGTAAGAAATCTTAGCATCATTGGAGGGGGTGTGAAGCCTAGAACAGTCCTACCAGAAGGCTTCATGGAGGCAGGACCTGAGTCACTAGATACAGAAGAAACAACGGGCAGTTTTAGATAAAATCAAAACAGAACATGGCCCACCCAGAGGGCTGGCTGTAGAAAACACTGTCCTTACTCTTCTGAAGGGCACACAGGCATAAGATAACCTCTGATTAGAAACAGGTTGTTAAAAGTTATTTTGTGTTCAGGGCAGTAGATCACCCTTGGAGTCTATGGTCAGAGCCACTCTTCATCAGCTATGTGATGCTCAGGAAAAGGCCTTGCTCTGAACCAGCTGGGCCTGGGGAGCAAAAGCACAAGAAAGCTACAATGGAATGACAGATACACTACGTGAGAACACGTGAGGACAGCTGAGGGCACCACTCTCACTCTGTCCTGCCAGAGGAGTCAGCCCTAGGGGGAGGTCACAGAGAAAGAGCAGAGGGGGCCAGGGTGGCGAGGTGGGAGCACTGCTGAACAGAGTAAAGGACACACCTACCTGAGGGATGCCACACAAAGGTTGCACTTTACCCTCAAAAACATATGCTGCACTTTACTAAGTTTATAAGACCAGCAATTTTTGGCATTTCTCTGTGCCAGACTTGTCCTCAGCTCCTTCTAGGTTCCTCCAAGGTGCCCAGAGATTGGCTGGCCCACCCTAAGGACCAGGCTCAAGCTACCATGCTGCCTTCCATCCTGCAGAATGAGCCTGAACTCCAGGGCTGGTGCAGAGACCCCTCTTCTTATAGCACCAGTCAGATCTACTGGGAATATAAATCTGCCAGGCTTCAGTGGCAGTGGGGAGGGCCTCCAGCCCCACCCCTTCTCCCCTTCTGCTGAGACCTCAGTACACACACACTTACAGTGTCCAACAGAGGTCCAGGGAGGATCCCAACACACAGGCACCCCCTGGCACAGCTGGGCCAAAGCTCACAGATGCCACATGCTACGGTGGAAAGAACGCATCTGGATTCAGTCTTCACGCTACAACTTACTAACTTCACCTCTCTGTGCCTTAGTTTCCTTATATAAATTAGAACATAATACAAATATTCCCCTATACACACATGGTTGCTGTGAAAATTAGGTAAGTTAATGCTTCCTGGAAAGTCTTTTTATTTTAATCTTATTTTTAAGTAGGTATCTCTCTACAATATAAAATCACGTCTACAGTGAACATATTATGATTCCCATTCACTGCTGAGTCTTGGTCCCTACTTTGCCTCCATTCTCTCTACCCCTTACCTCACTCCGAGTCTCCACAGGCAAGCATTTTTATTCCTTTTTTCTGTGTGTATCTTTTTAGAGCTTTTTGAAAGGTTATTTTCAGTGTAAAGTGATCTATCCGTTAGTGATCATTACTGTAATGGGAAAGCAGGCTAGGGGGCCAGGATGGGATGGATGGTTGTGTTATCTGGAAGCGGCCCCATCCACCTACACAAAAACCTGCCTCATTATTACCATGAGCACACTGATCTCTCTCATTCATTCGTTCATTTATTCATCCATTCATCATCTGCTGAATGCCCACTATACTCAAGGTACTGGGCTAAGCAAAAGCATAATTCTAGAAATTCCAGCTAAAGTTAATAAGTGTAACTATGGAACTTTTGAGTTCACATCATTCTCATTTATGGCTACCTTGACCCTCATGCTATTTTTTCTGCCTGGATATGACCATATACATTATCCATTTTTAATATTTCCCCTGGCATATGGTGTGGTGCACACAAATACATCTAGGGGCTTCCCTGGTGGCTCAGTAGTAAAAGAACCCTGCAATGCAGGAGGCACAGGTTTGATCTCTGGACTGGGAAGATCCCCTGGAGGAGGGCATGGCAACCCACTTGCCTGGAGAATCCCATGGACTGAGGAGCCTGGCGGGCTACAGTTCATAAGGTCACAAAGAGTATCAAACATGACTGAAGCGACTACGCGTACATGCACACAAATACATAAAACAGACGTTCAAACAGACCTGCAGACTTGAGATGGTCATGGGTAAGAAGTCCCATTGGATGCTACAACAGTCATGCAGGCAGTCTTGGGTCCAGCAGCCTTCCTATCAGACCCTGAGAAAATCCAAGATCGCCTGCAGGCCCTGGCGTAGGTTCCGGACTGGGAGACTGCTCCAGCACCAGGTGTGGCTAGATGACAGTAAGCGAACGGTCTCCAGGTTCTTACTTGGCAAGTAGAAGCGATAGAGCAGGAAAAGCAAAAGGAAGGTAGCTTAGAACAGTTTAAAAGGTGATGAAAATGATCAAGGAAAGAAATTACTCTTCAGAAGGAAATGTTTTATGCCAGCTGCTCTCTGGTGAATTGCATGTGTTGGGACAAGAATTTCCAGGAATTGTCCCTGCCCAGAGAGTCAAAGTACTTCCTTTGTAAGAGCTAAAAATTCTCAGTTTTTAGCACATCCTTGAGCTGCCCTTCAGAACCGTCTGCATTCTTATTCCTTCTCATTTTGGCATCATGTGACTTTATGACCTTGAACTACAATGTAATGTGGCCTGTGTCTCCACTGCCTCATCTGTAAAATGGGGGCAACAATTCCTGCTCCACCTGTAATATCAGATGCTGATGGGAATCAAATGGCTTAATGTTGAATCCAGGTGTGCTATAAAAACAAAATGAATCACTGGTGTTAGAATAAGTATGAGACATGAAAAAAAGGTGTTATTTTTTAAATGAACAATTTCAAGGTAAGGACCAACTCATCACACACAACAGTCACTTCACAGTCTTTCTTTTTCTTTCCTTTTCTGATCTTCTAACCTTAGAGAGACCTTTCTGGCCTCTTCTCACAGCAGGCCTGACAACCACTTCCAAAAAAATGTAACATTAAAGGTTAATTCCAAAGGCAAGCATAAAGTCCTTTATAGTCCTTCCCCACCAGCCCTTTTACTGTCTTTCTGTCTGTCTGAGATGCCTTCTTTCCCAGAAACCCACAGCCTACCCCCTTCCCAGCCCCCAGCCAGCATCCGACGTGGTAGAGATGATAGCTGATAATGCAAACCTGCACTGGAGAGAGCGAGCGAGAGCACAGAGGGGAGGCCGAGGAGGAGCCGGTCAGGATTCGTGTAATCAGAAGGGTTATCTAATGCTAGTTTCATTCTAATTGAGTCAGTACCATATGTCACCCCGCAATAACATCGCAAGCAGCATGCAACTGAATACATATTTAATTCACATAATGGGTACAGCAGTAGAAGTAATCAAGGCAGTTTGCCATAAGCCATAAAGAAATGTAGCTTGTTCCTATCAAGAAACATTTGGCACTTAGGGAGAGAACTGTATCGCCAGAGAGGGGAACTGCATTACTGCAGAAGCTCCAGGGGGAAGGCGGGAGGGGAGGGGTGGGTGTGGAGAGCAGGCGGAGAAGGAGATGAGGAGAGGGAGGAAGAAATGGGAGAAGAAAATCACCAAAGAGATGAAAGCCAGAACCTCGATCCACGTCGAACGAAAATCAATGAAGTAATATTATCAGCGGATCACTGGCCATCTCAATATAATTAACAGTAATGGATTTATTGGCAGAAGCTTAATGATTTAATGTTAAATGTGCCTCAGAATTTCCTGTGCTGTCATGGGTCCTTCTCATTCCCTGCTGGCCCAACCTATGTCCTGGGAAATAGATGTAGCTGTGGAGAATTTAAAAAGAAAAAAAAAATTCTTTTTTTACATCTCTTCATTTGGATTGGCATCTGACAGAAACCTGCTCGCCCATTCCCTTCATTTCCTCCCTCAAGGAGATGATTAATACGGCTGGGCAATGCTCATCAATATCTTTGGACAGATCAACTGGAGTTTTCATTAAACCCATATTAATGTCCTAGATACACAGCTGTGGACAGGTTATTCTTTAAAAAAAAAAAAAAAAAGAAAGGAAGGAAGGAAAAAGAAACCTTCACCTCCGTTAACTCTTTCTCCTGGAATTAACAGGAAACCTGGCCCCTTCCCTCATTAGGGCTTCTTCCACCAACATGTTTTGATGTATATTTCATGAGGATAAACAAACATTCATTTCACTTTGGGAAGGTGTTTGCTGTAATGTATTGTCAGCGTAGCTGGCAATGAGGGGACATTAATTTCAATTCTGGTGTTTAAACACTTTGGCGAGTCCCAATTACTCATTCCCCAGCTCGATATCAGGAGCCCCAAAGGAAGGTCGCTGGCTCTCAGAGCGGCCCTGGGCGCCAGCAGAAGGCGCGGTTCCACCCCCCAGCCGGCTGGCTCTTCTCAGAGCGAACTGTTTACCCACCATTCCTCGGTCCGATGGCAATACGAAGGGCCACTTCTTCAGCGAAGATCCAGACGGCACTACTGCTATCTTCACGAAAATCTGTGTGCTAACACAAGTCTAGAATGGAAATTAAAGTCTACTTTTTCTTGGCCTAAATCTGAGGATTCCAACCATTTTATAGAGAAGAGCAAAGCCTCGTAATCCAGAAAGGTAAGTACTGAAAGACAAATGGGAGCAGGGAGATGGGATCACGTGTCATTGGATGAAAACCTTAAAATAGCTGCAAGACGTGCAACTGGAGGGACTCATGGTAACACCTTCCAGCCACCCCACTACCCATTAGAAATGTATGTGGCAGCCTTTCCATCTGCAAAGAATCCGAGATGGAGACCTCACGCACCACAGGAGAAAATGTGTGGATGCGTCTGGCAAAGTTAGAAGACTAAACAGATAATCATTATTCATAGGTATCTCTATTTCTGATTGCATTTGCAACTTTAAAAGTTCTTTAGCAATGCACCAAACCTCTCTTTCAAGCTGTTAGTGTATACACTCTCAAATACACCAGAGAATCTATATATAGGAGCCAGCTAACAAATACTCCACTGATATAAAGAAACCTTTTAAATAAGCTGGAAAACTACCCTTAAGTCTATCTGAAGGGTTATTATCAGTTAATGATAAACCATCTAAAGGTAGATGTACATATGTTTCAAAGACATCACCCTAAGTCTGAGAAAAGGAAGATGAAAAGATGACATGGGCCCTGGAATGAGCAAGGAAGAGCTGGGAGAGCCAGGCATTCCCCCAGCAAAGGCCTCTGCCACAAAGTCTAGTCCCCAGGTGGTCACAAAAGGCTCCTGTGGGAGTAACGTGACACACAGGGTCTCAACCAGGTGCCTGCAGCAGGACACACCTAGGGAGAGCTAGGGAGGTCTGCAAAATATGAGACCAATAACGAGAAAGAACACCCACCTGGCCCTTATCACAGTTATTCTTCCTTAAGTGAGTGCTAAGTCCACACTTTCTCCAAATACAGATTCCTAAAAAGAACCCAGAACGGAGTACCAGAAGCCAATGCTGGTGATGGTTACTAGACAAATATTTCACCTCATACTGCCAATGAGACATACAAAATGCTCTTCAAGCCTTGCACGTTTAGGGGCTTTATTCATATGCACACTGAAAATCCCTATGCTCACACAAGCTGGGCTGGTGCATGATAGATACCAGTACATGTGGACCACTGGTTCAAATCCTGAAATATTTCTCCACCAGTTGACAACAGCTGTGCCTTAACCAACCTCTCTGCCTCTGAGTGACACACTCTTTTTGCCCGTGTCTCTCCTGTGCTTCTCCGAGGCCCCAGCAGCTGAGTGTTACTGGCCAGCACACAGCAGTGAGCCCTGTCTTGAGGACCCTGCTCCAGCACTGTGGCCCTTGTCCACTCTCCCTGGCCGGTGACCATGCCACCCTGGCTGTTGTCAAACAGTCTGAAGACCACTTCTGCATCCTACCATTAACAATGATCAACGCATCCCTCATTTATCAAACAAGCTTAACCAAGGTGGACAATGCTCCTGACTTGCACCCAGGGGGCCAGGGAAAGTAAGTGGAAACCTTGTCTCTCTCACTGACTCACCTCTGTGAATCCAAGGAGGCATCGCCCCTGGCCCCCATCCCACTTTCCTGGCCCTGCAAGTAATGACAGCCTAGTTGGTTGCTACTCCCAGTCCCCCAGTTTCTTTCTGCCTTGTAATACCTTAATGCACACCTCCTTCTAATCATTCTGGAGCAGCCGAGGAGAGGTTTTGTGGTCCAGTGGTTCCTGATGCTACCTCTGCTGCAGCTGACCCTACTTCTCACCCTGCACGACTCCCATCAGATGGACGGGCAGAGCTTCCCAAGAGTCAGACCAGACAGATGTGACAAACTAGAGAAGTCAGCACACCCTTGTAGGTTCCAGGTGATCTAACACTTTCATCTAAAGGGGAGAAAAAAGTAGAATGGTAATCACCATAAAATAAAGAGCATCAGTTAGTGAATACCTTCCAAGTTAGGCCTTGTGCATATACCCTGTTGTCTAATCCTCACAGGTTCCTGGCCCTGTAGGTAGCTTTCCTTTTTAGAGGTGAGTTAATGAAGGTCCACCAGAGAAGGCGATGGCACCCCACTCCAGTACTCTTGCCTGGAAAATCCCATGGATGGAGGAGCCTGGTAGGCTGCAGTTCATGGGGTCGCTAAGAGTCAGACACGACTGAGCGCCTTCACTTTCACTTTTCACTTTCATGCATTGGAGAAGGAAATGGCAACCCACTCCAGTGTTCTTGCCTGGAGAATCCCAGGGACGGTGGAGCCTGGTGGGCTGCCATCTATGGGGTCGCACAGAGTTGGACACAGCTAAAGCGACTTAGCAGCAGCAGCAGCAGTGAAGGTCCACAGCAGGTAAGCAGTATGCTGAAGCAATCAATACTACTAAATGGCTAACGCCAGACTCAAACCCATTCCTGACTAACTCCTAAGTCCAGCCAGGCTCTTTCCTCTGGGTGGCGCTGTGCTCTGTGACACTATCCATAGGCAACTGGCACTTAATGGTCTCCAAAAGACTGCAAGAAAGCCATGGTCTGTGGCTTTCTCCAGCAGGAGGGAGGGCACCTCATGTAGACAGAGTGCACGCAGGCTTCGGGACCATACAGATCGAGGCTCCTGTCCAGGTTTCATCCCTCACTACCTGTGCCACTTTGGGAAAGCTACTCTGGTCCCCGGTTCCCCATCTGAAAAATGGAGATGACACCAAACTCATGGAACCACTGCACTTATTGAGAAAATGTTCATCAGAGTCCTGACATTGCTCCTTATACAGAGCGAGTGTTCAATGAATATTCATTCTCCCCCTGTCTCCAGAACCTCCTTCTATTTGCAGAGGAAACAGAATTATTTCATGCACTATGTCAGGGCTTGAAGAGCTAGGAGGAAGAGTGGAGCATGGGACCAGGCAGAGGACAAGTGACCTCTGGCTTTAGTTGTCCACTGTGGGCAAGTTGATTGTGCATTCCTTCTACCCCAGGAACCATGAAGCTAAGCTAAGCTAAGTCACTTCAGCCGTGTGCGACTCTGTGCGACCCCACAGACGGCAGCCCACCAGGCTCCCCCATCCCTGGGATTCTCCAGGCAAGAATACTGGAGTGGGTTCAATGTATGAAAGTGAAAAGTGAAAGTGAAGTCGCTCAGTCGTATCCGACTCTTAGCAACCCCATGGACTGCAGCCCACCAGGCTCCTCCATCCATGGGATTTTCCAGGCAAGAGTACTGGAGTGGGACCATGAAGGTACCCTTAATTTGTAGGTGATATAAGGACCCCCTGCCCCAATTCTGGAACACTCTGATAAACTGCTGCTATGCTACTTTCCTGGGCTAAAAGTACATTTTTCATGAAAATAGAACTAAAAATAAAACAACAATAATAATGCAGAAAGATCTAGGAAAAGCCATTCGCATCTCCCAAAATAGCCGTGACAGCAGGAAGCCTTCAAAAAGTGAGCTACATAAAAGTCTGAATAACATTGGAAGATTCCGTTAAGGCTTTGGGTCATTAGACTTTTCTTAACAGAGCTAAAATGCTGCATTTGGAAGGCTAGGTTCCAGCATTGGTCACAGCATGTCATGTCCTGTTTCCTTAAGGAAGTCACTTAACCTCTCTGAGACGTGGGTTCCTGATTAGTAATTGGTTCTAGATATTTATGTCTAATTCTCAGGGCTGTGGTAGTGATGAAGTGAGATATTTACAAGTTTTCTTTTAGTTCTTGCTGAAGTTCAACACAAAAGACTAAGTGGTTCTTAATCATACAATGCTATATACAGTTGATTTACTTTCTATATTATAGATATGAGTACCGGCAAAAGAAGGATATAATCTATAAGTACATACGTATAAGAACAAAGCAGTGCCATTACTGAGCACAGAGCCTCAAATCCCTTTTCGCCAATATTAGGTGGCATTAGAAGGATTCCATGTCTGAAAGTTCACAGGAAAAGCAAGTTGCCCTGTGTTATAAGTGATTTCTGGGTGTGTGCACTGATAATTTTGTTTATATTTATTACACTTAGGAAGTAACATCTACGTAGACCTTAATGTCCAATGAGGCCATTCATGTCTATGAATCTAGGACAGTAGAGAAACATTTAAAAATAGTCTTCTCAACCCAAGTCAAGTGAAGTCACTCAGTTGTGTCTGACTCTTTGTGACCCCATGGACTGTAGCCTACCATGCTCCTCTGTCCATGGGATTTTCCAGGCAATAGTACTGGAGTGGATTGCCATTTCCTTCTCCAGGGGATCTTCCCAACCCAAGGATTGAACCCGGGTCTCCCGCATTGTAGGCAGACGCTTTACTATCTGAGCCACCAGGGAAGTCCTGTCTCTCAACCAACCCAAAGGCTGGGGTCAAAGAAATACCTGGTCTGCCTGACCACATGAGATCCTTCTTCCCAGTGTCTTCCCATTCTGGCTTCTAAAACTTTAAAGCCTCTTTTAAACCTGATTCTCAATACTAAGGGCAAACACTAAAGCATAGATTTCCTTTGTTCTCCCTCAATTTTTCAGAATTCATAAAGCATAAGAGAGATCAAAGAATAAAGACAGTTCTTTTATTTCTGCAATACTTTCACAGAGTATCAAGAAACAGGGAAAACACGATGATAACACTCTCTGCCAGAGATAGGTAGACAGATCTATAGATATAACTACAAAAAAACAAACAGTACATTCAAACTGAAAGTATTCACGAGGATATCCACATGGCTGCTTTAAATGTGACTCTAGCTGTTAGATGTTCAGTACATAAACAAAAGGAAAGAAATCTTAAGAATAATCATAAAGCTTAGAGTGATCGCCCACCGACACTAAAAGGAAGAATAGGGTGCACAATTATCACAAGCACACATCAAAAGCACAAGCACATTTTCCCATCATGGTAAGTCTCCAGACCAGGTTTAGCAGTCCTTACCTAATTTACCCTATAACTAATCCACACACTGTGTATGTGTACGTGTGTGTGTGTGTGTGTGTGTGTGTGTGCATGTGTTACATCCAGCAAGGCGATACAGCAGAAAGACCAGGATTCGATTCAGATGGTCTGGATTTAAATCCCAGTTCTACCACTCCCTATTCAACCCTGGCAAAGCACCGAACGTTTTCAGTCTCAGGACTGTCCTTTGTAACACAGGGAAAACAACAGCCTGGACCCTGCTTACCTCCGACACCGCAAGTCAAGACAATAAAAGTGAACCGTGTGGCTGTTAGAAGGAGCACTGGTCTTGGAATCACAGGGCCAGGGTTAAAGTCTTAGTTTGGACATTTGCCATTTGATCTGCGGCAAATTCCTTGTAATCCTAGGTTTCCTCTTCTGTAAAGTAGGGCTCTGTCTTCTGCCTTAGGGCACCCTGATGGGGATCAAATGAGATGACATCTGATATGACATCTGGGAAGAGGTATACCACAATACAAATGCTACTGCGATTGACTAATAGAGGCTCATGCAAAGGTATGCTTTTATTTGCTTACGGATGCCCATCTGACAATGTTGAGTGTTAAACCAAAATTTGATAATGGTTATAGAACCACCACTTTCCCTTCATCCTCCTCTTCAGGACAAGCTTAGTGAACAGCTCTCCACATCAAAAATTCACAGCCTGGATTCTTAGCAGGACTGGCATGCGGGGAAAATAAATAGAAGGAAGAAACGTACCTGCCACTACTGTCAAATGGTCCATCCTTGCAATTATCCTATCTTCAAGGAAGGAAGGCGTGAGGAGTCAAAATATGAATGGGAAGAATCCCCTTCCTATTCAAGTTGTTTCCTAGTGACAAGCTCAGTCTATGAGGGATTCTGTCATGGCCGAGACTCCCAGCACTTACACCAGAGGACTCTGCCACCAGTTCCATTGGCAGCCTGAGGAACGAGGTGGCTATTTAATACAAAGAAAAAAATAAAGAGAAGAACCTGGAACTTGGTTAGTCTTGTAGCACATGATTAGTTTTTTTTTAAGTTGAATTGATGTTTTTGAACTATGGTATTGGAGAAGACTCGAGAGTCCCTTGGACTGCAAGGAGATCCAGCCAGTCAATCCTAAAGGAAATTAGTCCTGAATATTCATTGGAAGGACTGATGCTGAAGCTGAAACTCCAATATTTTGGCCACCTGATGTGAAGAACTGATTCAATGGAAAAGACCCTGATGTTGGGAAAGATTGAAGGCAGGAGGAGAAGGGGACAACAGAGGAAGAGATGGTTGGATGGTATCACTGACTCAATGGACATGAGTTTGAGCAAGCTCCAGGAGTTGGTGATGGACAGGGAAGCCTGGCGTGCTGCAGTCCGTAGTGTCACCTAAAGAGTTTGACACGACTGAGCAACTGAACTGAAGTGGAAAATACCCAGCTCATAGGTAGAGCTGATAGTTGATAAAAACATTAATTAGTGACTAATGATCATTATTCCTAAAAGAAGAGCTCTTTGAGGTCAGAAGGGGCTTTGTTCTCTGTTTTGATTAACTGATTTATTCTACTGGTAGGCAGTAGAAATGCCTAGCATCTAGAAGTGCCTAGCACCTAGCATCTAGCTCAGTAAGTATTTATTCAATGAACAAATGGAAGGACAGATAGGTGGACAGATGGATGAATAGGTCCTTCTTGTGGGTCCAGGAAGAACCATACCAAAACAACTGCTCCTATTTCTAAATGCCTGCAAAGAGTGTGTGTGTGAAGTCGCTCAGTCATGAACGACTCTTTGCGACCCCGTGGACTGTAGCCCGCCAGGCTCCTCTGTCCATGGGATTCACCAGGCCAGAATACTGGAGTGGGTTGCCATTTCCTTCTCCAGGGGATCTTCCCAACCCAGGAATCGAACCCGGGTCAAAATCCAATTTATATGCTATTTTCTCACCAACTTAGAATAACAAGAAAGACCTGTCTGAATTAGTGACAGCTCTCTAAGACAGTATGTTATTGAAAAATAGGATGATTTCTTTCTAATTCTTCCCATTGGGCCTATAATATCCTTGGTAGATATCATCTATTTTAATAAATCTATAAGAAAGACTTATAATTATATTACATTATATGTAAATGACACTTTAACAAGACATAATCGTATATTTGTATTGAGTACTTATATACTACAAAAATACTAGAAAGTACTAGTTTGTTTGCATGAATACTTGGAACATCCCCTTGAAGTCTTCTTATACTATCAATTTATTTAGCAAGTTTACTTATTGGTGGGTAAATATTTTTACCACTGAAGACAAAGCTAAATTGGACTCTACTGGGACAAAAGATCAAAACTTTGCCAACAGCAGAATTTGAATTAATGTTGTTTCTTTTCGCAATTTGGTTTTCATTTACTTTCTACGTCTTAGTCTAGAACAAAACTCAACAGGCTGTTACAAGTGCATTTCTCTCCTTACAGGCATCTAGGACTGCCAATCAGCTACAGTGCATCTTCGGACAGCTCTGTCTCTAAAAGGCAGCTGTAATTAGCCCCAGAATTCCTCTCTTAAACCATCAAAAGTAAAAAGATTTATTTTACATGTCCAATTAGTTTTTCAACTTGTTTATTACCTTTCCAGTTTTCATTCCCCGTATTTTATGATATGTACAATATATAGATGTGTGTGCATATATGCATATATCCATACATGTGTGTAAGCAAACACACACACACTCACACACACACACACTTCATTTTCTATTACCTGAGCATAACAGAAAAGAATACAACCAGTTTTCTTTTCCTTTACAATTTACTGCAAGGAAAAGGTTTAAATTTAGAAATGCCAGACTCATACATAGTAGGTGCTCTGTAAATATGTGTACAGTTATAAATTAGGGATAAGAATAAATAACACAGAAACTCAAAGAATTCAGAGTGTTCTGCCTAGGGAAGAAAAGATGATGGAAAAAAAAAATAATAATGGTCTTCAAATACTTGAGCAGTCATTGTGCAGAAGAGCAATGGATTTGCTTTACACTGTGTCTAAGGGGAGGCCTCAGATAGATGGGAGAAAAGTTTCACTAAGGCAGATTCAGTTCCTCAAGAGAAAAAACAGCCTGTTTCATGTATATAACAGCCTTTTTGTTAAATAATAATTACCTTGAAGGGTCCTTTAAGGTAGAAAAATGCTGTGATCTTACTACCAATTTCTGGAAGTATTTATACAATATTCAGCTGACATTAGCCAGTTCTATCGTTGTAGTGGTAGGAGTTTAATATTAAATCCCTTTTGAATCTATAATTCTAAAATTGTAATGTCCTCTCAGATATTCCTGAAATAAGCTCAAGGGCTTTGCTTTTTTTTTTTAAAAAAAGGCAAATAAATATGATAAACATTTGCTTTATGATCTTCTAAAATATAATGCTTTAGTAACTGACTTCTAGTTCTTTAGGAAAGACCTATTGGACCCATCTTCCTGGAAATAGGCTTTCTTTCTACTTTTATTAAACCATCAAGGTCCACCCAACCCACAGTATAGGGGCCAGTTCCACATGCAACAGAGTAATGCAGCGGCTCCATTCTGTGGGTTCATTCTCACTAAGAAGGAACACTAAGAAGGAAGAAACCACTAATTGATTGCACATGGTCACTGATATTTCCACTGACACCCCCTGGTCCAGCTAAGACCACATCACTGCATTTAAAAAGCAGGAGTTTGGACTGAGAAGACATTATTTGTGAATTTCACCCCATAACTTGCTTTCTCTGTCAGATTTCCCATCTTTAAAATGAGGCTGAATCCGTGTTTGTCCTGAGAACCTCCTTCAAAGGGCTGTTACAAAGATCAAACGAGAGCACACATATTAATAGGAACCTACAGTGCTCTTCTGGAGAAGGAAATGGCAAGCCACTCCAGTGTTCTTGCCTGGAGAATCCCAGGGACGGGGGAGCCTGGTGGGCTGCCGTCTCTGGGGTGGCACAGAGTCGGACACGACTGAAGCGACTTAGCAGCAGCAGCAGCACAGTGCTCTTCACAGGTTAGGGCCTGTTTCTGGGTAAATTTTGTTAAATAACTATAAAGCATTAAAAATTCTATCTTTTAATCACTTACAATTAAATGAATTTTAAAAATAAATAAATGAATGAATATAACTTCTTTTGACTTTTTCTTAAAAAAACATTAGGTCTCAGATCTAGTAATTTGGGAATTTTTAATTGTGCTTGACAATCTGATGATCTCAGCTTTTTGTAAATAAAAAGACCAAAAGAGAGCTGTCTGCTTGCAGTAAAAGCCCAGACGATTACACATACTATGTCCACCACCAATTTTCAATGAAGCCTGAATCATAACTCTGATTATGTTATAGTTATGTGACTCCTCTTGAGGTCCCTAACTCCTGACAGCACATCATGCCAGTGTTCACAGCAGCAGACTGTCTTCTTCATTGTCTCATGAACCTCTTTTTTTTTTTTTTTTTAAACCTCTTTCAAAGTGCAAACCAAGTTTGCCCAGGGTTTCCCAGTCCTCCTCCATCTCCTCACCATCATCTCCTGCTTGGTGATCATTCGTCAACTGAATAAAAAGCTGAGCCTAGTAAACAAATTATTTGATGAGGTTAATTAAGAGTGTGGAAACCCATGTAACCTTTAGGAGGAGGATCTGAAGGAGATCAGCCCAGGGATTTCTTTGGAAGGAATGATGCTAAAGCTGAAACTCCAGTACTTTGGCCACCTCATGCGAAGAGTTGACTCATTGGAAAAGACTCTGATGCTGGGAGGGATTGGGGGCAGGAGGAGAAGGGGACGACAGAGGATGAGATGGCTGGATGGCATCACGGACTCGATGGACGTAGTCTGGGTGAAGTCTGGGAGTTGGTGATGGACAGGGAGGCCTGGCGTGCTGCGATTCATGGGGTCGCAAAGAGTCGGACACGACTGAGCGACTGATCTGATCTGATCTGAAGAGTAGGAGGAAAAGCTACCAGTGTTTGTAAACATACACATATATATTTACTGACAAGTCCATTTCTCAAAACATCAGTCTCGATACTAGAAGATATATCAAGAATTTGATTTAGTTCTTAACTCCTCCTGCCTAGGTGAGGGCAGTTTCCTCACCCTGTACAAGATTTTTCTGCCATCTCAGATAAATCTAAATTAAAATGAACTTAGAGCTGCCCCCTGGAGTCTGGAATACAGCATGCCCTAATTAACAAATGATTTTAGTGGAAAAAGCAGTTGCCCATAAAACTACCCTGCAGATGGTGGGCAGGAGAGGGGCTTCTGGCGATGGTGCCCTTAAATTTGGTCTTTTTAGCATTGCGTAGGTAGTGGCAAAGGTTGAGGAAGAGGAAATGATTTCTAGGAGATTAAAAAGAAAAAAATCTGCCACTGGTGAGCTTAGAGGTAATTGAGAAAAAAGTTTCACCTCTAGGGTTGCCCAGGGACTGGGAGAACGAATGCCCTGGATTGAACTAAGCAAGAACTCATGCTCCTGTCTCTTCTCCTTCGAACACCTCTGCCCCACTCCCAACAAATACCAGACAACAAAACTGCTCAATACTCTTTTCACCTGAAAAATTGTAAGTTAAGAAAGATCACATCATCAACACCTCGCTCTCACACACAGACACACACATACACACACGAGCTAAGGAGAAACTGGCATGCGTCCCCAAGCCTCACACTTCAATCTTAGGTGAGAAACTTTCTGACAACAAAATGTATCACAGGAATGCATCTTCTTTAATAAAGAGTTCTTTTACAGGAATAATTATGAGTGTATGTGTTAGCTAATGAAAACCACCAGATTACAAACATAGCTCAAAGGACCACAGGGATGGGGGCTGTTTCACCCTCAGTAGACTGTGGCAGATGAGGAACGGGGTTCCTGAGATTTTTCACCTGAGGCCATGGCCTCCAGCTCATGTTCTCAACCTGTCATGTGAAGAAGGCCAACAGCTTTGCTCATCAAAAATGCAATTTCCCACACACGGAGGGCAATAGCACAAAACTATTTTCTTTCATTGCCAAATGAATTGTGTTTGGTAATCTGAAAGCATCATAAATTGCAGAGACACAGACCCATGAAGGATCATGCCTATAGGCTGGGATACACACAGAAAACTGTGGATACAAAGGAGCTGGACGTTGCCAGTATACAGAGAAAGGATGCAGATCCCTGGAGCAAAGTTCATAGTCTGATTTTCAGGATTGCTCTTTTGTTTTCTTTGGCCTTACTGCGTGGCTTGTGGGATCTTAAATTCCCCAAACAGGGATTGAACCTGGGCGCCGGCAGTCAAAGCGCTGAGTCGCAACCACTGGACTGCCAGGGAAGTCCCAACATTTGGCTTTCGACCATTCTACGTGTTCCACCAAATGATTTCCTTGTCCTACATAAGCAGACGAATCCATGTGCAGTGCACAATCCCTTTTACTTACACTTTGTTAGGAATTTGCAATGATTCTCCATCACCAACCTTGTCAATCTTACAATCCTGCCTTGAATACAAGGCATGATGTTGCACTGGAAAGAACATGGCTTTAGACAGACCTGGACATGTACACTATCAAATATACTTTCTATAAAATGGGGCCAATAATACTAAATCTATAGGGTTGTTGGAAATTTAAATGACAAAATACATACATGAACGACCTGCTTAAAATTTTGTTTGCCTCATCTCCATAACCTGACCCTACTCATCCTGTCTTAGTCCATTTAGCCCGCTACCATAGAAACACCATAGACTGGTAGCCAACAGTCTATAAACAAGAGAAATTCCTCACCGTTCTGGAGGCTAGAGAAGTTCAAGACTAGGGTGCTGGCAGATTTGGCGTCTGGTGAGGGCCCACTTCTTGGTTCACAGTTGGCCTTTCTTCTGTATCCTCATGTGGTAGGAGGGGTGAGGGAGCCCTCTGGGCCCCTTTTAAAAGAGTACTAAACCCATTCCTGAGTGCTCTGCCCTCATGACCTAGTATTCTCCCAAACATGCCACCTCCAAATACCATCACACTGGGGATTAGGTTCAACGTTTGAATTTGACGGGGGAGACACAACCATTCAGTCTAAAGTACGACCTTCCTCTAACACTACTCTTCACCCAAATTCTGTGCACAAGACGCAGGCCAGTTTGCTCCCTGGCACCTCCTCCCCAGGCCGAATGCACTCCCAGCTCCATGTTTCCTTAGCACTGGTTCATCCCCCCTTATCACTCACCGGGCCTCCCTCCTGCTACCTGACCCCACCTCCACCTCTCCTCCATGAATCCAACTCTAGTTACCATGAAACCCAAGCCCCTGATTTTCTCTCTGAAATATCACTGTACTTTCAACCCATGACACCCAATAAACAACTTCATTGAACATTATCATCTGCAGCTCATGTTTTAGTCTCCCAAACACCAGACGCTCCCCAAAAGCAGATATCAGTTCTTATACATTTTTATGGACCCCATAACACCTTAAAAGATGTGAGTAGAGTGCAAAAACATGCACTTTATAAACTGTAAAGCAGTATATATGTGGAATATATTCTTACTTGCCATAAATCACGGAGGTCTGACTTATTATTCATGTTAAGATCTTAACAGTACCTACCAGTTGAGCAGGACTTCCCTGGTGGCTCAGCTGGTAAAGAATCCGCCCTCAATGTGGGAGACCTGGGTTTGATCCCTGGGTTGGGAAGATCCTCTGGAGAAGGGAACAGCCACCCACTCCAGTATTCTGGCCTGGAGAATTCCATGGACTGTATAGCCCATGGGGTCGCAAAGAGCTGGACACGACTGAGCGACTTTCACTTTCACCAGTTGAAGAAGGGATAGAAATTAGGCCAAGAATCTGAACTGAAGTGTCCAAATGGGTGTGACAGTCATCAGATGAGCCTGACATGACGATCTTATGCAAGGAAAGGGAAAAAAAAACACCCAAGTAGTCGCTGTCATGGGTAGGGCAGACCCTGTGGGGCAGTGTGTCCACTTAAAGGCAGACCTCAGCCCCTGGCTTAAGGGTCAAGGTTTAAGCTTTATCAAAAAAACAAACTCTAGGCAGCTAGGGAGTGAATCAGGCAGGGTTCTTTGAAGAAAACAATAATGCTAACATGTATTACTCGCAGCAGTTAAAAACCTTAATATCACTTAGCTAGCAAGTTGAAGGACAGGCTTTGAATCCACTTCAGAGGCTGTCCTCTTAAATACTTCATTCTAATCCATTTCAAGACTTGGTGTCTGAACCAAAAACGTGCTAGACCATAAATCTGGCACCATGGCAGCCAAAGTACAGGGTTTGAAACTGTGTCCTTAGAACCACCTTGCTTCACCTGGGAGCTCAAGTTTCCACATTTATACACAACCCTGCCTCTGTGCCTTGCCTTCTTGGTTTGACACATTGCCCTACTTGGACATGATCTTAATTTCTTATCCTAGTTCACACTTACTCTCTGCTGGTCTAGGGCCAGTAGTATCCTACGTCTACTACAAAACTCCAATAATGTAAGGGTTCTGCTTATCAGGAAGGGACCTGAAAACGGAATGAACCGCAAGGGGAAGCCCAGGCAATAAGCTGGACAAACACAGCACAGTTATAAAAGCAGAGAGGAGATAATTAGGTTAAATGATAATATGAGGACTCACCCTAACGATGGGACTAATGCCTTTATAAGAAGAGGAACAGACATCGCAGCATCTTTTCTCTGCCCTGTGAGGCTACAACGAGAAGGTAGCCATCCCCAAGCCAGGAAGAGGGCCCCCACTGAGAACTAAACCCCTGATCTCAGGCCCCAGCCTCCTGAACTGTGAGTAGTAAATGTCTGTTGCTTAGGCCACTCAGTCTATGGATTGTGTTGTGGCAGCCTGAGCTGGCTAATATATCTAGTCTGATGGAATATAGACATTTTACATTCAATCCCCACCAGGATCTGCCTGAGAAGTTTTCACCCAAGCAAGTTCAGTGGGATATAACGCAAGAAGACAGTGCTTAATCCTTAGCATCAGATGGGGGTCCTGGAGTTCATTCATGATGAGATGAACAATAATAAGGGAAAAGATCTTGCATATATAAAGGGAGGACATTAAAGGAAAAGCCAGTAAAGTGCATGGCCCCTCATAATGATTGGCAAGCTGATACATGGTACACATCAGAAGAGTTCCCTTATTGACAAGGAAAGTCCCCATCCATTTGCCAGGCCTGGATTTGGCTGGCTCAGTCTGAACAGTGCTGGGCCCTGGGGTGGTGGCTGCATCATGCAGAGACTACTGTTTTCACCAAGAAGACACCAGGACAGCAGAGAACAAGGACTATTATTACTAATAATACCTCTTTAGTGAATGGTAAAAGAAAGAAATTTCCTATTTTCTTTAATACTAAGGACTAGATGCCAGAGGTAGGAAAAAAAGACCCAGAAGGGCATGTTTATTTCTATCCCATTTCTTTTTTTTTATTATTTTTTAAATTTACAATATTGTATTGGTTTTGCCATAAAGTGGTTTTGCAATTTTTTTCCACTAAAACTCCTAGGGGAGACATCTGTTGACATCACCTATCAGTCCAGGACCAAGAATTACAACTTAGATTGTTCTTCTGGTTCTGCCACCTACCAGCTATGTGACTTTAAACAAGCCACACCAGATCTTGAAACCTCAGTATCCTCATCTTAAAAAAAAAAAGTGAATTGTATTTTCTTGGCCAGTCTCCTAGGGTTGCTTTTAATAAGAATGTAGATGCGAAAACATTTAGTCTTTGAAGCACCATGTCAAAGAAAGGGTTTACTTGCATGAGTACCATGAAATCAAAACATCATTTCACCAAGTTTAAAGACCCTTTCAGATGTGTGAGTCTGTGCTCTCTTTCTCTGACCAACCACCCAGTATCACTTTTGGCCTCTGTTAGCCCAGGACCAGTGGCCTCTGGGATCAGATGGATTCTGACCTGTTAAGTATTTCTTCATTTTTCTCCAGTTTGGTAAAATTAATGCTTTTGCTCCCTGAAGCTGTGGCACACTGGGTGGTTTGTAAATTTTGGCAGCATCTGAAAAAATTTCTGCCTATTTAGTTGGCATCAAATTCTTAATGGTACTTAGTGGTTCAGAATTAATTCCTCCACCACAGACTTATCCAGGACATTCCATGCTTATTTATAATTTTCTCAGAACGCCTTGATTCATAGCATCACTCCAAATCCCTAGGCTGCCTCTCTTAACTCAAAAAACGGTTTTAGTGGTAATTATCAAAAAGCAGCATCCCAACTTAGCAAAGCAAGAATGACCTTGGCAGAACAAAGTCAAGAACATAGGAAGAAAGCCATTTGAATACCTCAGCCACAGAATCAACTAGATAGGTCTTGAAAACACAAAAATGCTAAGGTTCTTTGCTAGACACAAGTTCAACTTTGCATTCCTCCTTGTTCAGGTGTATGTCATGACCTCAAGATAACCAGACTTGATACCATGAAAGCAAATCTACTTCTAGAAATAAGCTTTAGGGACAAAACAAAGTGGTGCCATCTCATGAAATTAGGAAGTCCCAGCCTTAACAACGGAGAAGGCGATGGCACCCCACTTCAGTACTCCTGCCTGGAAAATCCCATGGATGGAGGAGCCTGGTGGGCTGCAGTCCATGGGCTCACTAGGAGTCAGACGTGACTAAGCGACTTCACTTTCACTTTTCACTTTTATGCACTGGAGGAGGAAATGGCAACCCACTCCAGTGTTCTTGCCTGGAGAATCCCAGGGACAGGGGAGCCTGGTGGGCTGCCATCTATGGGGTCGCACAGAGTCGGACATGACTGAAGTGACTTAGCAGCAGCAGCCTTAACAAACTCGAGAAACAGAGATGGGACTGACCAGTGACTGATGACTAAAAGGTAAACTTACCCATGAAAAGTCAACTGGATAGGGAAACTCTCATTGTTGGAAACTACACAGACCCATGTGTTGTTTTCAGCTCAGCATCACTTCATCTCTGTGCCCCAGGTTCCCAATGTGTAAAACACGGATAGTTATTCAAGCCCCTCTCTGAACTTTCCCTATAAATTTCCCCCATAGCTATGCTTTTTCTGCCCTGGACAAGAGATTCCTCCAAAGACCTGATGAACCGCAAGTCTGTCGCTCTGCCCCCTAGCGGCTGGGTACAGCACCTGCTGGGATCCTAGCGTGAAATCCCACCGCCTTCCCAAAACAGTTCCATCCCGCTGGGAAGTTTACAATGGAAAGAAATTCTCTTTCTCCTCAGTTTACAGTGCCAAAACATAAGCAGTTTCACAGGAGTTTAGTGTCTTAAGGCAACTTAAAAATGTCAGTTACTTTTTCAGAAGGAAAAAATGCCAGAGAAAGTGAGGCTGACGAGAGTAGAGACAAATGGTGGTTCTTGGAGCTTGGATGCTGGGGTTCTGCCTGCCCCACTCTGACCCTTCAGGGACAGCACTGAACATGCGTTTACAGTCTTAAATTATTACAGGTGAGGAATATGGCTAATCTTCTAAGATAATCCCTTAACTGTACAATGCTCCCCCCCCTTTTCAAATTTAATATAAAATATATTCTCTACTATGGTCATTATCACAGCATTTATCTGTCTGGTTAGCAGGTATGTACTGTACAAATTTGCTGGAGCCCAGATAGGTGTGCTGGATTTCCTCAGAACATGACACTAAAGAACTCAGAAAGGTATTCCATATACACCCACGCCCGCATGTGCGTGAGTGCGGTGCTTTGGTGTTGCCCCTTTCCATCGAGCACAACTGTAGCTGTAAGACAGAGGGGGAAAGTAGAGGGTAAAAGACAAAAAAAAAAAAAAAGGATGACATACCCCTGCCTTTGAAGAGCCAACACATTTACCAGATGAATTCAGAATAGACAAATCACAGGTAGCCCAAAAGCCAAAACAACATGACTGAGGATCCTCCCCAGATAAGAACAAAAATCAAAATCTGTATGAGCTTAAGTGTATATACACATTTGCAAATAAGCAGATGTACACACAAGAGGCACAGGTATGTCTCCGCACATCTATGTGATACGCAGACAGAAGTTCAAAGAAATGAGGCAAATATCTTCTTATAAATACAATGGAGTGGTTATAAGAATGCCGATTGTCTGTAGCTTAAAAAAAGGGGGAGACAAGCCTCTGGAAATCATGAATACTCTAAGAACCTCTAAGACTCAACCTGAATGCAGACACTTAAGCTCTCAGCTTTGCCATTAAAGCTGGGGCCTAAATTATTGATCTCTTGCCTTTATCAGCATAACAGTCACGTCCCAGTATCGAGATCTAAGTACACTGCAGTCCCTCTGCTGCAGCCACTGAAATAATTAGGAGAAATTCTCATTAAAGGAGAGTGAAAGGTTCAGACACAGAGGCAGAGCAAGGGGTCTGGGAGGGTGTTTACTGTCTTCCACAGGGTCGAAAGATCACTGGGATCAAATCCCTGAGCAGTGCCCACAGATGACAGCTTATCAAAGGGAAAAAGTACGAACAATTCACACATGCGGTGGCCTCTCTGGTGTGTTTACATCTGCGAGAGTCTGTGTCACAAACAGGCTGCCGAGAAAGCAGCATGTTCACGTGTGGTGGGGAGGCTTGGGGGGACAGAGCTTGTACACTTGGTGTGTCAACAGGGGAATGAGAGGAAAAAGGAAAAGGGGGAAAAAACGGAAAACAGCCCGAGTAAGAAAAATACATGAAAAATAAATAAAAAGAGACATATTAATAATGGAAAATCCACGGTGGACTCTCTTCATTTTAATTTATTCATTCTTTGAAAGTACAAGGGGCCCAGGGAAGAAAGGGAAGGTAAGGCATACGGGCAAGCCCGCACTTTCTGATGAGCTCCCAGTTGGCATGGTAGAGATGCCAGGATAATATATACAAGGATTCAGACACCCGCACTCACAGAAAACCTTTCCTCTGACGACGAGGCTCTCTATTGACTTCAATGCAGATTTCACCAGCCTCTTACTCTCCCCCTCCACTCACACACACACACACAAAATACAGCCTTTCACACATGTTCCCAGAAATGGCCCAGACTTATGAGGAGAGAGCAAAGGACAGAAAACAGCCTTTCACGCACTGTACTGATGGAGAGAAAGGGTTACGACCGGGGAAATTAAACAGGCAGCAAACAGTGAGGGAAGAGGGCAGTGGCTGACAGAAACCTCTCGCTAGCCCTGGGTGCGGGCACACGCGTGTGTGCACACGCACTCAAAGTTGGCCCATATTTAATGTCAACGTTCAGTCATTTAAAAGAAAAATTCATCTCACCCAGCTAATCAGAATTGTTAGAGAGACCATTACCACAAACACTGGGAACATCTGAAATTGATTATTTTGACTTCGTTCCGTTAATGAAATCCTCCAGTGACCAAAAACTAGCCTTCAACAAATTTCTACATAATGAAAAGAAAAAGCAAGAGCAAGTTCACTGACTTAAATACATATATATATATGTGTGTGTGTGTGTGTGTGTATATATATATATAAAGAAAAAGGACTATGTGTTTTTGCAATGTATATATATTTATTTGGTGCTCCCTGTCGGTGCAGAATAATTGAGCCAGGCTGAATCTGTTCCCACCATTTTGTGAGAGTGGAGATATTAGCATGGACCTCACATCCCATAAGGAGCACCACATCATTAAATGTCTTGGGCTGGCGCATTGGGAAGAGAAATGCGGGATGTCACCAGCTGATAGGGAAGAAGACTTGATGTTATTTATTAGGGAACACTTACCAGAAACTGCATTTTCTCCATTTGCATTAGATACGGCACCGCTGCCTTTGCAAAGTGCACACAAGCGAGTGGACTCGGGCAGAAAGGGAAGACTCCTTCCTCGCCCCCGCCCCCAGGCTTTGTTCACTGTCCCCTCGGTCTCCCTAGGTCTACAGGACGCCTCACCCGACCACCTTCGGTCCCTCTCTCTGCTCTGCCCCCTACTCCCTTTTTCTGCCCCACAGTCGCCTTGTCGCTCTGAAAGCCCCTTTCCCACCCGTTGCTCTGGGTGGTGTCAACAGATCCAGCTCAACCCCATCTTTCTGACCCCGAATGCTTTCAGTCAGCTGGCTATTGAGATGTCAGGATGCCTACAAGGAAAGGCCATCCCATCAGCACTTATAGGTGGATTTCCCCTAAATTCAGGAATTACAGGAGTTACCCCGGGGTGGGGGAGAAGGCAGGGGGTGGAGAGAGCTGACATACATATTTTTTAATGAGAGTAAGGGGAAAACTGAGTTAAGGCTTCCAGTGGAAGTGCTGAAAATTTTCCACCAGGGGATTCTCCTGGAAAGGGATTGTGTGTGGAAGCGTAATTGCTAGATCCCTGCCCCCTACTCTAAGTTCCTC
This sequence comes from Bos mutus, assembly GCF_027580195.1. NCBI lineage: Eukaryota > Metazoa > Chordata > Mammalia > Artiodactyla > Bovidae > Bos > Bos mutus. The sequence goes on along the minus strand of NC_091619.1, from coordinate 8,521,886 downwards.
CCCAGCATTTCTGCACAACAGTCATCAAAATAATCCGGAAATTTGCTTTAAAGATGCAAGCCTCAGGCCATCAGCTCTCAAAGACGTCCGAGGCTATTTCCCCTGGATCTCCCAGAGGGTGTGTTATGGTAAGGGAAGAAAACCAAATAAGCCTTCTCTGTCATAGCAGCTCTTAGGAGCCTGGGGCCTCGGTCCTCCAGGGCAGAGTCTGGCTCCCTCTCTTGACTACCCACCACTTAGAGGTCCTCATACTCTTGAAGCAGTCAAATGGGCAAGAGGAATTCTCTCCAGCCTCAGAAAGGGTAAGCAGGTAGCCCAACCTCCATACCAACAGCAATTACAGAACTGGGAGAGGAGGAAAGGGTTGCAGAGGGCCAGCCCTTGAGGGTCCAGGAAAAGCTCCCACGTGGCTGTATCAACCACAAAAGCCAGGAAGTGCTGGGAGGCTGTAAGCATGTGTGTCCCGGGCTGAGGGTACAACAGTGAATTCCCTACATGTACCAGGATACGTAGTGTAAACTCAGGAAAGGACAGTAGCTCACAGACAGAAAAGTGTGTGTCTTCTAGAGAATTCAGCCTCTAGAAAGGAGGCCTGGAGTTAGCCCTAGGTCCATACTTGAGACTACTTCTCCCCAGGGAGCAGAAGAAAAAGGAAGAGAATCCGAGGATTTCTGTAAAACAACTCCTGCTCACCTGCAATACCCACATCTGCTAGAAGAGTCTGCCCAGCACCCCCACCATCCTCTGCATCTTTAGGGGGCACCCCTTACCCTGATCCCTTGTTCCCAACTCCCTAACGCAGCGGCCTCTCCCCCACCTAAAGAAAGTGGCCGAGTGTAATTATGCAGAAAGCACCACTGGAGCTATATCAATAAGACAGACGTCTGTTGTATCATTCTCTCTCAGTAAGGCATTTCTTCTCCCCAATTGCTCATATAGAATCATAGCCTAATAGCATCCCATTAACATAATTGCCAACACAACTAGTGTTCCGTGTCTCAGAGCCATTTACTTACTTTACCATAAAGAATACCAAAACAGCCCTAAAATCACAAAAAGGAGGGAAGAAGAGGGGTGGGTGCTGGGGAAGGCAAGAGGAAAAATGTCCCCCCTTTATATTCCCTTTGCTCCCCAGAACGGGGTTCCAAGATGATAAACACAAGAGCGCCTCTCTCATCTGCAGGAATCGTAACACAGAGCCTTCCTACCAGACTCCCAAGCAGACGTGTGCTAAAATCTAAACGGATTCTGCCAGGCGAAATGAAATTCCCATTATTTTTAATTAATCCTTAATTAAAATATATTACTCCGCAGATTCCGCAAATCTCTCTTAATATGCAAATGTGGCCCATTCAAGGATATTTACATATCATTAATTAAAACGGCACATTCTTTCAGTCTAACAAGCTGAGGGGCTGTGGCTGCTGCCACATTGGCGCGAGGAGCCCGTCCTGGCAGTGCCAAGCTCATCTGATAAAAAGACGTCAAGCATAGGCCGTGCCTGGGGAAGGTAAGGCAAAAGGGGGAGAGTCCATTATACTTTGATGCTCTCTACAACAAGGACTTCAAATATTATCTTGGGGCCTTGGCCAAGTGCTTTTGGCAGGGCTCTGAGTCTCCCTGTTATCTACACCTACCTAAAGATCACCTTGGGACCCAGCCCAGCTTGGCATTGGCTGGGAGACCACACTCTCTCAGGCAACCGTGAGTCGCAGTGGAGGTGCGCTGGGTGGAGGAGGATGCTGGCCTGGAAGAGAGGATTTGTAGACACTTGTCCAATTGTTGCCACAGAAGTGAAGTTCTTCTGAGCCTCAAAGTCAAACCCACCCCCACCTCCCTCCAAGTCAAGACACAATCAGGTAGGGTGTGGAAAAATGAAAAGGGACCCAGTACACCAACCCCTTTACCAACTGCTGAGGGTGACAACAGAAGATTCCTAGCGGAAAAAAAGGGTCTCTGGGGTGGGATTTTGTGTTGGATTTCATGGAGCCCTGCAAAGGCTAGTTCAGGACCAGGTAGTCAAAGGTTGACTATTGGGAACAGGTGATGGGAGACATAGTTCTTGGCCAAAATGTAAGCAGACAGGAGGTTAACCTAGGAAAAGCACGTAGAAATGGGCACCAATTACTGTTTCCACAGATAAGCCTTATCAGTCAAGGAGAGACCTGCAAACAGGACTCCACATACCCCCAAAGGTGGACGGGGTAGCCAGGTGCATACAGCCAGGAGGAGAGCCTGCTGGCCGCACATATCTCCCTACCTGGGCCACCTGAGACCAGGACAGGCCTAGAAACAAAATTCTGGGCGAATAAGCTGCACTTACCATAAGCCTTGTCCAGACACCTCTGGGAACTCCCATATCTGAGAACCCCAATCATGGAGATGAGGCTAGTCGCTCGTACCAGCTAAATGACTCAGTCTTGCATAAATCATTCAAATGGGCATGATTCATTCAAATCAGCAAAATTAAGGCTGATTATGTACCATACACATTGGTGGTTATTTTTTCATTGTCAAAAACAAAAATATGAAATCGTTGAATGCCAAAGATCTACTGTGCTTAACAAAAAAACTACTTATCAAATTATGACAGAGGTCATGTCCCTATGATACCTTCAGGCTGAAGGGGTGACCCAAAGGATCTGAAATACAGCTCAATGACCATGACCCGAGCCTCCTGTCTTGGCCCAAATGCCCTCTGCTTCACTGTACTCAGTAGTCCCATTAGAGTCAAAGTTATTGCTTTGCCAATATTTATTTTTTTCAGATTATAAACTTCTATAAGGAAAGGACCTTAGCTAAAACATTGCACTGCTTTTTCCTTAGCTCACAGCCATGTAAACATAGGAACTAAATACACAAACCCACTGGATGATCAAAATGAGATCAGTAAGCAAAAGGAAAGGTCTGAAGGCCAGGGGTTCATGAAAGATGGCACCATGGGCCTGAAAAAGCCTTCAGAAGCAGCGTCAGTCTGGATGGGGAGAGCCACAACATTTGTAAAAGATTAACTATGGCGGGTAGAACCATCCCAAGACAAACATGATACCATCCTCTCTTCTTAGGGCGTAGCCTAGTACCAAAGCCAGATGCAAATCTCAGCTCTGCCTAGGACAAACTGCATGACAAAACCAGTTACATGAAATCTCTAATCAGTTTATTCGACTGAGAAAACGGGAATTAATGCTGTCCTAGATTGAGTTCTATGAAAATAAAATGAGATGGTCTCAGCACATAATCAGGACTCAATAAAAGGTAGCAATTATTCAGGTTCCCAGCCGTACCATTAGCCAGTCTTGGTCAGCAGGGGTCCCATCTCGTGGTCCAGCTGAGGTCAGTGTGACACAACAGGGTCTCTGGTGGGACACTGTGGGCACATGGGCTCGGACTGAGGGGGAGGATAAAGAAGTCCACCAGGGATCAGGGCCCCCTAGAGTCTCTATTTAGATTCAACTACAATGATGTCTGCAAGCTTCATTTCAACTCTCAAGTCCCCAGATGCTCACCCCTCCCCACTTTTTTTGTTCAAAAAGTTTGTTTTGAAAAAAAGGCAGCAATTATTAAATTATTTGGGGGGAGGGAGAGGAGAGCAAATGCCAGGACTTTAGCCTGAAATCTCCCAATTTTAAAATCCAGTGACTCTTAGGAATCTTCTCATTCCCATTCTTCATCCTTCATATTTACTTTACCTCCTCTCCTAGCATTACTTACTGGTGGTCTTTGAAGCTAGTCTAGGGACATTTCCCTTACTAGAATGGCAATAACAAAAGTCCCAGAGTTCTACCAAGCTTATCAAGCTGCAGAATATCTGCTCCATCAGCCAGAATCTGTTATCAGGCTTCTTACAGCAGCCATCATTATTTCATTTTTCTTTCTCAGACCAAACTGAGAAATGAACACACTAGTACATTAGAACAACATAAGCATTAGCTAAATATATCACTGAATCATTGAAACCCTCGGCATATTTATACAAAAGCATCAAATAAGAATAATGATAATCATGGACGTAAGCCTACTTTTAGCATTCGTAAAGCGTCCACTGAATGCAGAAAAGAACAGAGCCTTCTTTCTTTCCATCCAGCTTTCGAAGCTGTTGGGAAGAGCTGAACTGCCACATGGCAGTTGAGAAAGCCCCAGGAGAGTGCCACTAAGTTAGACATACACCTCCAGATGATGACAAATGGGGACCTCCTCTGGGAGGTGAGGCATCCACAGAACAGCGAACAGTACCCAGGAGTCACATTCATAGCTCCTCGACTCCATCTGGTCTCACGTACCACTGTCTCCTGGAGCTGCCCCAAACTGCAGATTCCGAAACCCTAAGTTATTTGGATTCCTGATGTTTTTGAGATATTACAATCCAGATAATTTCCTACATTATGAGTCCCATCTCACCAAGGTCAAACCGTAAGCCTTAACACTGCACATTCCCTTGTAACTAGGTGCAGGCAGATGAAATGGGTTCCGTATTTGCAGAAGACTCATGAGACTCAGATCTGGAAGAGCAGCAGTTGCATTCAGAGGACGTGACCTTTTGGCAACCATGGGGTTGAAGCATGTGGTTCTTCAGGGGCAGAAGTGGCCGAACCACTGGCCTTAGGTACAAGTGTCCCGACTGCCAACAGCAGAGACAAAGGCTGCCAGGCTCTCCAGACATTCTGTGAGCCAACTAGTGTCCCATGCATTTTAAAGATTAAAAGATCCAAGATCTTTTAATACAATTTTTATTCTGCTGAGAGCAGCCAGTGTATGCAACCAAAACTTTTGGCCAATACAGCTGAACCATCAATATAAAAGAAATCAACAATTCTTTCTGCCCAGTTAGACAAGAATTTTGGGAGAGGGTGGTGGCACCCCACTCCAGTGCTCTTGCCTGGAAAGTCCCCATGGTGGGCTGCAGTCCATGGGGTCGGTAAGAGTCAGACACAACTGAGCGGCTTCACTTTCACTTTTCACTTTCGTGAATTGGAGAAGGAAATGGCAACCCACTCTAGGGTTCTTGTCTGGAAAATCCCGGGGACGGCGGGGCCTGGTGGGCTGCCGTCTATGGGGTCGCACAGAGTCGGACACGACTGAAACGACTTAGCAGCAGCAGACAAGAATTTTAAAAGTAAACTACTCATGAACTTCACTACAGGACTGAAACATCAGTGAGGACAGTTCACCGTCCTCCTCCTCCCCCACTCATGACAAAGGTCTCTTTTCTAAGATCCCACAACACAAATTCCAAGTCTCTGTCACCATGAAGCACCAGAACAATGCAGACTGATGCCAGGACCTGTCTCTCACGATGAAGGTGCAAGCCCTAAACCTTAACAGACTATGCTGGTACCACAGCCACTGTAGTCACCAACTGCTGCCACCTGTTATCAGAAGCAGCTTCAATATGTGACCAGAGGGAACATCCCCCCCTAAAAATCTCCATCTTCACACAGGAAGATAAACAGTTTCAAAAGGTCAAGACAGCTGGACAAGGTCCCCAGCTGGTTAACATCAGCTCATATTACAAAGGAAAGACTTCATTATGCGAGAATAAGGGAAAGCCGGACTTTCTAAACTCCATGACCTCAGTTCATCTGTTTCAGCTGAGACATCTGTGTCCTCTTTGCCATGTAGCCACTTGCCTGTTACATGGATTAATATTAAGTAATTCATAACGTTCACCACGGGCAAAGTGGCTGCTAGTTTCCCATTCACAACGCAGCCTTTTGCTCTTTCAGGGTTTATCTGTCACGAATGGGGAGACTGTTGGAAACCCTTTGACAAAACCATCAGGCATCATTCAGCAGGTGCTCGGATTCCCACACACGGGACCACAACCTAACTTTCAACACTTGGCTTCTGGGAAGAGCAATTAATTTACACATCATCTGATTAGTCATAGCTGTAGTATGAAAGGTGGCCTGGAGTTCACCCCAAACTTACCTGGCAATTGGTATTTTACTCAAGGCGCCAACACACTTCACCATACTTCCTTAACGTAATTATTTGCATAGGACTATGATGGATAGGATATCATACCAAGAGCAATACGTTGCAGAGCGCTCAAAAAGGTGTTTGATGATCTCATAAATGTTTTAATTGCAATGACAGACAGGTGCAATCATCTCATTAAATGTAAGTATCTTTGATATAGCTTTACTCTGAAGAACACACAACGTGTCAATGATAAGTATCTTTACTTGCAGAGCCTAGATCAGGCAAGCTACGGGTCAGAGCCCAAAGCACAAAATGTCAAACAGGCTCCATGTTTCATGAACAATAACATATTATTACACAAGGTCATGTTGTACCCATGGGGAGAGGAGCCCCACTAAGATACCTTCTGCTCTGTTCAAATCTCAAGATAAAAGACTTACAGGAAGAAAAAAAAAAAAAACTTTAGATTTTGCTGAAGTCATCCCTTTGGCTGACATACACTAAGGCTGTGGCTTCTGGAAAACATCTGAAACCTACAAAGCTAGGCACAACATATTTTCACAAGCTGTGCTTCTGTTAGCACCAATGCATTTCTATGATATCATCGTCAACTTTAAAACATTTGTGTTTTAGAGATGTAGTTGTTTGTAATAACACCATAATAAAAGGATAAGGGAGGGAGATAGTTCTAATTCAGGAGGAAGAAAAACTACTTCTAATCAAAGTCCTGCACATTAACCCTCTACTACCCAAAGGAAATCAGTCTGTCTATACCACCACATGCATGTATAACAGAATGACAATCTTCACATCACAAGGAGGCGACTGTGGGAGAGGAAAGAGTGGTCATCATTGCCAAGCAACCAAACTCCACACAATTACAGAAGGAAACCAGTGCAGTTTCAGTGTGCAACAAAAGCACCCCACTTCCAACTCAGCTGTGCAGGAGGCCCTGGTCCAGGGGATGGTCAAAGTCCATACTCCCGAACCCCATGAGTGCAGGGCTGCTCCAGGCTTGTCTGGAATGAACTAAATATGTCTCCTCCAACCCTGAGCCATCATGCATGACACAAGACCACTGTAACTGACCATGAAAACTCAGTATTGACTTAACACAGGCAGCAGGATGCACCCAGGGCTTTCCAGGGCTTCACGGTGTTCTGTAAAGATCCTATGAACTCTGCCTAAACCTTGTCTCCTAGATGGCTTGAAGTTCTGGCCAAGATGAAAGTTCCAAAAACAGAGTAAGGAGGTATCAAAAGCAGGCTCATTCTTCAAGTCTGGGAGGAACTGATTTGATCGGATTTAGACAGTATCTTAGAAAACATTCAGACAGCTGATGCTCTCATTGGGGGTACATTTTTTAGGTCTCCAGGTCTTTTTGTTTTTCACTCTGTAACCAACCTAACCACTCGTGCTTGAAAACATGAAATGAAAAGAGGGCTGTGGCTACTTGGATTTGAACACTGAATGAGGTGATGATGCTTATGTACACATTAACTAATAACCAAAAAATAAAATTACAAAGGTCAATACAAGAAACTGGCTGACAGTGAAATTGCCAGTGACCCCTGGACCACACTGAGGAAATAGTCTCAGGGCTCTCTCTGTGAATTGTGGATACTTCTTGGACATGAACCACTGGGACTATTACCCATCATGACAGACGGAATGTCCTTCAGACACAAAGGAGCAAGGGGCTCTGCTGGCTTCAGTCACAGATCCTCAACCATTGGCCCTCCTTTGCTTTCTGACTACTACAGATGCTGAAGAAGGAAAGCATAAGAAAATGGCAGTAGGGGGTTCCATTGATGAAGAATGTAGAGCCCAATGTGGAAGAGCTGGTAGCTATAGAGAAAAACAAAGAAGAGTTTTCCTCTCTCGGCTCTTTCCAATCTGGGTTGCCTTAAACAAGGTGAACAGGCACAGCAACAAGCTGTGTGTTTGCCTCCAAGTGTGCTCAGCTGTTTGAATGCAGCAATTATCGGGTTGCCCCCCCCTCCCCAGCAGAAGCATACTGCAGATATTAATCAAAGTGCCCGGCTCCGCAGGTAAGGTAGGTAACCCTGTGCTGAATAGAAATTTGTGGGAAGGAGTATATAAATCCTTGAAAGGGAATTAGTAGTATCAACAGCTGATGCATTATTTATTTAGAGGCACAGACCACAATCTGTATTATTGTTACAACTGAAATGAAATACTGTACTAAAAAAAAAAAAAAAATTACCCTGTGCTTGGTTTTCGAAACTCAACGATGAGGAGTATGCTGCAGTCAAGGGTAATGTGCATAAAAGCAGCACTGTTTTGTTAACCAAGGAAAGAAAGTGATAGCAGGAGGCAGCAGTACAACCACTAAATGTGACCTCTACACAAAACCACTTCCTTCTTCCTCTGCTGATACTGCTTACAACTGAATGGGGTTTTATCTAGTTGATAGGGTGCGCAGGACAACAAGTTAATATAAAAGACGTTTATGTGATGGCAAAGGTCCTTCACTTTATCCCACAAGGAGAGTCCTGAAGTATCCTTGATCTTTCTCCAATCTCCCCAGGCAGGTGTTCGGTCTTTTTTATTAATTACTTTATTTACTTTTGGCCGCATGGGGTCTCAGTTGCAGCATGTGGGATCTCCCATTGGAGCGCGCAGACTCCCTGCCTGTGCCTCACGGTCTCCACAGCATGCAGGTTCAGGAGTTTCGGCCCTCCGGCTCAGCTGTCCCATGCCATGTGAGATCTTAGTTCCCCGACCAGGGATCGAACCTGTGTCCCCTGCTTGGAAGACAGATTCTTAACCACTAGACCATCAGGGAAGTCACCATCCAGGTGTTTTGAGTCTTCTCAGCCCTGCTGTGTCAGCTGCAACGGAGAAGCCCCAGTCTTCTGGCAGCCGCTTTCAAATCCAGTGTTAAGTTCCCCAAGGCTCCAGGCCCCAGCATGTCCTGTAGAGGTAAGGTCCCCAAAGGCCTCCATTCAAAGACTAAACCAGTATTTCAGGTTTAGACAACATTCCCTTAATGTTAAAGCCAGGCACAATCCTTCTCCAGTTCGCTTACACTTTATTTTCTACCAGAACAGCATGTGATTCTCCCTAGCCTCTTCTACCAGTAACGTTTTGGGCTGCAAACAAGAGGAATGGACTCTGGCTCACCTACTCAGGGAAGGAATTTACTGGACAGATACTCAGTGCCGCACAGAATCAACAGGAAGTCTGGGGAACCAACCTCGGAAAAATAAGCCCAGGCAGCTGAGACCACAGCCAAAGTGCTGCCACGGGACGTCAGCTAGGAGACAGGCACTGCACGGCTGACTCTGGACACAGACCAGCCACTGCCACCACCCCCAGTTCTGTCGCTACCTCGGTTGTACTGTCCGTAGCACATGGTTCCAATCAGCCAAGTGTAAGTGCTCATGACCCTGCTCCTGGGGAAACGGAAGGTGTCTGAGAAGTGTGCAGGTTCTGCAAAAGCCCCTCAACGGCAAGAGGACATTCTTCTCAGATTCAGCTCCTGCTTTCCCAGTACAAATCCCAACTTCCCTTCAGCCACTCAAAAGAGCCCTCTTTGTTCAGCAAGGAGTGTGACAGAATAGAAATAAAATATACGGTATATTTTCCCTCCTGTATAATGTGGTTTGGGTATTCAAGGAAAGTATAGAGTTGCAGTTCTCAGAGAACTCAAGCATTAAAATAAAGGAAGGAGGGCTATATTCCTAAGGAGAAGGTGGCAGAGAAATGCATGTTCCAGGCTTAGAATTCAAAACCAAAAGACCTGTGGACACAGAATTTCCAATCATATTTCAACAGGACCTTCACCTGCCTCCAAACAAGATGATATGAATCAACGTGTAGCTTCAAGTCTGGACATATCCCTGGGATGTGGTTTCTAGAGCTAGAAACAACACAACTAATTTCCAACTATTAGGGAAAGGAAGATTTCCACACTGTGTTGATATCATGCTGGTCACAGGTAGGGATGGAGGGGTGGGGATGGAAGCCACACTCTCTAAGTGCCTCCTATCCACCAGCCACTGGAAAACACAAGAGCTAAGTATGATTGCCACTGGTCCTTCCGAAAGCCGTGATGAGGCAATTGTAAAGTCGAGGCTAAAGGCCAGAGTTCTGGAAATCAGAATCTTCTGCTACTTAGTAACTGTGTGCACTTGATTGGTGATTCAACCTCTGCCTCCTTTGTTTCCTCGGTAATACAAAGAGCATAGTAAGAGCCTCTACCCTGAAAGGATGTAGTGAGCATTCAAACAAATAATATGGGTAAAGTGATTATAACAAGTACCTAGTATATAGGCACTAATACTGGCTGCTATTATTATTATCAGGTAGCTTTTAAAATCCCCATTTTACTGATCAATAATCTGAGGTTGCAGAGGCTAAGTATTCTGTCCAAGGTCATAAAGTGGGCCCATATATGCAGAAATGTAGCCGAACTGGAGTGTCAAACTCAGATTTGACTCTAAAAGCCAATGTTATTTCCGTGACACCACACTGCATCCACACGCCTAGAATGTCAAACACATTCAAGCTGCTGTCCAGAGCCAAAACCGTAGTTCCACTGCTGTGAATGTTGAGGAACTGTCACAGCAATTATCTATATTAATAGATCTCTAGTATTTCAGCCCTAGCGATTATCTGTACTTGTTTTGGTCATTCTTAGACTGGAATTCCCAGAAACCTTTAAAACCACAGCAGATAAAAAGCAGTTTTCAACTGGTTGCTCTACACACACCAGGCTGATGAGAACCTTTAGAAACGACACGTTCGCTTTCCTGGCCTTTGGGCACAGGGTCACTTTTACAAGTCAGCTAAATCATGGCTACAGGATTAGAGTGGGTCATAAGGTCGATTGGTCTTTTTTGTTTCCACCAGTTCTCCTTCTGTTCTTCCTTTTTCTTATCTATTATTTGAGAAATACCACAAATTCTGAATGCCACTGTGTTTAAGAGAAAAGGGGACTGCCCTCTGAATTTTTAGGCCTCCCAATCCACCTCTCACCTGTCACCCTCTCCTTTCTCCCCTAGAATGTGCCTTCTCCCTGCTCCCTTCTCCCCTAGAATGTGCCTGACAGCAGGGCACAAATCCCAACAGCCACTGAAGCTGCTGGGGGGCGCCTCTGCAGGGGCACCTTAGCAGGTGGGCATCCCCAAAGCCACCGGAATGATGGGATGGCAGGTCAGGAAGGGGAGGGGCACCCGGAGTTTGTGTAACTCTGGGACTATCTGTCCATCACCTTTCCCGCACAGCATGCAGGCTGCATGGGCTTAACCACAGCGGTCGATAAAGCCACACAGATCAGAGTGAGTCAATGAAAGACAGCAAGACAACAAATCTAACCGGGGAAGGAAAAGGAGTATCTCTTTCCTCAACCACCCCATCAAAGTAAAAGCGAGCCTCCTTTCTACTTGAGCAACACAAAAAAGACATAACGGGCACACTCCTCATGCTGAACAGGGAGGTGTGATGTAAATGTTCCTACATCCCACATTCCACAGTTCAGGACCAACTAAAGTTGTTGTTAACATCTTGTATGGATTTTGTGTCTAGTTTCTGCCCTCAGAGAACAGGTATCATCAAATATACTAAGACTGTGAAATCATTGCTTTATTTCTGACTTGAAGTAAATCTTACTTACACTGCATAAGCACTTACTGTTATTTTGATTTTATTGCTTCGATTAATCCAGTTTTAGTACATCATGATAATATGAGGTTTGGTTTACCATATTATTATTGTCTCCTGTTGAGATAACCGTCTCCTGAATCCCTGAAAGACAGCAGATGTCCCCACCTTCCCAACAGATCCCAAAGCCTGACACATCTCCTACATCCTAAAAATGCTTAACTGGAGCAGGTAGAAATATCAGTCACTGAAGTAAGTGTTCTTATATCCCCCAATCACCAAGTATTTCAGAAACTTGTTTCTTGAAGTCAAATAGCTTTTATCATTTCTCTGTATGTTCTTGTTACTTTTTCACACTGTGGAGAACAGTACCAATACACTCCACTGTTTTGTTTACCAAACAACAGATCATTTGCTTATTTGGACCAGAATATGTTGTCTTAATATCATTGCTTTAGTCCAACATCCCACAAAGGAGATTTTTGTTTTCATTCTCAACACAGGCTTGGTGTCATACATATATAATCCACAGTTAACCCATTCCTAAACTCATTTGAACATCAAGCTCACCAGGGGATGAAAAATCATATCACCTATTTTTGACAGACTATAATCATACATTATATGCAACATATATAAGCTAATATAATAGTACAATATGTACCATTTATATAACTTGAGGATTCAAGATGCAGAACTGATATCCACCACCTCAGACACAATTAGTCGTGTTAAAGGAATTCCCCACACTTTTTAACATTTTATTGTCCTTTAATTTTCTATTTCACATTGTGAAGAGTTTTTCCTTCATTCCTCAGCATCCATCACTCAAATTGACACAGCAGATCCTCCAGTGGCATCAAATGGCATGCCATGTTTCCATCAAATTCCAGACAGCTTTCTCCTTATAATTTATCTAAAATGAAGGGAATAGATGCACTGTGGTCCTACACGGATTTGGGAATCTGTTTAGTGTTGAAATGCTATGAAGAAATATTTCTCATCATTTAGTTTCAAGGAAGTGAAAATGTGCAGCATTACCAGTTTGCTGATCTAAATGAACTTAGATGAGGCGAATTCTATTATTATTTAAAATTTTCTGACTCTGTAAAATATGGACTAGATCCATTAGAAGAATAACAGATTCTACAGGCACATATGGCTGGGGGGAAAATTTCAAAGAGACACACTAGGCATTTGCCTTCTGAATTATTCTTGATTTGAAAAAGATCCCTGATCCTATTAATGAGTCAACTGTGACTGAGATTTCGTCAGGACATACTCACTTTTACTACTCCATTCCTCAGCTTCCATACTGGTTCAGCCATGTGATCAGAGTTACATTATTTATGCTGCTGCTGCTAAGTCGCTTCAGTCGTGTCCGACTCTGTGCGACCCCATAGACAGCAGCCCACTAGGCACCTCCATCCCTGGGATTCTCCAGGCAAGAACACTGGAGTGGGTTGCCATTTCCTTCTCCGATGCATGAAAATGAAAAGTGAAAGTGAAGTCACTCAGTCGTGCCCGACTCTTAGTGACCCCATGGACTGCAGCCTACCAGGCTCCTCCGTCCGTGGGATTCTCCAGGCAAGAGTACTGGAGTGGGGTGCCATTGCCTTCTCCGTACATTATTTATATACTAGACCAAAACATATATGACATTTCTTACCACTGAGGAATTAAACCAATAGATTCCAAGGGTTTTTCATTATATTAAGAAGCCCACTCTCGCTCAATTAATCAAATAATGAGAATGTCTTATTCTCACTCTCTTAAAATATAATTTTTTAAAATATTTAAGAGTATATACCATATTAATTCCACTCTCTACCACAACAAAGAGGTGTACACTATAATGGTGAATATTTGCATCACTTCCTCGTCCCACAAAATCTACTGACTCCAAAGGCTGTCACACCCTCATTTATCATACAGAATCTTCATCAAGTCCTTATTAACAATGCATAGTTTTACTGGAGAACTAGCATGTCCATGCCATATAAAAGCCTATTCAGAAAGGTTTGGAGCAACTACACCACACAACTGTCTACAATGTTTTGTAAATGTAAAGCCTGTTACAAACAAACAAAACAAAAACTCATGACCCCAGTCAAGGAGGTTAACGACTCCAGACCAGCAAACCCAAAAACCAGATCAAACAGATTACAAAATTCACCGATCATTATCAGAAATATTGGCATTGTCCTGACCGTCCCACTGGGACATCACCAGAAGTGGCTCATTTGGGGGTGGTTAAAGCAGTCCCAATGCCCATGTGCCTCATCCATCTCTATTTATTCAACATTGGACTTTTGTACTTTAGAAGCCAGGACACCCTGTAACATGGTGCCCAGAAAAAGATAAGTACTCAAGGAAGCTGCTGGAGATGGGGAGAAGGACGTACTGAAGGGTAACTCCTTTTGGCTCATTCCCCTAAAGTCAGTGCTTCCCCTGGGGCTTCCTCTCCAGGGAGCCATCCCTGACCCAAGCAAGCCATGTCCGAGGCCCTTCCGTTTCCCATCATGCTCTGCCCTCATCCCAATGATAATACACATCACCCACTGTTTCCCAGCTGTGAACTCCTTGAAGGCAAGGACTATTTCTCATCCCCAGTTCAATAAATGCTGCTAAATGAATATATGAATGCTTGAGATTCAGTTAACTGCCTCGGTTCTTCCACTGACCAATGACAACTGAGTCTTTCTCTAAATAGGCCTCATGCTGCTGCTACTGCTAATTCACTTCAGTCGTGTCTGACTCTGTGCGACCCCATAGACGGCAGCCCACCAGTCTCCCCTGTCCCTGGGATTCTCCAGGCAAGAACACTGGAGTGGGTTGCCATTTCCTTCTCCAATGCATGAAAGTGAAAAGTGAAAGTGAAGTTGCTCAGTCATGTCCGACTCTTCGCGACCCCATGGACTGCAGCCTACCAGGCTCCGCCATCCATGGGATTTTCCAGGCAAGAGTACTGGAGTGGGGTGCCATTGCCTTCTCCGAAATAGGCCTCATAGTGCCACATAATTCTCTTTTTGTGACTTTTAGATCAGAGGAGAGAAGAAAACGGGACACTGGTGTGCTGCCCCAGAAATACTCTCAGACCATTCTCTCCCCATCTAGACCCTTGAAGAAGTATAAACATCACTAGGGAAAGTTTAACGACGAGGAGAATTTAACTTCAGTATTTCTTGCTTTCTCATCTCCATCTTTACAAACCCTTCTGGATCCTGCATCTGCTTAGCCTGACCGAAGCTGTGGATTTAAGGGAAAAAAACCATCATTGAGGACATAATCATATTACATAACAAATTTTAAATCAAAGAGACTCGAAAACCAATGTCTTGCCATGATGTCAACTCTAACCAGAGCACCAAAGCCTGGGCCTCTTTTCTGTCAATTCTCAGGGACCGTGTGTCCTGCCTGCTTGGTTCAAGGTAAAAGCGACAGGCTGCCTGTCAGGGAATCTGAATGTTCCTGCTATTATAAGTTAGCAAACAACCTGACAAAGTTCTCCACGTTGCCCCCATCTACAAAATGAAGCTAGTATATAGAGTTAGACACCTCACCATTCATTGTCTTTACAGAATATCTGCCAGAGATTTCTAGTTTCTCTACTATTTAGAAAATAATGGTGGGATTTCTCAAAAATAAAGTTGCATGTTAATCTGGAGAGGAGCAGAGTTTTAAAATCAAATCATCAACACAGAATGACAAAAACTCAAGGAAGAAGGGAAATGCTGCTCCATCATCATACTTACTGTCATCAATAGCAAAGGACAATGAGTCGGAGAACGAACCCTAGGCAAAGAGAAAAGTCAGTCCCAAACCATTTACAGCACCAATTTGTGGGGCAAGGTCTGAGAAGTATGTCCATAAAGCCTTTCTTCACCCTGGCTTCAGCTCTCCCATACTTCTCACCTGGCACCCTGGTCCTCTCAGTGAATCCAGGAGACTCAGGCCAACGGGACCACCGTGTGCTCCAAAATATTTTTGAATATTTTGAATATCCTAAGTATCAAATTAATTTCAAAGGTTTTTTTCCTTAGAGAAAAATCACAAGGGAGACTGAATAAATATATTGTAATACATTTATATAATGGACTACCCACTTGGCAATAAAAGGGAACAGACTACTGATACAAGCAGCAACATGTATAAATCTTACACACACAAAAATGATGAGTAATAGCCAGGCCCGAAAGTACACATACTGCATGATTCTATTCATTTAAAGTGTAAGAACTGGCAAAATTAGCAGAGGATGAAAAAAATTAGAATAATGGTTGTTGTGGGTGAGAAGGGAGAGAGGGGAAAGTGATGAATTGAGGTAGAAAGGATCAGAAGAAACTTTCAGGGTGATGAAAACAGTGATCTTAAGTGGGGCACTGGTTACATGGGTATACTTACCTGTGTGAACACATCAAAGGGTATACTTAAGATCTGTCCATTTTACCATTTGTAAATTTACCTCAGTTTTTAAAATTCACAAGATTACTCATCACCAACCTCCTCCCACCTCTGACTCAGTCTAGCAAGTACAAGGAAGAGAACACTGAACTCTGGAAACAGAGGACCTGAAATATAACCCCAGTCCTCTAACCTTCTAGCTGTATCATCTTAACATATCTCTACTCCACATTTTCCCCACCTGAAAAATGGGAAAATCTTATTCATGGTCATTCCAAACAAAACACACCAAAGATAAACGCCAGCACCATATAGAAAACTGCTTTGTAAATAGTATCATCCGATAAACAGAAGAGATTATGATTCCCCAGATTCGGGTAGGGGTCAGGAAAGGGTATCCATCAGGGTATCCCCCACTGGGATAATGTTCATTTATGCGACGATTTTCTGTTTCTCCCATTTTGAAACATGGGATTCTGCAGCTACTCAGGCCACTTAGCATTTGGCCTCCACTTTTCCTTATAGAGAACACATACACACACTCTTCCATAAGCTCTATCTGCTCTCAATTGCTCTAGCTACTCTGCTTTGCAAGGTGCCCGATCTACATAAACTAGGAGGATCAATCAACCAGGCAACGAGAAAAAGGCGACACACTGTAATCCAAGGCCAAGGTGCAAAACCCCACACCAGGAGGAACAGGTCATTAGGTCCTGCTGAGAGACTTGGCTGTCACCTTGCTTAGAGTGGACTTGGTCACAGGAAGTCACCTATCGGTGGCATTCCCCTGTGTCCCACTCCCCAACCTGTTCTTTTCTGGACAGTTGTTTATGCCCTCCCTCTTCCCTGGCTCTCCATTCTCGCCCACACTTTCTCTTTCTCTCCAGGCTGGGTTTAATTTGACACCTTGAGCTTTGGTAACGAGGTGGGGAGCAGAGCAGCCACAGCGGAATTCATTAGGCTCAACACTACAGGGCCCGCTCTCTGTGCGTTAATGACATCGGAGGGTAGGGAAACGAGACAGCCACCACGCGAGATGAAATAAACATGAGGACTGTCAGCAGTGACAGCCCGAGCAAAGGGGACAAAATGAGCCAGGTAGAGACCTTTCCCCGTCCGCACAATGCAAACCGACAGCTTGCAAAGCCCCCCTCCCCACTGCTGCCCCCCTTACCCAAAGCTGAAGAGTGAGGAAGAGGTGGGGTGATGTGGAAGTGTGGATGGGGAAGGAGAGAAAACACAATGAAATTACCATTGTTTTAACATACAAATTTCATTTATCAGTTTAATGCTGGCGCAAACCAAATTTATCCCCCTCCCTCGGAGACAGCAGGCACAGGGAGGCTGGGGGCGGGCCCGGGCTGCATGATGCTTGGAGCCTTCCTGCCTTCCTCCTCCCCACCCCAAGCTCTCTTGGCTGATTCTCTTCTGAGTTACCATCCTCCCCCCACCCCTTCTACCACTGTAACTCCATCATTTGCTGTTACTAAAGGGGCATGGAAGGAGGAAAGGAAGAGAGAGAGGAAGCATTGGTGATGGAGAAGAAATAGAAATGCTGGCTTCTCTGCATGTTTTTTTGAAGGGCAGGGAGGTGTTGACAAAGAAAATTCAGGCAGCGTGTACTCGGCCACGGAGCACAGCAACAGGAGCACAGCCAGACTAGGAAAAGCCCTCCATGTGGACACTTTTGGGAAGAGCAGCAAGGGCCCTGCTCCCAGTTACCAGGTGTCAAGAGAGTGAACCGACAAGGGAGGGCTTAGGGACTGTGATGACTTTCCCTTCTGCACACAACACAGAAGCAATGAATCGGCTGTAGTCAAACTAAGCCTCCTTCTCTTCCAGGAGAATAATCCTATATCCACAGGACCAAAGAGAGAGAGCCTCTCTTTCCTGGATTTGCCTAAGAGAAGGGTGCTTCCTCATCTCCAAAAAGAACAGACTTCTATGGCGGGCCCCTGCGTGAAGCCCAGGGCTGGTATCTGGAGGGCTCCATTCTCCCCAGTGTCATCAGCAGACCCACACAACCAGACTGGATCACTTCTTGCAAACCCTTCCCTGGAAAACCTTCTACTATTTCTTTTCAGCCTGTCTCAGAGAGAGTATGTATGTAAGCCAAAGCCCACACTTTGAAGCCAAACATCCCTATTTTCTTTGGCCATGGACATCTCAAGGTTTTCAGAGAACTCTGAAAGCTGGCAGTATTATTATGAGAAGGGAAGAGAAAGCCATTATTTTTATTAATTAGCATTCAAAAGAAAGTTTATGAAGGCTGGATCAATGACAGAATTCAGACTTAGAACAGACCCAGCACAGTCATTTGAAGCTACGTGAATGTGAGTGTGCCCTGGAGGCAGGTGGGGGCCTCCGAAAAAATTAATATACAAGTTTGCTGCAGATTCTGCTACAGGGATGTGGAAAATGTGGGAAGCCAAGGAAGAGGAGTGCAAGCTCTACATTTTAACATAGTGGCCATGAACTAGGGAGCTAAGTGGCCATGGCTCCAACCAAGGGCATGAACAACCAATATCAGAAAATTGCCTAGTTGTTCCAAATATTGGAGAAAAGAACGGGTTTGAGGTATCACAAAATGGGGGACAATTTTGTCAGATGTGTCCTGGGTTTAAGGCCTAGACAAACACAACAGAAGTTTGTCCTACACTCAACAATGACAAGGACTTTGTTTCCTCATCAGAAATAGTTCAGGCCTTTTTCCCCTGGATGATGTGGAAATAAATGAGTTAGCACCCTATATGAAGCATTACCATCCCTGAAGGGAAGCAATCCATTAATAACAGTGCTTTAAAAGCATTTTACATTTAAGAGACTAATTTTGCTTAATGCTCTAAAGTATGAGTATAGAACATTTTGTTAAGGAAAGCAGACACATGGTTCATTTCTTCTGGAAGGCGTAAATGCGCCGATTAAGAGTAAAGCTCAAGGAAAGGGCTGAGCGAGACCTGAAGGCCAGCGTTATCACATCTAGCACGGAGCACCTGAAGGGGAGCCCGCAATCCATCGTGAACACAAAGGGAACAGCACACACGCCACCATGCTGAATCAAGGGAAGCAGTAATCTTAAGTTCCATCAAGGACACCACAGAACAGCAGCTAAAAAAGAAGCGTGCTCCCCATACGATTCGCCATTTGGACTGGCCCACAGTTTTATGTCTTTTGGCCCAGTTGTAATTTCAAGCTTGCCCTGAGATCAGAAAGCCCTTTTCATTTGTATATTTTCATGATCCTACATGGCCTCTCCCCATCTTAAAGATTCCCCCTACAGAAGTTAATTACTCTCCTCACGTTTTCTCACTTATCTGAAAGAAGAAAGCCTTCCCAGCAAGAGGGGCAGTTGACAAACCTCCCAAGAGGCAGGGAGCACAGTGGAAAGAGGGGGATCACTTTAGAAAGAGAGGGAGACAGGTTTGATCCTCTTTCTCCACTACTTACAAGTCTGGGATTTAGTCTCAGTGGCCCTCAGTTTCCCCTTCTGTAAAATGGAGATTAGTGTAACACCAACATCTGTGCTACATTCAGTTTAAAGACGGTAAGTATTACATACCCCGCAGTGCCTGGCATGTGGCAGAAACTCTTCCAAGTGAACCAGGTAGCTGCAACAGTGTCCAAAAAAGTTGCTGCGACGGTTCTGAAGTTTCCCTGCCTTGAAGTATGTGAAAAATGAGCTGCACAAGCCCCAAATACTACACATACTACCAGAATAGCCTATAGCTTATAAACATCAAAAAAGCGAAAAATGTGAAAATGTTAGTTGTTTAGTCATGTCTGACTCTTTGTGACCCCCCATGGACTGTAGTGTGCCAGGCTCCTCCGTCCACGGAATTCTCCAGGCAAGAAGACTAGAGTGGGTAGCCATTCCCTTCTCCAGGGGATCCTCCTGACTGAAGGATCGAACTCACATCTCTTGCATTGTAGACAGATTCTTTACCATGTGAGCCACTAGGGAAGCCCAAGTGTGTGGGCTACCCTAGAACCCCGCCAGGTTCCTCTGTCCATGTGATTTCCCAGGCAGTAATACTGGAGTGGGCTGTCATTTTCTTCTCCATGGGATCTTCCTGACCCAGGGATCAAACCCAACTCTCCTGCTTGTCAGGTGGGTTCTTTTACCACTGAGCCACATGGGAAACCCCATATACAGTATACCTACATAGTCTATCTCTGTCTATGGGCCTTCCCTTTACCCATGGTTAGCACTTAAAATCAGTTATAAGGCCTTCCTTATTTTTCTTTAGGCATCTTCAATCTCCTAACCTCACTTCTCCAATCACCACTTTTCCCCCAGTCCCCAGAGCAATATTTTACAATCTTGGTGAAAGTGAAAGTGAAAGTGTTAATCACTCTGTCATGTTAGACTCTCTGCAACCCCATGGACTGTAGCCCACCAGGCTCCTCTGTCCATGGAGTTCTCCAGGCAAGAATATTGGAGTGGGGTAGCCATTGCCTTCTCCAGAGGGTCTTCCTGACCCAGTGATTGAATTTCTTGGTCTCCTGCATTGCGGACAGATTCTTTACTGTCTGAGTCACTAGGGAAGCCCTATGAGCCTAATACTATAGGTTGGGATGCTTTGAAAAAAAATAAGAATGAATGCTCAGCACTAGGCCCCAGAATTTCTGATTTCATGGTTTCTGGGTGAAGCCCAGGTATCGCTGGTAGTTTGTATCAGTTCCCCAAGTGATTTTAACGGGCAATCAGGATTGAAAGCCACTCTGTACCAAATATACTTGCTATTAAAAGGTTTATGCAGAACATTAAAAGCACATTTTTTTATGACCATAATGACTTGGCAAGAGGAGTCTTAGGCCTGAACACCAAAAAAGGTCAGCCTCTCAGCCTCTGTGAAAGCCATACCTGGGAAGGACATGGGAGGTCAACTAGGTCACCCCCACCTTGGGGAGGAGCTTGGGAAGGTGAAGAGACTTCCGCTAATAACACAATGACGTCAACGGGCAAAGCTGGCTTCCTTCCCACACATCCCTGGGTCTCTAGAACCTACTTCCTTTGGCTCAAGTTCTGAGGCCTGAACTGCCCGCCCCAACTCTCTCTTATGTTCTCCTTCTTTCTTGTCCCATCCTTCCCAGAGTTTCTTCCCCTGCTCGCCTTGTTTTCAGTCTTTAGTGCTAAATGCTTCCGTTTTCAGTCTTTAGTGCTAAATGCTTCCAGTTTGAAGTGTTCCATATAGCGCCTGGAGCTTGAAGAGAAAAGTTACCATGAAAATCTTAATAAACAAATAAATAATTCATACTAGGTATTGGTCTGTTCTCTGGACCACTGGGTTTCAAACATTTCTTAGAAACCGACTCTCACCCATAAGTCAAACAAATGAAATCCATGATACAGAAGTGCAAGAGTTGAAGTTGGGGTTTGGTCCAGAGTCCTAGGGGCTCACCCAGCCCTTGCCGCTGCCAGAGGGGCTGCCCTAGGGCACCTTCACCCGTTCTTAGGATCCTATGAGGGGTAGAGGGAGAAGTTCCTCATCACAGGACATGCAGCTGTCTTGTATGTTTGTGATGGACAGCACAAAGGATACAATTTCACTAGACTACACATCCTCAGTCCCCAAAAAACAAGAGAAGGCGTTTGTTATAAAACAAGCATATCATTGTGAAAAGAGTATGCGTTGCAATTAGGTTGTAAGAAAAATAAAGAAATGTGGCAGGTGAGACCTACTCAAGCCACTCAATCCTGAGAAGGCACTCAAGTCTCCCAAGATTATCAAAAAATCTCTTGGACTTCCCTCACAGTCCAACAGTTAGGACTCCATGCACCCAGCACAGGGGGCACAGATCCCATCCTTGGTCAGGGAACTAGGGTCCCTCATTCTACATGGGATGGCCAAAATGGAAAAAAAAAAAAACTCTTTCCTCCCAGCAAGCAGGGAAATTTTCTTCATACGTGCATACATGCCTGGGAGTCTGTTATCTCCCCTGAAGACTCAGGGCCCACACACTCTTTCCATTCAGGAGAAAGGCATGTGAAAGTCGCTCAGTCATGTCCGACTCTTTGTGAACCCATGGACTATACAGTCCATGGAATTCTCCAGGCCAGAATACTGGAGTGGGTAGCCTTTCCGTTCTCCAAGGGATCTTCCCAACCCAGGGATTGAATCCAGGTGTCCCACATTGCAGGCGGATGCTTTACCAGCTGAGTCACAGGGGAAGCCATAATGGAGAACAATTCAAAGTAAGGAAGTCAGTATGGTCACACTTCCTACCTGGAAGCATCCACAGGTTTCTGGCAATCAAGAAAGGCTGCCTCTTCCTGGTAGTCATTTCTACCCAAAACAAACAAAAAAACTACAAACCACCCTCAGGTAGATTCATTCCTTTATGTGGCTGTCAATGGCAAGTGTCCCTATCAAACCAGCTATGCAGTTACAAGTCCTGGTTCGGTGGCTAAATTTGCCAGAAATAAACATTGATTAATTTAAGTGATTTCTATAATACAGACGAAGTCAAGATTACAAAGAATTTTTGTTTCTTTGCTTGTCTGCTTAATTATTTCTTTACCCACTATATGCTTCCAAATCAATGCCGCCTTTATTCTGCTCCAAAGGAAGCCTGGCTTGCTTAAGGACTAGATCTAAACATCTCTAAGGCTGTCAAGGAAAGGAGGCAGAGATAGAAAAATAAAATCTCTTCAGATCTGTATTTGGAGTTACTTGTCAAAACACACGCAGGGAAATCTTCCTCATTCCATCTTTCCTTCATTTCACCCTCTGATCTCCACTAGGCAGATGCCCACGTTCCCCATTTACAGATGAGACAGCTGAGGCTGAGAAAGGCTAAGTGACTTGCCCTAGGTCATACAGTCTGTTTGTCCTTGACCTTGGATCCAGGTATTCTACTTCTAAACGCAGTGCTTTACCCATTACAAAACTTCTGCCTCGAAATTCCAGGTGCCAATTGTTAAACTGTACTGAAATGTGCCAGGAACCACCGCAAAACATTTAATTCAGCAAGTCTGGTCCTGATGGCAGTGTCACGTCTCCCCAGCGGTATCTCACCAGCACCTTCAATTTCTCCGCTGGCCAATCATCACAATCACTGGGAGTGAGGAAGGTATTGGTGTGTATGTGTTGGCAAGAATAATGAATGGGCCATGAACAGTTTTCAAAGGGCCACTCATTTTGTCCTTAATATTTCAAACCCAAGTCCTTCTGCCATGGTTTTTCTTCCAACTCTTGCTCCAAATTCTTTTCAATCGCCCCCTTCAAACTGTTTTAACCCTCCCCCGCCCTTCTCCTCTGCCTTAAAATCAAGCAGCCATGGAGTTTGTTCAGATTCCCTATTCATCAAGGAAATGAATTCCATATGCATAATTCATTTCTTTTGTGAACTTTTTTCCCCTGCAGGGAGTTAACGCTCCCCAATGCACTGGGAACAGAGACAGGGACAGAAGGACAAGAGAGCAAGGGGGCAAAAATGCCTTTCCCCGCATAACTGGGACAGATAGGGGCCAAGAGGTCTGGCTTCTGCTGGCTGACACCTTGAGTTCCACAATTCTATCCTGCCCAGGGGAGGGGGCACCCTGCACTGGTTATTAGGGGACAATAGGCTTCAAGGGCTAGTAGTCCACAGAGCCCGGAGGCCTTTCGAGGCTGGAGGCCTTCTTTCCAACCCCAGTGCCTGACTCAGGGGTAGAAAGAAATCGATAGCATCCTCCCACTCCGTTATGGTTCTGCTCGTATGAAAACCCCAAACTAAACAAAGAGATAGACACTGTGCCCAATGCACCATGTTTAACAGCTGTTGCATTTGGAGAAAAAGCAGTCCCTAGTCCAAAGTCAGACTTGAAAAACGGCTTTATTAAGAGAAAGATTTACTGTATGTGAACTCCAAGCCTAGAAAGTGGAGGAGGAGCAGCTGAGAAAGACAGATCTGCCAGACGGGGAGCCCAACTGACTCCACTGGCTGATGTTACCTTTTGGCAACATCCACTGACCCACGCGACATCCTGGAAGCTACAGGCCTTTGGTTGTTAACTCTTTAATAACACCGAGAGTCCCCAAAGTTCAGAGCTGGCTTGATAAACAGCAGAGCAGATCTCAAAGCCAAGATGGAGCTTTTATTCTAGTACAATTTATTTCAGGGAATAATGTTACTGAGCATCTTATTTTAAAATTCTTTTTTTTTTTTTTCAAAAATCTTTCTTTTCTTTTTTTTGCTTCTGCTTTTCTCCATCTGTGTGTGTGTGTGTGTGTGTGTGTGTATAAAGGTGGCGGGGTAGCTGATAATTCATTGTTAGATTTGGGGATTCTTTTACTTAATTTCTAGGACCACCTATAGTTCAGGATTAGCATCTTGGGAAGGAAAATGGGCTGCTGCCTTAACTGTCTAGGATCAGCACAATTTTGTACACAGCTCCTAGAACAGACTGGCCTGATGATGCCATTTAATGAGTAATAATTAAACTTTACTGTTATTTACTTTTTTCCTCTGTGTGGTCTGATATGGGCTAGACAGGTTAAAGCCAGTAGGAGACAGAAGTGGATCTACCAAGAAATTTTACTGTGATTCTTGTCAAGTTTGTAAAGACAGATACAAACCTCCATGGCATTTATCGAAAGTATGAAAACCAGAAAGCAGCTGGCCAGCTCTATTCTACCGTTAACTAAAAGCACAGTGACAAATTAAGCCCTCTACATGAAAGCTAGGGGTATCAACAGTAGACAGGTACATTATTAATCAAAATGTCCAGTGTTTGGGGCACTAGAGTGAGGATCCTGGCCCTGGCCTCAGAGAGCTTATGGTCTGTTTAGGAAAGAAAGGACTATAAAGAGAATAATAAAGATACAGTGAACTCAAAGAATATGTGAATATATAAGTAAGCCAAGTGAGACCAGAGAAAAAAAGTAAATAACAGTAAAGTTTAATTATTACTCATTAAATGGCATCATCAGGCCAGTCTGTTCTAGGAGCTGTGTACAAAATTGTGCTGATCCTAGACAGTTAAGGCAGCAGCCCATCTTCCTTCCCAAGATGCTAATCCTGAACTATAGGTGGTCCTAGAAATTAGGTAAAAGAATCCCCAAATCTAACAATGAATTATCAGCTACCCTACCACACCAAGAGGTAGCAAGGATTCCCAGATACACCCTGCATAAGAGCCATCAGATCACAGAGGTTTCATGCAAGGGCTGAGGAGTTGGATGGACATGTGTTCGAATCCCAAACATCCCACTTACTAGCTATGTGATCTGGACATGAATTTAATCTCTTAAACCTCCTCAGTAAAATAACTGCTGTAATTTCACTTCTTCAAGGGTGTTTATAAGCAATGAATTAGATTAAGGTACTTAAACTAATTTGGTAGAAAAAAGGTATTAGCTCATTTTTAATCACTGGAAAGAAGCACAGTGATATGAGCTAACATGGTGACAGATAACATCGCTGTGGCACGAAGTGGGAGGTAGCATGCCAGAACTTCAAACAAAAATGCTTCCTCATCTGCACTATGGATTAGCTAGAAGGTGCGACAAATAGAATAAAGGAAAACGTCCCCTTCACCACAACCCGCACTTTTCCGTCGATTCCGGAGTGTGCATCTCTGAATCTTGCTCTTCATTTCTGCTAAGTGGCCCCTCCACCAACACTCTGTCTTCAACCACAAGACCACGTCAGCATTGCTCGTCTTCATGCACTAAATCTGGACAGTAAGTGGCATCACCCTGTCACAAGGGTAGGGAGAGCGTCTGCAACGCCCCATTTAACTGCTCTGGGCTCCTATCTCTGGGCTTCATTAGCATATTTCAGCAGTGCCTTGATGGATGAAGATAGATGGGGGAACATCATCCTTGGTGAAATCACTGTTTCATCAAGGTTAAACCAGCCTCAAGCTTCGCCACCTCCCTTTGTTTGGCTAAGTCTCTAATAACAAAATTAACGGCAGAATTAATGCCCAGGAGGCTCCCAGTGAAATATACTGATGCCCCCAGAATGAAGCTTTAGCCTGGACCTCCCAGTTTATAATCCATCAATCAGTTACTTCCATACTTTATCTTAAAATAGAACATCACCTCCGTCACAGCAGAAGCCCGCCTCTCTATCCGTTTCTTTCATCTGAAACAGCTGGGCTGGGTAAAAGAACAAGAGGTAGCTGGTTGCCTTCAAATCATCACAGTGACACCTGTCAAAGCAAAGGACAGACACCCAGTATTCTGTCCTTTCTCCACGACTAGACTATGAGCTCCTTGAGGGCAGATGGTTTTTGTTGTATTGCTTCCTTTTAACATCTCATGATGTGTATTGTTTTCTAAGGCAAGCACCTCATGTTCACTGCATCCTTGTTGAGAATGAAGAACTGTGTTAGCTGTGATAAAAATACCTACTCAAATTGATAAATTTGAATACCTCCTATCTATAAAGACTTCACAAGACAAGGTTATACTGCCAATGTTAATCCTCAGGACTGTAGCAACTCCCCCATGTTTAGAGTTTCAACATCACTTCCATGGGATTTCACCCTCCTATCAACCACTGGGACACACTTGGGTGGTAGTTCTCTATCGATCGAAAACAGATCGATGCCCTGCATGTCTTAACCAGGACCAAGCTGAATATGACACAGATGAGAGCCAGGTGAAATGTCTGAAGTCTATTTTTAGTTTCCTTTCTTATTAATAGTCATATCTTCTTGGCAGGGCTTCCCTGGTGGTAAAGAATCTGCCTGCAATGTAGGAGACCTGGGTTCAATGCCTGGGTTGGGAAGATTCACTGGAGAAGGAAAAGGCTACCCACTGCAGTACTCTGGCCTGGAGAATTCCATGGACTGTATAGTCCATGGGGTCGCACAGAGTCGGACATGAGTGAGCGGCTTTCACTTTCACTTTCCCCTTGGCAAGACACTTCCACGCACTGGGACTCAGTCTCCACAAGACAGAATAAGCCTGTACTAAGTTCCTTCAGTTCTGAAGTGGGGTTACTACCAACTTCTCATGTGTACTTTCACAGGGAGATGATGACAGAAACGCAGAAACACACCTGAGTTCTGAAAAATAAGCAGGAGAGTAATAAACAGTATTAGAGACAGGACTTACGGTAAGAAAATAGAATATTGTGAACCTAAACATTCAATTTTCTAACAAAGTGAGACAGAGGAAGAGAGGGAGAAAATGGGGGAGGGTACACGAGGGAAAAAAGAGACATTCAAAAAAGCAGGCTCCGTGTTATGGAACTAATCAAGGTACCATATCTCACTGGACCTCAAGTTTCTAGGAGTATTCATGAAAATCAAAGGTTTGAAATCTATCAAGTGTTCTAACTTCCTTAAAGGAAGCGTCTTAGCTGAATACCAGAAGTCACTATGACCATGCAAAACCAAACACAATACGTGCTATTTGTTATGGGAAGGATGCAAAATCACAGGCCAGCACCACCGGAGAGGGCTGAAACTCAGCAGACAATAAAATCTCCTTCCTCACACTCTTCTCTGATGTAGTAGAAGAGCTGAAATTATTAAAATCCACGGAAAGAAAGACGAAGACACAAGACCTGGAAGCTGTTCTTCATACCTCCTTGAAAAATAGCTGAGGGAACAGCCATGAGACAGGCTGGGGCCACGGCTGCCCCAGAAGCTACCTTTGGTGGTAACCAAGAACCCTGCTAGAGTTGCACACAGAGAACCTCGTGAAGCCAGGGCAGAAGAAGACAGGTCATTTCCAGAGGCAGCCCTATAGGAGGGCTGCTGGGGAACCACGCCTGGTCAAGAAAAGGCCTAAATTGCTTTACTGGTCTAGATCAGGTCAATGGGTGTCCCCATGGCCTGAGCAAGTTTTCTGGGTAACCTAGCAGGAGCTGCTGCACCCTTTTAACAGTGAACAGCAGGGGCAATGGTCCCACCCACGTCTCTCCTCTCCTCTATTCTCTCTCCTTCCTCCCTGCCCCCAACCCCAAAGAAAAACACTCAGATGAGTTTCATGAGTCAGCTGTGGCTCTGGGCCATGAAATGTGACTGTCAGAGGCAGCTCAGGACGCAGTGCAAAGAACAGGTGGCATGGAATTCTACAACCACACTACTATCCACCTTCTGCTCACGGTCCACCAGTGGCTGCTCCAAGGCAAAATTTTTGAGCGGCGATCTCTCTGTGCACAGAAATGGCTGAGGATGCCTGTATCACGAAGAGGTTCTAAATGCCAGAGCCAAAAGGGTTCCGAGAGACCAAGCCCCACCTTTGACAAAGAAGTGAAGCTATCAACAGTTGTCGGGGACTTCCCTGGTGGCCCAGTGTTTAAAAATCTGCCCTGAAACGCACGGGATTTGGGGTCAATCCCTGGTCAGAAAACTAAGATCCCACATGCTGCAGGGTAACTAACCTGCGTGCCACTAGAGAGAAACAACTTAGGCCTGATGCTACCAAATAAACAAATAAACACTTAAAAAAAACAAAAACAAAAAAAACAGTAGTCAATCCAGAACACTGCGCCTGTGTTTGCTTTAAGACACAAGGAACTAACGAAGAAGAAATACAAACTGTCCCTCATGGTGGTATGATGCAACATTCCACAGACATCCAGGCAGCCCTGGGATCCACGTTTCCAAGGACCTGTGGAGGACATGGAACCATCCCGAATGGAGCACTTGCAGAGCAGTCCAAGCTGGTAATTACCAACCTTAGACTTATCTGACTCTGATCACCATCCTTGCTTGGGAAACCGAGAATGAGAGTCTTCAGCAGGACTTCCATGAAAGGCAAGGTGAGAAGCTGAAGCTTCCTCATGGGACTCCTTTGCCCCTCTGCAGACTAGTGGACACAGAAACCTAAACACAACAGAGAAGACAGGCCGGATTCCAACCCAGCTCAGCTAGGCTTTCAAAAGCCACGCTGCGGTCCATCCAGAGGACACGCTGACCTGGCAATCCTGAAATCTAAAATCCAAGTGTTGGCAGCTCCTTCTGACTTCGGAGAAGGCAATGGCACCCCACTGCAGTACTCTCGCCTGGAGAATCCCATGGACGGAGGAGCCTTGTGGGCTGCAGTCCATGAGGTCGCTAAGAGTCGGGCACGACTGAGCGACTTCACTTTCAGTTTTCACTTTCATGCATTGGAGAAGGAAATGGCAACCCACTCCAGTGTTCTTGCCTGGAGAATCCCAGGGACGGGGGAGCCTGGTGGGTTGCCGTCTATGGGGTCGCACAGAGTCGGACATGACTGAAGCGACTTAGCAGCAGCAGCAACAGCAGCCCCTTCTGACTTACAGGACTTCCTACGCTGCCCTATCCCCTCTGACTTTGCCAGGGGCTTCATTTATTCCCTCAGGCCCTGGGATTTGATCCCATCTTGGAATCAGTGGTCTCTAGAATCCCAAACAGATCATCTCACTGTTCTGTATGGCTGTCTCATCATCGCTAAAATGGGAGCCAACCATCCTCACTAACCCTATAAGGATTATCTAAGAAATTACCCAAAATTCCTAAGTACCTTCCAGGCTCCCTAGGAACCAAGTCAAGCATCAAAAGAGGAGGGGTCTCTCATCCTCTCTAACCTCAAGGGAGGGAAATAGCAGGTCTTCATTCAGAAGGCTAAGACTGGGGAAAAAATCAACAAGTTTGTTCTAAGCAGGCAGGTTACAGGGCTTGCCTTGACCTTTTCACTTCCTGCTCTGGAGCCGCTAGGAGGAGGTTCACAGCACGAAGCCCTTTATTCGTGCCACAGGTCAGATGTGCCAACACACTTGTGCCTTTTTGAACCTTCAAAGTCACCCTAAGAGGCAGATATCAACATTATCCTTTTCAGACAGAAACACAAAGATTCAGGCAGGACAAGTGGCTGCATAAAGCCACACCGCTGGCAGGCAG
Source organism: Bos mutus (assembly GCF_027580195.1). NCBI lineage: Eukaryota > Metazoa > Chordata > Mammalia > Artiodactyla > Bovidae > Bos > Bos mutus. The sequence goes on along the minus strand of NC_091619.1, from coordinate 8,492,122 downwards.
TGACATTAAGGACTGAACCAGGGTCCTCTGATGCCAAGCCTCCCGTGGCAGGAGCTGGACAGGCAGGACCGACTCACACCAGGAAGGGTAAGGGATGGTATGCTCACCCTCTTTCTCTTGCTGCCAGATAATACTTTCCTTCAGAATTCAGCTCCAAACACTCCCAATGCTCCATACACACAACTCTGACCTAGGAGGCCTCAGGCAGGAAGCCCCTTCAGAATCGACCCTGAGCAGATGACCTCAATGAGAAGCGTCGCGTGCAAGGTGCCGGTCAGAGCTGGGAGAAAGGGCAAGTCAGCCAGGCCAAAGCTCGCCTGCCTTTATGTCTCCCGACCGCTTTGTTCCTCAGACCCCAAAGAACAATAGGTGGTCACGCTCTGCTCCTCTTGTCTTTCTTTCACATGGGCTCTGACTGTGTGTGTATGTCTTTATCAGAAAATTGACTGTTTTATATTATATTCACACATGTTCTCCAGAGTAAAGGCCCCACCAGACTCAGAACAGGCAGCACCAGAGAAGTCTGGTACTTTCCTGAAACCCCTCTTCTGGCTTAGCCATCAACCCATAGGTCCAGCTGTACACAGTACCTTCAAAGGGGAAACTGAGGAATACTGCACTAAAGTCAATGCTTGGCCTGAGATAGTTTGGAAAGTAACCATTTTAAAGCACGTATCTGTATATTTATCCACTCTCATTCACTATGTTTTCCTACATCTCACTGTGGCCAGGGCAAAGTGCGACCCGTGGAAGCCATCTCTAATTTCCAGCAGACCAAACAGGAACAGGCGCAGAAATCTGCGCAAGTGACCACGCTCCCGCTGTTGCTAGGCAGCACGGTTATGTCCATTCCCTGCTGCTTGGCAACCAGCATTTCCCATCACATACACACAGTCGTTGCAGTGGCACAAGTGCCTTGAACTGTTGTCTTACAGCTTTCAGAGAAAAGGACTGAAATTCAAGGACCTTAAAATCCTGAATGGGTCACCTGCAACATTCTACAGATCCAGGTATCCACAAGATACCCTTAGAGGAAGATGGTCCCATTCAATCAAAATGCATCCCTTTAGTGACTCGTGAATTTGTGCCTGATGGCTGCACAGATCTTATACTGAATGCAGTGACATGCCAGAGAGATGGGAAAGGAGCTTGAGTCAGCAGGCTCACACTTTTGGAGAAGAAAAGTCTGAGCTGTATGCTCCATACCTCCAAAAACTCCTGGTAGAATAAAGATCTTTTCCCAGGATAGCCTGTGTAGAGGACTGGGATAAAGTAAAACAGCCAAATACCTTAAATGGTGATGTTTCTTTCTGTGATCCCTACCCAATGCCAGGGGAACTTGGCAAGCCTGGGCTAACTGAGGGCAAAATGGTCCGACAGTCATCCTAACCTTATTGGTCACAATCTGTCAGCTCCCCAACAGCAAAGCCAAAATCATGAACTTATTATTCAAGTCAAATAGCCGCCTACCGTATAACAGGACGCCCTTAGCCCACTTCCTGTCTTTGGGTGATAAAGAAACAGATGCCCCAAATCCCACTGGAAGTTAGTGTCCCAGCATGCACTTGAACTCAGCAGCCCTCGGCTCCAGCCAACTGTCGCAGCCACTATAGTCCCAGTTACATTGTCTTCAAGCTAGACCCACATAAGAATCATGGTCGTGTATTTTCTTCTTTCAGTTTTATTTCCACTCAACTTTTAAATGTGTTAACTTTTCTAACAGCCCCTTTAAGGGGCTAACAACAGCCCCTTTGAGAAGAACGAAAATAAGTTCTGCTATGCCCACCAGGCAATCCATCTCTTTACACCATTGGGGGCATATGCATTCCCTTCTAAATCTCTTTGCAGGATTTTAGAAAATTCTCCAAGCATCATTCTGATTCTACTCCGAATTCAGTGAGATCATCCAGAGCGATAACTTTACTGGTATCATCATCATCTAAGTCCCTGCTAGAGAATTTTTCCCATCATTAAAATTAACAAGGTCCGTTTCCCAAGTTCAAGATACTGAGTACCCCTGTGGGTGGAGTTTTGTTTCTCAAATTGAGCTACAGTTCTCTATGTGCAAAGTTATACTAAGCGTCATTTACTTTATTGCTACGTAATAAGAAACGAAAATGAAAGTGCTAAGCTCTCCTCCTAACACACCCTACACTTCGGCAACCACACTCAAATACACACAAACCACACATTTCCAACTCAGCCCCTGGTTTCTCTGCATTTGTGACCACAAAAGGAACCTTACCACAGTTTAGAATCAATGGCTTCACAGAAAAAGCTTGTGCCTTCTAAGCGGCCAGGATCTAGCGTTACAGCCAATATGAGAAGAAAGCCACAGTCCTTCCTGGACATCTGACAAAGCCATGGTGTCCACACACAAAGTAACCCAGGGTAAAAGGACCCAACCAGATGGGAGGATTTCTGTTCTCTTCTCTACAGCCAGCAAACAGGTGACTCAATAGCTAAAGCTGAATGTGGCCTTAGCCAACAGCCATAAAACATTCTAGTCTGACCAAAAAATCATGGGGGAACACTGGATCACCAAATAAAAGAGGTCCTCAACACTACAGCACTCATGAAAGGAAGGGAAGAGAGGATGAAAATAAAAATCTGATTTCATAAATGAGGTGGAATGGAATTCTACAAGGGAACTATAAATACAAGATCCCACACACCAGCTTGAAACATGCTGGCCTCATCCCTGGTGTTCCAAGCTGAAATGAGATGTTTTCAAGATGGTCACAAAGAAAGGCAAGCAGTCACTCAGACCCACTTCCTCAGTCACCCTTTCAACTAACTATACCTTTCCTTAGTTAGCTCAACCAATTTTGTTTGCTCTTTTTCCCCCTGTCTCTTCTCTATAGGCCTGTGTTTCAGTAAAAATAAAATATAACTGTAACTGAGATCAAAAGGAAAAAGAGATTAAAAAAAAAAAAAAAAAAGATGCTAGGGACTAAGACTGAAGCCTGGGAGGGGGTGCCCAGTGACTCCAGGCCACCAGATTTGTCAGAGCCCATTAACCCAGGCAGGGAAGGGAGCTCACAGCTCCCACTGTTGGCTGATCAAAGTCCAATCAGAAAGTAAGGGAGGAACCCAGCCAGCCTCATGTGACCCAGCGCAGGAAGCCAAGTCTGAAAAGAATAAGCTGTGCTTGTGAATAAGGTGCACCCAGACATCTTTACCGAGCATGTTAAAGAGAAAGCCGAGGTGGGGGGGCGGCGGGGAGAGAGAAGGAGCCTATTTGAAGCAGCATCCTAACGAACCTTAATAAGTTAATGCAGAAATCCTCCCAAGGAGTCTGGCTATAGGAGACACTGGTCTCGCCTGAATCAAAATCTGTTATGTTGTAATATAATAGATGTAAATTAAAACAGAAAATCTATCATGCCCCTAATGTACCCTGATAGCTGAGTGTGTGGATCCGTCCGAGGAGCGGCACCAGGAGGAAGGGTGATGTATGGAGCAGCTGGATGGAGGGTGAAAAGCGTGGCGAGCCGCGCGGGAGGACGGAGCAGCCCGCTCGCGCGCCTCAGACCCAAGGGCAAGAGACGAATAAATGTTGATTAGTGTTGATTTTGTCCGACAAACGCCTGTCGAGTGACAGTTGGGCTAAGCTGCACTGAAAGAGAACCATTAATCTTGGTCTGGTTTAAGTAGAGTATATTAATTTGTGTCATTTTTACTAAGTCGTACGGAGAAAGGCCTCTTGCTGCTTTGCATATGACTGCTTTGGTGGTTCAGCCCAGTTCCCCTCCACACACTCCCCCTTCCCCCACATCTCCCCCCTCCCCAGCACTTTTTAAAACAGATACCGTGATGGCAGCGGTGGCAGCAGCAAATTCAAATGACACAGCAGGGGAGCAGGGGACTGAGAGCTCCTCTCTTGGATTAAGAAAATAAACTCCCAGGGTGTTGGCATAGCAACAGCATTTCAGATGAACTGCTATATATTCAGTGATTAATAAATTAACATTTTTTACAGTTGTTCCTCCTTTCCTCCCCACCCCCACCCTCGCTCTCACCTCCCCTTCCCCCACACACACACTTCCACCTTCTCTAAGATGCATCTCTGCCTCCTAGAAGGGGAAAGAAAGGAGGCTCAGCATATTTGCAGCCCCTGAGCTAACTCCTGTTCAGAGTTGCCATCTCTAAAGACAGATAAGCAGCGTCTTGTCACTTATGAGACCATGAGGAGGATGGGGAGCCAGGCGACAGACCCAGACAGAGCAACATTCAACAAGGTGCATGGAACACACTCCAAGGTAGGCTCCCACCTGCAGTGTTTGGGCCTTTCCAAGACCTGACAGGCTAGGAAATAACTAAGAGGTTTTGTTCTCCCCAAAAACACATACCTGGAAAAAGACCCTAAACAATATCCAGCAGAGTCCTGACCTTCCACTCTAGTGCTGCATGAAAAGAAAGTTTGTGCCCCTAGGATGGCGGTAGTTACGTTAGTAGGAAGCTGACACTTCCCTTTTTGAGTGGACAGTCATCCAACAGATACTACAACAAATGTGGACAAATTTGTGTTCCAGAAACAGAACCCGATGGGCATTGTGAGAGGAAGGGAAGAAGAAACAGACGCGAAGCGCTGCCACAGCAGTAAGTCAAGTTCAAAAAGCACTCTCTTTTCGAATCCTTTATGAAACACCATTATGTTAAAGGCATCACAAAGGAAGAGGGAAATGGTAAATTTTATTTCTTTACAGCTCTTACCTGCACCAGTGCTTTAGTATAATCATCAGTCCAAGGTATATCCCAGCAGGTGTGGAACCAGGCCAGGTCTTGCTGCAAACCAACCGCACCGACCTCAGCCTCTTGGGTGACACCTGGCCACATCCCTGAAGGAGCCCCTGGTCGAATCTCCCTGAAACCTACAACTACAGGTTTTAAGAAAGCAGAAGGAATATTCAGTGAGCAACTTAGAAGCTGTCTCCAAAGCAGAAGAAAGAACAGACGTATTGTGTACGGGTCCAGAAGACAAAGCTGGCACAGGTCGTGGTGAGCTGGCTCTCAAAGGCTACAGAGAGTTGGGTAACTGTTATCCAGGACGGTTACAAATGTGTTCCTTCCTCGGTTAAATGGGAGATTAAATGATATAACCTTTTAGGTAGCTCGAGGCCAGTGCTGGAGGATGATGAAAATAAATACAATCCTACGAGGCTTAACACGAACCAGGCGCTGTTTCAATGGCTTTAGGAATATTAACTATGAGAATGATATCTATGAAACAGATACCACTGTTATCCTCCCTACCAAATAGATACTGAAGCACTGAGAGGTTAAGCAACATGTCCAAGTCACCTAGCACATAAATGGCAGAGCTGGGATTCAAACCCTGGCCGTCAAGAGTCCAGAGCCAGGCTCTTAGCTACTACACAATCACGTCCTCCACCAATTCCATTCAAATTCTACCAGATATAAGACACAGTCCATGTTGGGACCCTTGAATAAGAGCAAAACAGACCTGGCAATGAAAATATTAATAATAGAAGATGATATGATAATTAATAACATAAAAAAGAGAAAAGGAGATGACGGAGAAAAACAATAAAAAGTCATTCAATACCATTCATTTGAGGACATTCCACATAGAGGGTGTGGTACAGTGAATATGCACTCATGAAAACTGGTTCGGAGTCTAGCTACACCACGAACCATAATCAAGTGTATGAACTCAAGCAGGTTAATATCCACCCTGGGCTTTCTTCTCTGTAAAACAAAGCGGTTGGGCATTTCTAAGGTTTCTCCTAGATCTATATGAGCAGGTTGAAGGTCCAAACACCATAAAATCAATACCCCACTTTTTAGGTTATTCTCAGTCACCCAAATCACATCATTCTGTGCTTCCACTTCTCCTTGTCCATAACCATCATGCTTGTGGACAGCAGCAGTGACTCCAGGTTGCTTGTTCTCTACACCATACACACCATACGGATCTGATGCATCCAGGCCACTGATTCTCCCCAGTCTCTTCATCATTAGAAAGGTCTTGCTCTAAGTGGGCTGGGGTAGTTGATATAAATCAATAAACTGAGAAAAAAGCTTAAACACAGATCTTGAGCAGTGTCGAATACCTAGTGGGCATTCTGCCTATTCTACACTAGCAGGATATCTCTAATTCCTGAAATTATTTATGGATTATGAAAACCTATACACTCAAGGTCATAGAGTTTGGCTTTTCTCTCCTTTTCCCATGTTCAGCAGGAGAAAAGCTGTGCTACGAATGTCAGGACAGGTACACCAGGTCTCACTGTTCTCACAGCCGAGCCTGACTTCTTCCCTACCTCCCTCTGCAATCAGGATATTTGAGCTTTTAATTCCTTGGGAGTAATGGGAGGCATCCCAGAGGAGAAAAAGAGCATAATGAAAGTGAAGGGGGTGAGGGCAGCGGGGGGCACCAAAGGATACCTCCCTTCTTTGCAACTTCAACTCTGGTTCTGCTGAGTCAGTGAGGTGCACCTCACTGCCAGGGCCACTGATGCCGAGGCCATGGCAAGGTCCTATGGTTTCAGGGCAGAAGGGTATTAGGTCAACCCCAAGTAATCACGGTGATAACCATATTAGTATTTGTCCAGAGAGAGGGGTAGTGTGAAGGGAATCCCATTAAATCCAAGAGGACTCAGATAAAAATGATGCTAAGGGTCAGACTGAATCTCACAACAGCCTGTGATTTGTGGCTTATGCCACTTCCCTAATTTGCCTCTCTCCGGCTGATGGTCCATGAAGGTGAGGGGGGTTATTGAGTGTTGCCCAGGCTCTGCTTATGGAACAAGCAAGTCACAACACTGATCGCCTGGTTCCTGACTCTGCTGCAGCCACATTGGCTTCCCAAATCCTGTTTTGAACTGCGAAAACAGTCAAATGCGGAATCAAATCCATTTCCAATTCCTTGATTTGTATTATTTTCCTTCATTGGCTGTGAATACTGATTTATCTCAGTGATTTCATATGCATCTTAATTGCTTTTCTCTTGTGTGTTCAAAGTGTATCTGATGCAAGTGTCTGTCTACAAAGACAATATGTCCTGTTTATATATTATCTATTGTGGACTGTAAACAGTAATGGCAGAGTCTGTCTTTTCTCTATCACACTTGTAAATATGCCCAGAGGCTAAGCAGCTTCTCCAATAAGTAAAATAAATAATGAATTAAGTAAGTGGACTTGTCACTTTCTATGTGGAATATTTATGCTTTGCCCCTTATCTCAGTAAAAGGGTCGGCACAGAGTGATAGCATTTACTCTCCTCTTTTATTTAATTTTTTTGTCCCCCTCCTCCGCCCCCATGCTTTTATTCCATGAATCTGAGAGCTATAGTTTCTAGCTTCTCTACATTGTTTACATCTAAAGACATTTAAGTTTGTTCATAAAGTACTCTGAAAATTGTAGGGAAAAAAATTCTCTCTGCCACTACGTTTATAAAACTACTTGTTTTATTTTAACCAGAACTTTCATCTAGCACTTAAGCCAGATGGAGGCTTTTAAGAGTTATATTTTTAAAGAAGTATGGTAACAGCTATATACATTAATCTGAAAGAAAAAGAATAAGCACCTCTGGGTTTAATGTATTTGCTTCTTCCTTCTTTCCGTCCCCACCCCTCAATTTCTGTTGGGTTCCTGCATCTCCCGGATGGAACCCACGTGCTGCTATTTCATAATCCACTCTGTCAGGGACATCAAACTACCTCGAAATCTGCTAGAGCAGACAAGGTGTCTTTATAGGAAGGTGAGACTCCCGGGCTTTTGTGTGATGATGCCAAATGCTTGCCATTCTTGTTTTACTATGAGCTGTGGAGGAAGGAATTCAGCACATGATAAAAGCAAAGGATCCAAGGACTGCAAGAGAGTAACTGCCAAGTATCTAATGGGGACAGTGTGACCAAGAGGAAAAGTTTTGTAGCTTTGTATCCGAGAAATCTAAGTTTTGTCACTTAATAGTCTTGGGAGATTAGACACTTTATTTATTCTCTCTGGGGCTCAGTTTCCTCATCTGTTAAATAGAAACAATAACACTTTCAGGATCATTCAATGTGCTTTATACAGATAATTTCATTTCTTCTGCTTTCCCTTTTCCCTAGTGTTTGGGAAACAGAAAAATGTATCACAGTGTCACTTGACTGACAGATGGATCAATGGAAAATCACTAATTATCATGGGCGACCTATATATAAAAACTGCCTATTCAAATACATGAGCACCATGCCCACAGGTCAGGGCTTCCCTGGTAGCTCAGGGGGCAAAGAGTCTGTCTGCAATGCAGGAGACATGGGTTCGATTCCTGGGTCAGGAAGATCCCCTGGAGAAGGGAATGGCAACCCACTGCAGTATTCTTGCCTGGAGAATACCATGGTCAGAGGATCCTGGCTATAAGTCCATGGGGTCGCAAAGACTGACAAGGCTGGGTGCCTAACACACACACACACGCCTATAGATCAGAAAACCCAGAAGATCTAAAGGAGACCTTTCTCCTAAAATGCCCCTTACCCCAGGCCTATAAAACACCTCCAACTTAAGAAACTCAGAAAAGAAAAATATATTCAGGATCCTTCTTCACGTCATCCAAGAATGGATTCAACAAATCCTGCTTTCTTTGCCAAGACTCTGAGATCTGAAATCTTTTCCCTAATCAGAGTCACTGATGTCCAGAATCACCCCCACACTGATCACAAGCAACAGCTTTCCTAATGACTTCACAAAAGGACATCAGAACAAATTTCACATTGTTCTAGGGTTGTTTTATTCACCTTCCTGAAAAAGTGGGGGTTTTTTTGATAGCGTTTTTCATATCATCTGTGATTTTTGGCATACTCATTCACACTGTCTTTCAAAAAAGAAACAGTCAAAATATTGCCCATATAAAATATATAAATAGATGGAGTCATACATACAAGCATCCCAAATGTGGCTGAGTTAACAGATTACAGGAACTACTACCTTCTATCAAGGAGTTGGCAAGCCAACCTTCTCATTGGGAAAAGAACTGAGAAATTTGGAGGCACAGCCTCACCACCTGTCTACTTCTGCCAAATGATCTCGCTACAACAGCTACCACCACATTTAACAGAAATGCTGAGGTGGCTTGATGGGAAACTTGGCCTGACAGTAAAACCTTCTGAATAATTTCTATTTTAAAGAATCAAGTAATTGTGGTAAAGATGAAGTCCAGCTGGGGACCAGGAGACAGTGGTGTTCAACCCAGATGGGCAAGTTTCCTACATGCTGAGTGACCTCAGCAAGCCACATGGCCCTTTGCACCTCAGTTTCCTATAAATGCAATGAGTGGGCTGGACTCAATTCTATGACTCCTGTCCAACACTAACAGTCCACGAGTCAAGGAATGGGAAAATCTGCTGGAAGTGGACAACCTTGGAGAGAGAGATGGAGGACCTAAAAATGCATGTGGTAACTTGCAGAAACGGTGCCTGGGAGGAACTCAGAAGACAACTTTGATAAGCAGAGGGCTCCTTTCCTCCTTCCGTCTCGCCTCAGTGTTTCCCAAGTAGGCAGCCACTTACACAACTCCAAGTTTAACTCAAAATGTTCAATGTTAACTTTTGATTTTTGGAAAATGAGTGCCAGCTTCTTCATATTCCTTAGAGGACAGGTCCATGAAGACATGGAGAATGATTAATGTGTAGGAACAGCCACAGCAGTCAAATGAGCAAAGCTACTGATACTAAAGAGGAAAAAAGTGACACCGATGACCAGGCTAAGGGTCCCAGCCCTGGCCCCGGCAGCATGTTGGAGGTCAACCCAAACAAGCAATGACTTCAAGAAGCTTGCAGGAGGATTGTCAGCCTGCTCCACCCTAAGCCATGATGGAACTGTTGCCATGGCAACAAAGGTACTTGAGAGGGACATGAGCAAAGGGAGACGTAAAAAGAAAAAGACAATATGTGGCCTAAACAAAAATATGTGACGGTGTAAGGGGTGCTGTAAAGCCTTTATTGCCACTTGTTAAGGAAGACCTGTATAGCTCACTCGTGAGTAATAAGGCGGTCAACCCAAACTAAGGCTATAAAAATTTTATAGCACCCCACATATCATATAGCTTTAGATAGATAGAAAAACACAGTGATACATATATAAAGGATTTCTGCAGATACACTCACAAACACACAAGCAAATGTTGCTCTGATTCTGGAAATGCCGTCTTCTAATAGAGTCGTTAAATTCACCAATATCCTTAATTTATCGGCTATCAAATTCCACATTCCACCAATTCAGTTCTTAAAAGGTTCAGAAAGCTCAGCTGCAATGAGAAGGAACAGTGATGGTTTCACAGGGAGTAAGACCAACCAGGTGCATAAAGCTAGGAATCTCAGTTCTAGTGGTGACTCCACACTAATTTATTATTTCACAGTTGGATTAACCATTTTCCTACTGCCATCAGGGATTGTCAAAGTGACTGTTCGGGACTTGAAGAGCAAGGACCATTGCAGCTCAGTGCAGAAGATAAAGAGACCACTATGCTCTGAGTCGATGTCCCTTACCTCACCCCCAGAAATATGCGCCTGAAGCACGGGCCATAAATTGATTTAGAGTCTTATTAGAAGACTATAGGACTAGAAGACTTAGCCATTTAAAGCAAACCTGTAGTAAACAATTTTAGAGAGGACTTTAGAATATATTTTTGTACAGTAAATGACTCCTTTCATTTCTTTTCTCCCAAATTTAGTTTTCTATGAATTTTTTTTCAAGGTGAGGTGCACATAATCCTGGGGAATTCCACTGCACACTGTGTTAAGAACAGACATCCCCAGAAGCAATTAAGGTACTACTTCTCCGTCACCTGAAACTTAAAACAAGGACAGGAAGATGCCTTCTTGGAGCCCATGCTCCATTTGTTGTAACTCCAGGCCACCAGTTTCCAATGCATGGCCCCAGCAGGAAACCAGCTTGCTTAGACTCAGAGGCCACCTCTAAGTACTTTACAGTGATATGTGATTAAAAAACAAGATAATATGGATGAAAGTACGCCATGCTCACTGGAGAAAAAATACTATAAAGATGTAATGGATTGGTATTATTATCTCTGTGTTATGCTCAGTCGTGTCCAATTCTTTGTGACCCCACAGACTGCAGCCCATCAGGCTCCTCTCTCCATGGAATTTTCCAGGCAAGAATACTGAAGTGGGTTGCCATTTCTTACTCCAGGGATCTTCCCGACCCAGGGACCAAACTCACATTTCTTGCATCTCCTGCACTGGCACGCGGATTCTTTACCATTGTACCACCTGGGAAGCCCTATTATTATCTCTACTGAACCATTTCTGAAGCACAGACACGGATACTTGCCTGGCTACTAAAGACAGACTAACACCTATCCCCTAACTAAAGGCCAAGTTCAGTCCCTTCAGTAGTTCAGGAAACATGAAGAATCAAGTGGAGCACTCTCAAAATATCTTGTCCAACACACTGGGATGTCCTTCAGGTAGAATATTATTTCCTTTCTCTGCCATTCTGACTCTCCTGTCCTATTACCAAGAGTCCATTCTTGAGTTCCATCTGCGTCACCATGTGGACTCAGCACTGCCAAGGTAAGCCATGCTCTCTGAAGCAGGAGGCAACTCTCGCCAAACTGAACACCCAGAGGCTGCAGGTGACATGACGATCAGGCCAAGCAACTAGCAGCCACACGTGTGTCCCAACACAATCCAAAATCAAAAAGACGTTTATAGTAATGGAAATTCAACGGCTTCCATTTTGTGAAGTGTTAAATGTGACAAGAGGCTGAGTTAAAGCTCAGGCTATGAAAGGGGACTATAAGTTATATCTCTTTAAAAAAAGAAAATTAGCAAATGGTTCATTTTACCTTAAGGCAGGGGGGAAAAGGCATTTTCAATTAGGTGAGTGGAAGGACAAATGCTCCAAAGTGCATTCTGCTAAAGTTATAAGTGCTTTTGAAACCCCTCCTGTCAAAGCGTGAGTAACAGAAGATTTAAGATGCCCAATTAATTTTTCCCAGCCACCAGCCAAAAGTAGATGCAGGAGGAGGTTAAAAGCTAAGTGTTTAATTAATATTAAATTTATAAGATTCTCTATCACTGAAAGCATTGTAAAATTGAAAAAGCAGTTAATTTTACGGTTGCTGTGTATTCCTCTGCTTTGATCTTTGATCTATGATATAAAATCACCAACTGTAAAGATTCCCCCGCTTTATTATACCTGTTTAATGGTGAGAAGGAAGAAAGAGAGGGGGAACCTGCAGACATGGATGGGAGTGAGGTCCTGAAACTGCTTATTAGCATTGATCAGAAAGAAACCTAGACATGGGATATATTCAGGAAATAGCCTTTGACCAAGCCACAGAGGGAGACAAGGCATACTCATCCCCCCTCATTTTTCACACCTCATTTTTCTAGAGCACTAAGACCAACACAGCAGCTGGCTATCCCTGACTTCAGACAAAACACTGAAGCAGAATTAGGGAAGAATTTTCTGAAATTGAGAGTTGCCAAGGCTTAAACTGTTCATTGGAATCAACCACACATTGCCTTTTCTACAGAGAGAAATTCTGAAATTAGAAAACTGTGCATCCGTCTTGAACAGCCTGTATAGAGATTTATTCCACCAAGGATTCCATCTACTCACCCGCGTGGAGAAACTCAGGCCCGGACAAGGAACTCTCAGCCAGAGCAATGAGGCCTCTTTCATCAGGGGCATTTACCAAAGCCCTACTGATACAAGGACAAGGGGACAGGAATGCGAGGCGATGGGAAGGCAACCTGCCACCACAAAACCATCCTGAGCAAGGTTCTCCCAGGGTTTCAAAACACCCAGCTTCTGCCAATCAAGACAGGTATTTGGACCCTTTATTAAAAGACCAAGTTATGAATGCTTAAAGCTATAAAGAGGAGAGGGAGTATGTACCCCTCAAATAAACCAAACATTTGGCCTGCAGAAACACCCAATACTTGCCCTCAGCTCTTCCCTACTCAAAGTCGGCGCGTGGGAGGGGGCAGTTGGAGGATGGGGGTGACAAGGTCCAGGGAGGAACAGGACTGGGAGATGGAAGAAAAGAGAGCATTCCCTGCTCAACAGAACTTTGCATCCTAGCCCCCAAAGGAACAATGGGGGCACTTCCGACTCCTGGCCTTCTTCAATTCTGTTTCAAATCCAGAGACAAAGGCCTATTATGCAGAATAGATTTTTACAGAAAGGCAGAAGGCGGGTGAGGGGGAAACAGGATAATTCATGTGAGGTGTTTTTTCTTTCTTTTTTTTAATCCCATCAGGGATCTCATTATAATTTCATTATTAGGAGAAAAACCAAATAAGTGGCAAGAAAAAGAATCTCAGCTTAATATTAACACACACACACACATACACTCACACACACAAAGATGAAAGATCTTCTGAGCTTCAAAGCGGCTGCTAATTTCCCAGCTTCAAACGACTCAGTGAGAAAGACACTGACAATGAATGTGCTTTTGCCACCAGCTCACTTATAAACTTTTTTTTCCCTTTCTGCCTCCCTCCTCAAAATTAGTCCTCATTTTTAACTGCAAACAAACATCAGATGTAATAACAGAATTCTGAATTCATACATAATCTTCCTCTACTGCTTTATCAATAAAAATATAGAGGAAATAGAAAAAGAATGATGCTCAGCTGAAACACAGGGATGCTGAAGTGGTGGAATGCACAAGGCTGAACCTTATACACAGAGAGCAGGGACTATACTCAAGGCCTCAAAGCTGGGAATCCGTATCTCTGATGTCTCAATGCCGGCTACAAAGAGGGAGAGAAGACAGCACACAAGAGGAAAAAGAACACAAGTTTCTCAGAGCACCAAAACCACACAGCATTTTGAGATTTTTTTTTAACAAAAATTTGATTTTTTTTTTATTGAAGTATAGTTGATTTATCATGTTGTATTAGTTTCAGATATATAGCACAGTGATTCAATTATGTATACTTTTTTCAGATTCTTTTCCCTTATAGGTTATTACAAAATGTTGAGTATAGTTCCTTGTTCTCTACAGTAGGTCCTTGCTGATTATCTGTTTTATACATAGTAACATGTATGCGTTAAATCCAATCTCCTAGCTCCCTCCTTCCCCTTCCCCCTTTGGTAACCATAAGTTTCTTTTCTATGTCTGTGGCTCTTTTTCTGTTTTGTAAAAAAGTTCATCTGTATCATTTTTTTTTAATTCAGCATATAAATGACACCACATGATATCTGTCTTCGTCTGGCTTACTTCACTTGGTCTGAAAACCACACAGTCTTTTTGACTCACTGAATTCAAAAGGGAATTCCAGGGAGGTCTTCTCAGCACAACTCTCAAAAGACAACCACTAACCACTATGTCCCTTAAAAGACAAGTTCTCTCACCAGCAAGCATTGATCACAAGCACAGGGATGGGCAGTGCCTAAATTTAGAAAACTAAATGTCGCCACGTCAAAAGGGCACAATCTATTAAATGTAGTGATACATTTTTCCTTCTTTCTTTTCACAATCAATCCTTTAGGTAACAAAGGGTAAGCCAAAGGAAGACAACCTCAAATTTTAATATAAGCATCACTACAGGAAGCCATTCTGTCCCCGGGCCCATGTCCTAGAACAAAGAGGAAGGTTATACTACGAAGCTTGAGCCAATGAGCAACATCTAACAGAGGTAGTGCTCAGGAAATAATAAAATCCAAACAAAGAAATCTATCCCCTTCCACATTCCTCAACAGTAATAGGGCACATTGCCTTTGGAAGAATGGCCAAAGAAAAACTACAAACCCACCTCATTGCCAATAACCTGAGAAAACACATTTCCACAGTATAGAATTGGTGCCCAAAACACTAAGTCTCTTTGCCTCTGTAACTGTCTTTTTCCATCAGGAAGTTACAAACTGGAGACAAGTTCACACTGAATGAATGCTTCTCAAAGCTTTCCCTGGTGATGAAGTGGGATACGGCAAACCTAGCTCTCCTAGTTTTCGGTCTAGACCAAAAAATAAAAGAGAACAAGTTTTTAGAACTGAAGTTCCCATAAGCTAGTGCCAAGTGTACCCTGCTGTGCTCAAGCGTCTATGTGAGCCTCTGTTCTAGAAATACTGGGCTGGCCAAGAAGTTTGTTAAGATTCTTCTGTAAATGGTATCTTTTTTTTCTTTTTAGAATCTACATATAAGTGGTACCATATGCTATTTATCTGTCTGACTTACTCCATTTAGTATAATAATCTCTAGGTCCATCCATGTCGTTGTACATGGCAATATTTCTTTAAGACTGAGTAATATTCCATTGTTCGTATACATACAATGAAATATGTGTGTGTGTGTCTGTGTTTCTGTGTGTATATATGTGTTACCAAAAGGGAAAAAGGGTGAGGGAGTGATAAATTAGGAGGTTCGGATTAACATACACACATTACTATACATAAACTAGATAACCATTAAGGACTTATTGTATAATATACTCAATATTTTGCAATAACCTCTAAGGGAAGGCAAGAGCATCTGAAGTGTATTACCATATATGAACTGAACTGCTGTGCTATAGTTGGTGCGACTGGTAAAGAAACCACTGCCAAAGCCGGAGATGCAAGAGATGCGGTTTGATACGTGGGTCAGGAAGATGCTCTGGAGGAGGAAATGGGAACCAGCTCCAGTACTCTTGCCTGGAAGATTCCATGGACAGAGAAGCCTGGTGGGCTACCATCCACGGGGTCACAAAGAACTGGGCACAACTAGGCACCCACACACCTGAAACTGATACTGTGAATCAAATACACTTCAAAAATAAATAAATATATACACAGGAAAAAAATCTATGTTGTAAGTTGTGGCGTAACATGTTCTGTAGGAAAATCACTCAATTCTGACTGTGGGGAACTTTCTACACTATGGAACCACTGCACATGTGCTCAGTTAGTTCAGTTCAGTCGCTCAGTCGTGTCCGACTCTTTGCAACCCAATGAATCGCAGCACGCCAGGCCTCCCTGTCCATCACCATCTCCCGGAGTTCACTCAGACTCATGTCCATCGAGTCAGTGATGCCATCCAGCCATCTCATCCTCTGTCGTCCCCTTCTCCTCCTGCCCCCAATCCCTCCCAGCACCTTTCCCAATGAGTCAACTCTTCGCATGAGGTGGCCAAAATACTGGAGTTTCAGCTTTAGCATCATTCCTTCCAAAGAAATCCCAGGGCTGATCTCCTTCAGAATGGACTGGTGGGATCTCCTTGCAGTCCAAGGGACTCTCAAGAGTCTCCTCCAACACCACAGTTCAAAAGCATCAATTCTTCGGTGCTCAGCTTTCTTCACAGTCCAACTCTCACATCCATACATGACCACTGGAAAAACCATAGCCTTGACTAGACGAACATTTGTTGGCAAAGTAATGTCTCTGCT
This sequence comes from Bos mutus, assembly GCF_027580195.1. Lineage (NCBI taxonomy): Eukaryota > Metazoa > Chordata > Mammalia > Artiodactyla > Bovidae > Bos > Bos mutus. The sequence goes on along the minus strand of NC_091619.1, from coordinate 8,475,776 downwards.
TTTGAAATATGGTGTCTAGGTTGGTCATAACTTTTCTTCCAAGGAGTAAGTATCTTCTAATTTCATGGCTGCAATCAACATCTGCAGTGATTTCAGAGCCCAAAAAAATAAAGTCTGACACTGTTTCCATTGTTTCCCCATCTATTTCCCATGAAGTGATGGGACCGGATGCCATGATCTTCATTTTCTGAATGTTGAGCTTTAAGCCAACTTTTTCACTTTCCTCTTTCACCTTCATCAAGAGGCCTTTTAGTTTCTCTTCACTTACTGCCATAAGGGTGGTGTCATCTGCATATCTGAGGTTATTGATGTTTCTCCCAGCAATCTTGATTCCAGCTTGTGCTTCTTCCAGCCCAGCGTTTCTCATGATGTACTCTGCATATAAGTTAAATAAGCAGGGTGACAATATACAGCCTTGACGTACTCCTTTTCCTATTTGGAACCAGTCTGTTGTTCCATGTCCAGTTCTAACTGTTGCTTCCTGACCTGCATATAGGTTTCTCAAGAGGCAGGTCAGGTGGTCTGGTATTCCCATCTCTTTCAGAATTTTCCACAGTTTATTGTGATCCACACAGTCAAAGGCTTTGGCATAGTCAATAAAGCAGAAATACATGTTTTTCTGGAACTCTCTTGCTTTTCTGATGATCCAGTGGAGGTTGGCAATTTGATCTCTGGTTCCTCTGCCTTTTCTAAAACCAGCTTGAACATCTGGAAGTTCACAGTTCACGTATTGCTGAAGCCTGGCTTGGAGAATTTTGAGCATTACTTTACTAGCGTGTGAGATGAGTGCAATTGTGCGGTAGTTTGAGCATTCTTTGGCATTGCCTTTCTTTGGGATTGGAATGAAAACTGACCTTTTCCAGTCCTGTGGCCACTGCTGAGTTTTCCAAATTTGCTGGCATACTGAGTGCAACACTTTCACAGCATCATCTTTCAGGATTTGGAATAGCTCAAGTGGAATTCCATCACCTCCACTAGCCTTGTTCGTAGTGATGCTTTCTAAGGCCCACTTGACTTCACATTCCAGGATGTCTGGCTCTAGGTGAGTGAACACACCATCGTGATTATCTTGGTCGTGAAGATCTTTTTTGTACAGTTCTTCTGTGTATTCTTGCCATCTCTTCTTAATATCTTCTGCTTCTGTTAGGTCCATACCATTTCTGTCCTTTATCGAGCCCATCTTTGCATGAAATGTTCCTTTGGTATCTCTAATTTTCTTGAAGAGATCTCTAGTCTTTCCCATTCTGTTGTTTTCCTCTATTTCTTTGCATTGATCACTGAGGAAGACTTTCCTATCTCTTCTTGCTATTCTTTGGAACTCTGCATTCAGATGCTGATATCTTTCCTTTTCTCCTTTGCTTTTCACTTCTCTTCTTTTCACGGCTATTTGTAAAGCCTCCTCAGACAGCCATTTTGCTTTTTTGCATTTCTTTTCCATGGGGATGGTCTTGATCCCTATCTCCTGTACAATGTCATGAACCTCCGTCCATAGTTCATCAGGCACTCTGTCTATCAGATCTAGTCCCTTATATCTACTTCTCACTCCCACTGTATAATCACAAGGGATTTGATTTAGGTCATACCTGAAGGGTCTAGTGGTTTTCCCTACTTTCTTCAATTTAAGTCTGAATTTGGCAATAAGGAGCCGCCTGGCTTCTACTTCCAAATTTACAATAAGAGTCACTGGAGAAACAGACAGCACTTAGGTAATTTTCACAAATACACTTTCTAGAATTAAAATAGTTGACAAAATGAAAGCTATTTGCTGAAATTTTTATAAGCAGCTTTGCTTTCCTGATGGCTCAGATGATAAAGAATCTGCCTGCAACGCAGGTGAACCAGATTTGATCCCTGGGTTGGGAAGCTCCCCTGGAGAAGGGAATGGTGACCTACTCCAGTATTCTTGCCTGGAGAATCCCATGAACAGAGGAGCCTGGTGGACTAGTCCATGGGGTCTCAAAGAGTCAGACACAACCGAGCTACTAACACCTGATAACGACAGGCTAGGCAAAAGTTCCCAACCTTTGTGACTTTTTCATGCCAAAAAATTGTAAGGACTACCACAAGCCAGTCATTCTAATTTTAGCTTCTACAGCTGGACAAAAGACACACGACAAAAAGCCAATAGTGACTGACAAGCGCTTTCTTACATTAACCCCAATAGCATCTCATACATTTAAAGAATTTCAGTAGGTATACTATATGTGTATCCACGTGTAAACACACGACATTGTTCTGTTTATAGACAACACCTGGTGTATGTAAGGATTTTCCAAACCTTTTCAAAAACTCCATGGCTCCCCCAGGGTCCATGGCCCACAAAATGGGAATCACTGTACTAGAGGAGAGAAGATTCCAATTGAAGACATATATGCCTCGAACCAATTCTTTTATTGACAGAAAATGACATTCAAATAGCTGAACGATTTTACGCACACCTCCTCATTTTACTCCTACCAACACCATCAAAATGTTGATAGACACAATACAGATAATTTCACAGTTTATATAGTCTTGATTGCTGGTTTATAACACAATAAAATTTCTCTTTGATACAAGATCTGATCTTCTATCTACTGTATATACATTTCCTATTACAAATGCTAAGTAAGAGTATTGCCAAGAATAACATAATCAAAATAACGTTTTTAACAAAGATTATGTGTATGATCAATAACAAGAGTAGCAACTGCTTAAGAAACATTAACAAAGAATTCTTTCTATCCAGTTAGCCCTAAGGTTTTAGGAAACCGAGGAAGGATGATAGGAAAGCAATAATCCATAAGAAGACTGACCTCCGCATAAACGGACATAGGCATTCCCACCCCCAGGATACACCTCCTTCCCTCCACCTCCCTTTCCAATTCCCACTCATCCATTCTTCTGTTTGTCTGAGGCCACATGCAACTGGATTTGTCAAGCCCCCTTTTAACAACTTGTTGTCACAGTCCATTACCAAATTGCATATAGTTATATATTCCACTAATTAGGCTTCTAAAATATCATTAACATGTCTCTTGATCATTAGCATAACGTATGAGGCGTCCTCGTTAGGCACGACTCGAGTTTGTTAGCGTGGTAATGAAAGGCACACGGCAGCCTCGGCAGGAACCAAGATACACAGAAGTGGGGACTGTCCAGGCGCCGATGCCAAGCCACCACGACAAGGACGGGACAGGGACAAAGGCAAAGAGGGGGAGGCAGAGAAACACACCCTAAAGAAAGCCTCAGAAACTCGATGGGTTTGGCATTTAGATGGCTGTTTGGCAAGAAGATGAGGTTTAATGCACCCTTCCCAGCTTGGAGGGAATTGAAAGCTGGCAAGGCTCTTAATCTGCCTGAGCAGAAGAAGCTTTTAAAATTTCCTAGACAGAAAGGAAACCAAGTACAGAAATCGCCTTTCCTCTGACTTAACACAGGAGTGCACCTGCTTTCCCCCATTCCTCTGCCACCTCCTCGCCAGTCCTGGTTACTACAAACTGCAGGCAGTCTATAAGAATGACCTGGGGGAGACATTTCTCTATTCGTCACCAGGCCCTTTATTAACACCCTGCTAGATGTCTCTATATATCCGTACCCACTGCGTTAGTGACAATCATCTTGTGTGTAATGGGGCAGGTCTTACCTCCGGAGATGATAGACATGCTACGTGCAAAAGAGAGAAGAAGGAGAGTATTTAAAGCATGGTAACTGTGTGTCTGTAAGAGGAGGGTGTGTCAGCATGTGTGTGAGCCCACGTCGGCCACGTGCCAGACGTGGACAGTCATCTCAAACAGTCTGAGATGATGAAAATGTTTCTGAATGTTAGGACTCAAAGGACAAAGACAGAATCAAGAACTTGGTTTAGGAAAGCGATAAGCATATGCTGGGTAGAGAATCAGAAGGAATTTGGAGAGATGAGCTAAGAGCATGTGCAAACCAAGTGCCTAATTCATCCTGAACAGGAAAAGCTTGGTCCACGTGAGTACACTGTGGTCACAGGCTGAGGGCAGAGGAGGGCAACCTCAGAAACAACCGAGCAACTCTCACTCCTCTGCTCATGACTATATGAAAAAACCAGTCAGGATCTTGGGAAGTCGAAGTCCCATCCATGTCCAGTACAGAAGACTCTCTGGGCTAGTATCTCCAAGTCTGAGATTTCATACAGATAAACTGAAACTCTCCAAAGCACGGGCAGTTCAGCAAAGAGAGAGGGGGGTCACAATGGCTTTTCTGGAATGAATTCAACAGAAGCAACAACAGGATCAGAAATGAAGATGTCTGACAACCCACTGTTTTACCACCCCCCCCCCCGCCACCCCTTCCCAGTAGGATGCCTTTCGATCATTTCCATCGCAACCCCTGCCTTCTAAGGCCACTTAAAGAAGTACCTACTCAGCATTTACAAGTATTAAAGTCACTTCCACAGGAGAAAAGAGACTGGGTAAGCTCAGAAGATACCTAAACAGAAGATAGACTAATTGACATCTGAATGAGTGGCCTTAATAGGGTCTCAATGATTCCATGACTTGTATGTCTAAACAACCAGGACACACTTAGTGTAGTAACTAGAAGTCACTCAGTCATGTCTGTCTCTTTGCAACACCACAGACTGTAGCCCACCAGGCTCCTCTGTCCATGCAATTCTCCAGGCAAGAATACTGGAGTGGGCTGTCATTCCCTTCTCCAGGGGAGCTTCCTGACCCAGGGATCAAACCTGGGCCTCCCACATCACAGGAGGATTCTTTACCATCTGAGCCAGGAAGGGATAATAAAAGTTAGTTGATTTTATAGACTACATTTGATATGAATGATGGGGGCCTTTCGCTTTAATCTGTGTGTGTGTATGTGTGTGTGTGTGTGTGTGTGTTAGTTGCTCAGTCATGTCTGATTCTTTGCAACCCCACGGACTATAAGGCTCCTCTGTCCATGGAATTCTCCAGGCAAGAATACTGGAGTGGGTAGGCATTCCCTTCTCCAGGGCATCTTCCAACCCAGGGACTGAACCCAGGTCTCGTGTATTGCAGGCAGATTTTTTACCATCTGAGCCACCAGGGAAGCCCTTGCTTTAATTTATTCCATTCTTAAAGAAGACAGAAATAAAATGGTAGAAAACATCTAGCCACCTAGATGCCTGTTCAAACATTCTACAGGAGTAATCTTCTGTGAGCTCTGTAATTCTTGCATTCCAGAGACACAAAACCCTTTCTGGTTAGGTTTGTCCATCCATCCTTTTCTCAACGGGGCTGTTAAAAACCTCCACTGGCCAAATATGCACTTTGGGTGTAAAAGATTCTTAATTATGGCCAAATAGATGGAATGTACAACAAAAGGAATTCCAAATTCATGATTATTTCTATTCAAAAGTCCTTTGTTGCTTGTGGAATGGCTAACTCGGGCAGAGCCTCTGACCTAAAACTGACTCTAGAGAACGGGTATTAAGCCAGTCAGCACCCCAAGGCCCAGACCCCACTCGTCCCCCCGGGCTGTCCTCTGCAATGTTCTCCCGCATCTTTAGCAGCCAGGCAAATGTCCATAACAGGTTTTGAAAACTAAATTCTCCCTCTGTGACTATAAAAGAAAAAGAAAGCAAAATGCAAAAAGAGGACACTTGAAAAACCGTAAAAGATGAAAACAAAAAAATTTCCTAGGATTTCCTCCCCAAATCTGAAGTCACTAATTACAAATCCAATCATGCATTCAATAATCTACTCTGCACCACCCCTGATTTTAGGCTATGGGGATACAGTTGTGGACAAGTCCCTACTTCTTCTCAGGGGGATATGTATGGAAGGGAAAAAATAAATAAACACATACATACACGCACATACAATCATGTATGCACAAGCACAGGCAAGCATGTGAACTAGTAATACAGCATAAAATGGTAAGGGCTATTTTTTAAAAAGGAAAATGTTATCATTTCTGCATGCCTACAATAATTAGAATTAGCTAGAATTCCACTATGGAGAAGGCAATGGCACCCCACTCCAGTACTCTTGCCTGGAAAATCCCATGGACGGAGGAGCCTGGTAGGCTGCAGTCCATGGGGTCGCTAAGAGTCAGACGTGACTGAGCGACTTCACTTTCACTTTTCACTGTCATGCATTGGAGGAGGAAATGGCAATCCACTCCAGTGTTCTTGCCTGGAGAATCCCAGGGACGGGGGAGCCTGGTGGGCTGCCGTCTATGGGGTCACACAGAGTCGGACACAACTGAAGCAACTTAGCAGCAGTAGCAGAATTCCACTAACAGAACAGAGCCTCTAAATAGTGACTTATGAGACTTGTGTCAATAAAATGAAAATAAATAGGTCTGCTTCTCAGATGTTTAAATACAAACAGGTGTTTTTTAATTACTTAAATACAAATGTTTTTTTTAAGGCAGTCTAAGATTTTCTATAAAAGTTTGCCTAGATCTTTACAATATGTATTTGATGGGCCAGGTTTATCAGTGAATCAAAAGTGAACTTCAGCCACATCTCTGCAATAGTTATCACAAATTCAAAATCAATAAAATCAGCCTTGGTGACATGTGGCCATGATAAAGAAAAGATAGTTCCTCTGTCCTCATCTTAACACAAGAAGTTCATGGAGAGAAGGCACCTCACCCCTGAGCCAAGTCAACAGTTTCACCTTCACTTCTCTGCATGGTGCTCATGGTAGATGCCCCTCCCCCCACCCACCCCTCTTGCTCTCCATCAACCAAGCACATACTTGGGTGGAAGGGAGCCTCAGGGAAAACTGGGACGAACTGGGACTTGTATCAGAGAAAGCAATTAGTGATAGGGAAAACAATATCCACATACCTGGCAGGATTGTGGTGAGAGCTAAATGGGCTGTTAAAAAGCACCCTGTAAACTACAAAATCACATAAATAAAACTTACTATGATCACCATGAAGCCAGAGGGGAGGAATGGCTAACAGAATACTCCAAAAAGCCACATTTCAGCAGAGCTTTCACTGAGGTGTGCTTGGTAACCACACTATTACTTCCGCAGAGTCTAGAAAACTTCCTGGTCTTATCTCTCCATCTAAAGCAGGATTTTCTTAAACTGACAAAATCAGAAGATCCACGGATGGTCTTTCAAGCGTTCCTTAGCTTCTTCAAATCACATGGGAAAAAAAACATGTGTATGTAAATTGATTTTCTGGGAGGAGGGCCATAGCTTTCATAGGACTATAAAGAGACACATGACCCAGAAGATGTGTCCTGCTCTTGCTGTAAGGGGAAGCATTTAAGGCTGTGTGCCAAGGATTAAGATCATGGAGGAGTTAATATTTCAAGAGTTTGAGAAAGCATCCACTGCTATGTCCAAGCCAGCTGGTCCTTCAGGTCAATTTCCTCCCCTTGAGGACCCTCCTAAACCCACAGCCCCTTAACTGAATAATCTAGTAAGTCGCTGCTTGAAAGATATTGTAAATAGCTCCAACAGAGTGCAGTTTGGGGCAGCTTCCAATTAGCCTTCACTTAACGGTCTTTTTTTCCCTGCCAAGTTTGTGCAGTGAGGATCCAAGGCCCCACCCTCTGCTTGGCTCAGAGTTTAAGGGTAGGCAAGAGTCAAGCTTGTGATCAAGCTGGTAGATGTCAGCTCAAAAGTGTCCATATGTCCCACCTGAAAGCCAAAGAGGGAAATTAAAAGGTGCTTGCAAAAGAGGTGTGCCTGGCAGTGTGGCAGCAAAGGGAGCTGGTGTCCCGTGAGTTTCTTTTGTTTCTCTCCCTCTAGCCTAACCCTAACTTTCCCTGCTGCCACTTATACATCCATGATCATTTTACCCCTTTCTCTGCTCACTGGCTGATTATCTCCCCATTTCATTTGACTCTCAGTGGAGATACAGCCCAGCTAAAAACAAAGCTGTGGTCAATTAAAAGGTAAGCGCCTCATGTTAAAAGCCAGAACACTATGCTTCGATATTCATAATTAGGTAGCTTTTGAATGACAGAAGAACAATGCATGTCCATATATGGGACTAACCAAGTACCTATATTTTGCAATCCAAATCAACGAATGTCTATTTAACTGATGGCTGGGAATTACCTGCGTCCCTATTGCTGGCTGGGAGCCTCAGTACTTCATAAATATTAGAGATGTAAAAGACCACGGAGTTCCTAATGTGTTTATTTCAGCATAATGAATTCTTCAGGCAAGTGATAGGATTACCGAAGCAGAGCTTGGTAAAAACCCTACTGATTTTGGCAGCTCTACTCTTCTTCAGGAATGGCATATAAATATGACGGAGGGATAGAGCCTAGCAATTATTCACTTGGACTTCACTTTTTAAGTAAAATAAAACTTATCTTTCTCTAATTTTCCAAATTATCAGCCCACCAAAATTGTCACTGGAGCTGAACAAAGTTAAACAGAGAGAGATGAAAGTGAGCACCGAGTAGCAGGGCATCTTTGACAAGATTCACTGCACTTCAGCATCCCCAGGAGAAGGTCAGGAGCTGGTGCTGACCACCTCGTGAGTTCCTCTACTGTGACGGTTATTCTCCCAATAGAAAGTCAATTTCGAATCTGTTCTTAGAACTTTTAAGGAATGCTTTCCAGTGTTTATTAACAATACTGCTAATTTGGGAGTGGGGGAAGTGATAAAGGGGGTTTTTCAGAGAGTTAAGACAATGCTACATTACAAACTAAAGCAACAGCGGTCCAAGAAATGCTAGGTTACTAAGCAATTCTTTTTCAAGAAAAGAATCAAGTACGAACATCTCTGCTCCCTGCAAATGCTCTGTCCACTGGGAGGCAGCATAGGCTGTTGGAAAGAGAAATGGGCCAGAGTCGGAGATCAGGGTTCTAGTCCCTGCTGCGTCGCTGCTGCGGTGTATGTGGTGGGGCCAGCAGCAGAATTCCAGGTACACAATGAGCGCACGCAAGAGGACACGAGACAAGAGGTGCAGATGCACTTCAGAGGTAAAGCTGTAACCTGCTAAAAGGAGATCCCCATAGACCCAGAAGCTTGGGAAAGGTGGAAACTGATCTTTTCAACTGTCATTGGCTCTCCTCTGATGTGGAGAGACATCACTGCCACAGGGATTTAAAATAAACAGAACAACAGAGTAAACCACTTTAAGACAATGTTTTCTAAAGGGTATTTCTAAGAATCCTAATCCAGGGAGAATGTCCCCAGCTCAAAGAAATTCTGAAAAGCAACCTCACTATACCGTACACACCCCTCTGGATGATTTCCAATACACATTACAACAAGTATTAGCTCCATAGGGCACAGTAAGAAACGCTGTTTGAATTGATTAAAAAAATAAAAAAAGATGGTAATAATACCTAGTTCCAAACTGGAAAGACAAGATTCTTGAATGACCAGTCATAGTCTTAGGTGGCTAGTCAAGTGGTTTCTACTCTTTTATCCATAATTTCCTTCTTAGTCTCTTAGATGAACAACATTCATTTGTGAGGCAGCTGGCCCAGGTGAAAGGTTAATTCCACGGTCATGAAACTCAGCCCAGCTAACAGACTCATATAGGGGTTGAATCTTGTCACCTTGGCCCCATTAGCCCTAACCAACTGAGCTGACCAGTCCATCATTAGCCTTGGTTATAATCTCTCAGGGAAATAAAAGTTTAAAGGCACCAACATATGGCCGATGGGCTTTAGCATATAAACTTAAGGAATTCTTAAATAATATTTTTTGAGATGAAGGTATGCTATTTCACTCATAACAGGAAAGAAACAGTCAAGGGGTAATATGATCTGACCTCTGGAACTGGACTCCAGGTGGGTTCAAATTCCAGTTCTACCATTTAACAGCTGTATGACCTTGAGCAAATTACTTCACTTATTTGAATCTGGTCTCAAAATCTGTAAATTAGGATAAATATATCCCATTCCTCAAAGGATTATTAGGAGGATTATGTAAAATGATCTGTCGATGGATTTACCACTGTACCTAGCACATGAGAAATATCAATAAATATTAGTTACTCTTACTACTCTCAAAAGCACAGAAATCTCAAAATCTCAGAAAATGCAGCTCTCTCTAAAGTAAGCAGAAAGAAAATGCAATTTGGGATTTTTGTTTCTCCATTACATAAGGTGTTTTTACCTTGTAATTTATCAGCAAACATGCCCCTTAAACCTTCGCTGAGAATTTCAGTGTGTGGTTGATGATGGCCTTGGTCAGGTTTTTGTCCTTGAGAACAGATTTTTAAATTAATAACTTAAGAAGCCATAAAATATGATTCAGCTAACTGAAACTATTCTCCAGGTATACTCCCAGGAATATATTTCTCAAGGGAGATACACCCAATATAATGCTAAACAATTGCAAGGTATTATTATTTGCCCTAGCCTAGACTTTCCCACCAACATAGATGTGTAAATGGAGTTCCCTACCACATATCAGAGGAGTAAGAGGAAGGAAAAGGTTGGGAGGGAGTCCTGGAGGGCAGAGGGGCAGCAGGAGGCTCAGAGCATGAACACGTGGACTCCAGGGACAAGGCCCACAGCAGCAAGCCTCCCGAACTAAGCCCTGGGGACAACGCCAAGGACCGGCCTGGACGTGTTCACACACTGAATCACCCCACGTTTGGAGAGGAGCCATTGGAAAGTTTACTGGGAGTGACAGAGCAGCCGCTCTGGAGGCCAAATATAGAAAGAGAGTAAGACAGCCTTTCCAGCCCCATCCCACAGCTCACAAAACCGTATTCCACACGACACATCCTCAGTCTGTCATCTCAGAAGACTCCGGCGAGAAAGGTTTCCATGGTGCCCACCTGGAAGGCAACTCAGCCACCAAATACAATAACCCTCGGCCTCCCCAGCCTCCTGGCTCTTAAGCCCTGAGGCCTTTCCAGGTATTTCCAGCCAAGGGAAGCCAAATCTCAAAGTCAGGAGGGTGTTGTGGTTGTTCCCACAAGGCCTGCGGGCCCTCCCTCCCGCTCATTCTCCCACTTCACTTCTCCCCTCTTCTGACAGGTCATTTGTAACTGTCTCGCGGGTTTTATGCAGTTGTGGTGGGCACAATTAAATGCTGTTCCAACTAACAGAGTCCTTGTCCAGAAAACAAAAACCACACAAAAGTCAGTCTGGTGACCCTGGCCACGTCTAGCGACTGCCCCACATCACCACCTTGTCGATCCAATCAATGGGGTGGTGGTCGACTGTTAATAAAGCTGGATAAAAACAAATTGATCACGAAAGGTCAATCTGGTACCTAACATTTAGAAGGTTGGCATTTGAGCTCTTGTCATCTGTGGGGAATCAACACCATATAAAATAAGCAATATGCCACCTTTACAGAATCATTTGCCTGAAAGAAGGAAAAATTACTCCAGAAAAATAAATGCTATGTATATCAGTGTAGAGAAAATACGATATGGAGAAAAAAATAAGTTTTCTTTTTTAATGCCTTGTGATTATTTAGAAGATTATTCCAACCAGAAGTAGAAATAGAAGCAAAGTAGCCCCAGGGTAACCCAAAGATAGTTAATAAGAAAAGAAGTGAGTTTCAACTCAATTCTTTCAATTTCATACACAGTTTCTACATGCAGAAACTGTGTGTATAAACTTCCTTTGACTACCTGGGAAATACACAGTTTTGAGGAGTCCTCACTCTCCTACAATAAAGGGAAAAGTTGAACAGGCTTACAGAGTTCAACTGACATGCCCAGGAGCGCCAGCCTGAGCCGCCAATAGGTTATGCCCTACCGAACCTGTTTATCATTACCATATGCATTATATTAAGGCCCGGTTTAGACCTGCAAGATGTGTGGGAAGCCCCTATTTTCATGAGGGGACTATATTTTAGAGGGTAAAAATGAAGACAGAGCCAAGTGGAAGAAGTGACCCTTCGTCAATCCATCGGCAAAAATCAATGGCCTGGACAGGAATAAGAGTCACAAGTCAACAGACACAGACAGAATGAGGAAGGAGGGAGTGAGGGGGGAGTCGAGAGGAAAAAAGTCAGACAAAAAACGAGCAACAGAAGACAAGACAGGCTTCGAGGGGCTGACCGGACTGTGTGGACCTAGCATTCAGAGGGCAGCATGGTTAGGTGCTAGATCTGGAGAACAGGCCTTCATCATAAAATATGTCCGTGTCCTTGGTCAAATCGCTTCATCACTCTTTGCATCACTTTACTCATGCATTCTCTAAATTTCTCTCCATTCTCTTTTCCTGTCCTTGCACACATATGGAAGGCCCAATCTTTGGAGGCCCCTATGCGCAGAACAGAATTTCATCTTGCTTCCTAGTGTGGGCAAAGAATTGTGTTTGGTTTCTTCAATTCTATGCTCCGCCCCTCCCCCTGCGATTAGACACCGCACAGAAATATTCTAGGAAGGGCATCCCTGGGAGTTGATGATGAAGTTTACCTCTAGCAAGGCCATGAGGCCATGCCAGGTCTTCCCAGGTTCTGGGTACCCCATGGGAGCACCACCCTAGGCTCCAGGAGAAGAGAAAGAACTCCAAGGGGCCCTCTAGCTGCAGCCCCCCAGTAAACAGCCCATGCTCTGGAGTCATCCCCCTCAGACTGACCCTAACATGCACTTTGATTTGTTTCTGCCCTCACCAAACATGCAGGTGAGACAAAGGAATGTATAATGTTATTACCACAAAGCACTTGTTTGTTTTATTAAGATATGGAGCATTAGCTACCTAGCAGACATTGAGATGACTGCTGGAGCTGCTATGGGAGACCTCCAGGGCTCCCACCTACACACACGCACAGAGCAGGACAGTGGCACAGTGACCACTCCCCAAGCCCCGCACTGGCTCCAAGGACTCCCAGGAGAAGGCTGGGGAAGGTAAGAAGTGCTTTCCAGCACCTCTGATAATGGTGCTGGTCCTTGAAGGAGGGAGAAAAGTTTGCCAGGTGGTGTGGAATGCAGGGAAGACCTACAAGGCAGAGGACACAGCGCAACCACTGAGCATCACAGGAGTGGGACCTGTTCTGAGAACAGTGACAGTTCAGTGCCACTGGGATAAGATGCATTCCTTGGCAGTCCAATGTGGCTCTCAGCATAAATGTCTAGGCGACAGCCTGGGATGGCTTGTCTACAGGGATGGTGACAAGGCATTCAGGGTCAAACACTGGAACACAAGGCCTGAACATGAGCCACTTCAACCGTTAAGACTCACACAGAAAGAGAAACTTAGGTACAGAAGATATTAATATAGTTGTAATCTGTCAAAATTTTTCTAGAAGGAATTTTTAATGGAAATTCTCCTACAGTGGTCCCTACATGCCAAGGACAGTTCTCAGTTCAGTTCAGTTGCTCAGTCATGTCTGATTCTTTGTGACCCCAAGGACTGCAGCATGCCAGGTTTCCATGTCCATCATCAACTTCCGCAGCTTGCTCAAACTCATGTCCATGGAATCGGTGATGCCATCCAACCATCTCATACTCTGTTGTCCCCTTCTCTTCCTGCCTTCAATCCTGCCCAGCATCAGGGTCTTTTCTAACGAGTCAGTTATTTGCAGCAGGTGGCCGGAGTATTGGTTTCAGCTTCAGCATCAGTCCTTTCAATGAATATTCAGGACTGATTTCCTTCAGGATGGGCTGGTTTGACCTCCTCGCAGTCCAAGGGACTCTCAAGAGTCCTCTCCAACACCACAGCATCAATTCTTTGGTGCTCAGCTTTCCTTGGGGTCGCACAGAGTCAGACACGACTGAAGCGACTTAGCAGCAACAGCAGCTTTCTTTATAGTCCAATTTTCACATCCATACAGGACTCCTGGAAAAAACCTAGCTTTGACTAGATGGACCTTTCTTGGCAAAGCAACATCTCTGCTTTTTAATATGCTGTCTAGGTTAGTCATAGCTTTTCTTCCAAGGAACAAGCATCTTTTAATTTCATGGCTGCAGTCAACATCTGCAGTGAGTTTGGAGCACCAAAAAATAAAGTCTGTCACTGTTTTCATTGTTGCCCCATCTATTTGCCATGAAGTGATGGGACCAGGTGCCATGATCTTAGCTTTCTGAATGCTGAGTTTTAAGCCAACTTTTTCACTCTCCTCTTTCACTTTCAACAAGAGGCTCTTTATTTCTTCACTTTCTGCCATAAGGGTGGTGTCATCTGCATAACTGAGATTATTGATATTTCTTGCAGCAATCTTGATTCCAGCTTGTGCTTCATCCAGCCCAGCATTCCGCATGATGTACTCTGCTTATTTAACCTATACATGTACTCTGTACATAAGTTATATATGTACTCTGCATATAAATTAAGTAACACCCAAGATGGCACAGTAGAACATGCACTCACCTTCTCCTGTGAGAACTCCAAAATTACCACTCATTGCTGAACAACCATTGACAGGAGAATGTTGGATCCCACCAAAAAAAGATACCCCGCATCCAAAGGCAAAGCAGAAACCCCAGCAAGATGGTAGGAGAGGTTTAGAATCAAAGCGTTTAGAATCAAACCTCATATCCGCCAGAGATGCTCGGAGGACGCAAACAAAACCTTGTGCACACCAGCAGACCCCACAGAGACTGAGCCAGACCCGCCTTTGAGTGTTTGAGTGTCTCCTGTGGAGGTGCGGGTCAGCAGTGGGCACTGCAGGGGCAGGGACTCTGGGTGCAGCAGACCTGGGGGTGGCATAAGCCCTCTTGGAGGGCGTCGCCATTAAGCCCACCATAGAGCCGCCAGACTTACACAGGACTGAGGACAGTTCTAAGCAGTATATTAACTCATTTAATCTGCTCAGTAACCATAGATCTGTCCTTCCTCCTGTTTAACAGATCGGGCACTCGGAGGTCGATCTTGTTCAAGCTTAATACGCCAGTTAATAACACGGCCAGGATTGGAAAGTAGAGTTGGAGTGTAACTCCAGTGCTCTTAACTGCAGTGCTTGACCACCTCTCGTGAGGCACTGGTTAACATGCTCACCTCCAGAAGGTGAGAGGGAAAGGGTAGAGGGGGACACAGGTGGTCTGCACTGGGAGCACGGCGTAGGGCAGTGCTCCCAGCGAGTAAATATAAATATAGAAATGGGACAATTCCGAAAATTTTAAGATACAGGTAGTGTCCACCAAAAGACCACAGTCAAGGCTTAAGGGGAAGGAGTACAAGGGGCCCAGAGGCCCATCAGCTCTCTGTCAGCCGCCCTTTCCAAGCTCTCAGCCACGCCGAACAGCACCAGCCCAAGCCCAGCAGAGGAACCAGGGTGGTGAGAGGCAGCTGAACTGAAGACAAACTCAGTTACATGAAAGTCCCCCAAGGTCCTGCTTTCCTCTCTATTGTCACTTTCTGGCGCAGGCTCGGCTGCTGCAGCCACCCAATGGCAATGCACTGGAGATCAAGACAACAATGGCTCTCAGCAAGACAGCTCTGAAAGGGGCAGCTGCCAGGCTTCTTGCCACAGGAGCACTGCCCAATAGCAAAAGGTTGGCTCAGGCACCCGGAAGTGGAAGATCCACACACACAAAAGGTCGTCCTCCTCACTGCCAACTCCAGTGCAGACCCCGCTCTCTCTCCTACCTCCACCTTCTTGATCTAGGAGCCCATATATTAGAGTATGCCACGGATCATTTCAGCAAAAATCAACCAGCACTCTTCTGACCTGGGGCAAAAAATTCCCTCATTGAGATCCTGAAAAATAACATTACATCATGTTGCCCGTGTCAAGTTTATAAATGGGCCAAGGGGAGGCTGGGGTGTAACCTGACACTATCAAAACACAAGCCCTCAGAGAAGAAAGAAGGCCATTGTTGCAGGCTGTCAGCCCTCCTCTTGCTGGAGGTAAAGTGAGATGCAAGAAATGTAAGTGGGAGGCCATGCATAGCCTTGTTCCCTATCTCCTAAGAAATCAGGCAGACTCCCTGCAAAACGGGGCTGTCCCCACTTCCTATGAGGTATGTTGCCTTCCTTTCTGATGGTGGATGAGCTTAGTAAGTTTTATTCCTAGGCCCCAAAGCAAAGAAGCATTTAGGTAAGATAGTGAAGTCCAGGGGCCGCTTTTTTTTTTGGTGGGGGGAAGGGAGCGCAGGACTCACATCTCTTTAACAGACAATCCAGGGGAAACAGAGTCCCAGTGAGTGTGTGTCCACAAAAGTAACACAAACATGTGGATATGGCCAGAAGTTAGAGAAAAAATACTGACCCCAAGAAAGGTCAAGTGAATATCCAATCATAAAGCAAGAAATCCTGAAATGTGAAAAAGGAAAAAAAGGCATTTCAAAGTGAAGGACGGGGGTTCGGAGCAGGAGACAATAAAGAGACAAAAAAAAAAAAAAGAATGTGGGAGGATTATAGAGCTGAGACAGACACAGAACCAGCCAAAAGACAAAGTGTTGGCACGAAGATTAAAAACAGTTTAATGGATAAAAGAAGCAAAGGATTTATGGTGAGAGAAAGCTCAGAAAATAGAAAGCGAGACAAATGTAAGCCAGCCTGAGTGGAGACAGAATTCTGCTGGTCGAACATTTCATTTGATTTTCTCTTTCCTTTCTTCCCAGCTCAGCCTGGAAGCGCCGGGAAGCATGCAAATGTGCTACCGCGGCAGAAGGCTGTGGTCGTCCAGGACAACGGGCCTACGGGCCACCGGTGAACCGGAGAAGGCGAGGACACGGCGCCCAACCGATCACTTGTATTTCTGCTGGTTTTCTGCTTGCTTCCACCAAATTGTTGCTAATCCTATCATCACTCTACCAGGAATTTAACCTCTTACAAAAGTTCTCCCCACCCACCCCCAGTGCCTTCTGGGCTTAATTCACCATCAATTAAGAAATCAGGCCACGGGGACCACTGGGTTCCCGATTGCTAAACTCTGCTTTTATGTTAACCCCACCCCATTTTCTTTGGAACACAACAGGCACCCCCTCAACTAAACTGAAATGGTGCCCCATGGCTCAAGTGCACCGCCCTTCAAAAGAGCTTTCCCACTGAGCCTGGAACCAGCCCCCTCCCTGGTTCAAAGAGGAGAAGGGGGAGGGGCCCGGACCACCCTCCAAGCACAGAGCTTGCATTTCCCTCACAATTCCAGTCCCTCAAGTCTCTTTCTTTTTTCAGCGGGGAGACTGTTATTGGCGCCAGAGTGTGATGCATTAAGGCTTGCTGGCTGACTGCAAGCGGAGACACATGGGGGCAGGGGAGGCAGCTGAGGTGGCAGCCACCACTCGCCTCAGAACAGAACCCGACGGGACAAAAGAGCCGCAGAGACACAGAAGGTGGGGGCTTTGGACAGAGGGCGTCCGTGAACTTGCACCAACCCTTTGGTGGAGCAGGTGCCCCCGTGAGATTTCCTTCTCTGCTGAAGATGCCCATACACTAACTTCCTCTGCTTCTTTTGCCATATTCCCCAATTAAATTATTTGACACATTTCACTGAGTAGAACAGACAGCCGACTAAGTCACTGGCTTAGGTGCTGGGAATACAGTGATCGGCAAAATCAGAGCGGTCTTCACCCCTGAAACTTGTTTGCCTTCCTTTTCTCTCCCCCAAGTCTAAGGTTCTTACCAAACTCAACAGAAAAGTTTTAGGTGGTTTCAGGTAAGCATGCGGTATTGCTCTTCAGGTAAATCCTGACCAGATACTGAGATTCTAGCAGATTCTAGCAGATACTGAGAATCTCAGAGTACCCAGCAAAGTGGTAGATGGGAAGATCTCAAGGAACAGAGGGAGAGAAAGGGAATTTGGTGGGGGGATGGAAAAGGAAAGGAAGGATGCAGGTGGGATCTACCTCCACATTTTTTTAGATCCTTATACGTGTCCTGCCAAGCTTCTATCCCCTCAGGGATAATGTCTCTGATTATCAGGAAGAAAGCACTGATCCAAAAAAAAAAAAAAAAAAATCTGCCTAACATGCTAAAGTATGACAGGGTTATAAGGAAAGGCCACATCCCATCAACCCCTCAATTTTGTGTTCTTAGAGACTTTGGTTTCTGGGTCTGAACGTCTCACTTTCTCAGAAAAAAAAAAAAAAAAAAATTAGTGCTAAGAAAGGCCTACTGAAAAGTCTGACACCTCTGTCCCCTAATTTATTTCCTCATTAATGAGTAAAAGGGGGATTTATTGTTTGAAACAATGTCTGTTTCATATCAACTCTTTTCCCTTGTTTTTCCCCCCAGACAGTGGAGCTCCAATGAGACCCAGAGCAGATGTTTTATATTTCAGGAGAGAGCAGTCTCCCCCAAGTCCTGAAAGATTCCTGGAATTCTTATACTTAACAAAAATTAGCTACAGAGAAAGAATCATGAATCATGACTTGGGAGTCCACAAAGCCTCTGGGCGCCCATAGTGTATTTCCTCCTCCTACCCACCACCCCAAATGCTGCCTGTCACCCATGGGGTTTCATGGGAAAACCCCTCTGAAAAATGAGGCATCTGCCCTACGAGCAGACCTGGATATCTGATCACAGAAGTCAACCCCTCTGCTATAATCCCAAGAGCCAGAAGTGGAAGTCAGACCTGTTTTCCACTCTTGCTTCAGTCTTGGCTTTGTTAATCATTCCAGAAATATGCACCTCTATTACCTCATCTGTCCAACAGAGGTAACAACATTTGACCTCTCACATTTGTTGGAATCGTGCAAAGATGAAGTGAGATGCAAGTGTGCTCTAATAAGTTAAATCCTTATAAAGCAAACAGTATTTGTATTAAAATCATTGACATCTGGCATTGCGTTTACAAGGACTTTGGGTTAACTAGTACACTTCTGCACCAGTGAGTAGGATTAACAGGCACACAATTCTCAAAAGGCTACCCAACCCCAGTCACGTCTCTTTATCACTGCTGGTAAAGGCTGCTGCGTTGCAAGCCTTTAACCATTCTACATTTATTCAATAAACATTTATTGAGCGCCTGGCACGGTGCTTGGCACATGCTGGAGGCTCAGTAAATGGTTGCTGAATAATGAATGAATGAGTGCCTAATGCAGAGATGAAGAAGACATGGCAGGCTGCCACCGCTCTCTGATCCTGAACCCATATCTGAAATCATTAATGGATTAAGGCGCGCTTCTCTGAAGATCCTGGACTTGGCGCAGAATTCTCAGCTTTGGCATAGGAAATGAAACCTCTTTGCCATTCCTGACCTAGGCACAAAGACAAAGCACATTTTAACCCTGCTTTCACGGAGCTCCTCAACAGGGAAAAGGCAGTAAACAGACAAATGTAACACAGTATATGTTAAGAGAGAAATATTAAGAGCCCAAAAGAAGGTCATGGCACAATGATATGGATGAACTTAAGAGTTCTCAAACTTGCCTTGCCTTTTAAGATGCCACTCCCTCCAGGTTTTTCTTCTATATCTCCGATAGTCCTTTCCTCACTCCCTTTCCAATTTCCATACTTTGGCATTCTCGGGGTTCTGCTCCTGCTCTGGTCCTCTCTGATTCTGCATAGGCTCTCTGGGATCATCATGTTCCCTCTCTTAACTTCAATTGCCATATATATGCTGATTACACCCAAATTTATGTCCCTAGCCCAGGCCTTTCCAAAGCTTCAGACATGTATTTCCAAAAGCCTCCTACATATCCACTTGAATACCAACAGGTTACTCAACTCCTAACTCATGAACTCTCTTTCCCCTACCCATCCTTAGCACCTCTGTTCCACCTCTCATATTCCTGGTATCCTTCAATAGGTCTCAAGTCTTCTAAACTATAAATTCTTAGCTTGGCTAATCTGACACTGTGATGGACCAAGTCTCTGGCAATAAAAGTCATATGGCTCTAAGCCCCCGCCCATGATGTACATTCAGCCTGGTATATACCCCAGACCCCCCCTACACCTGTGCATTCTTCAACATCCAGAAACCCAACTCCAGGGTCACTGGGAATACTTTCCCAATACCTCATGGCAGAGTTAGTTATGTCATCCTAACTAAGGAATGAGTTTATAAGATTCTGAAATTTCTCTCTCATCAAAAAACTTATAAGGCAGGATGTTTATGCAATCAAGTTTATGCAAATTTTGCAAGTATCATCTGTTTCCTTGTACAAATAAAGTATTAACTGTTTCATTTATTTAATAGATAGGAAGTCTTTGCCATGTGGCAAGGCATGTTCTAGGTGCTAAGAATAGAGCAATAAGACAAAGTCTCTGCTATCAAGGATTTTATATTCCAGTGGGAAACACAGACAGTAAGCAAATACAATATCAGATTACCATACATCATAAATTTATTACAGAACTTACCTATTAGAGAAGATGGAAGATGAGACTTGTTTTAAATATACACAAAAATTATAACTCTTGAATAATGAAAAATAACTTAAATCCCTTAAAGCTGAAAGAAATTAGTGTCACCCTGCCTATGCACTTCTTCATAGTCACCATCATCCACATGTTTATTGTTATTAAAAGAACACAGTGCAATGACAGTTAATCTTCCCAGTCCAGGGCGATTAGAGGGAAGGCATGAATTACTACAAGTATCTGAATTTAAAGAATTTTAGTGAAAAATAAATTTTTTAACTTTATAAGACATGATTACTAATTGTTAATAAACTGTTTCCACAAAAAGGCACCATCAGACATACTTTTTTTGAATAGAGTACTTATTGGCATTGGTATGCAAATACATATCATTCCCTTCACGTAAGCTTTAAAAGTTTATTACTTTGAACTGGCTATATAGTCCCTTGAGCAATCTCGAGTATCTAAACTCAGCACCCTAAACTTTAAATGCTCAACATATATTTATTGGGCTTCCCTGGTGGTTCAGACGATAAAAAATCTGCCTGCAATACCGGAGACCTGGGTTCGATCCCTGGGTTGGGAGGAGTCCCTGGAGGAGAGCAAGGCAATCTACTCTAGTACTCTTGCTTGGAGAAGCCCCATGGATAGAGGTGCCTGGTGGTCCATGGAGTCACAAGGAGTCAGACACAACTGAGCGACTAAGCACATATTTATTAATTTAATTATATTATTTATATGCTTGATCAACTGTTTTGTTTTTTTTTTAATGGGAAGGCTTTCACAAATCACCAAATATTTTAAACACTGGAGTTGGAATTGATAAGACGGTTATGCCTAACATGAAAGAAGAGGAAAAACTAAATTCAAGAGTAAATGAAACTTGAGTTCCTTGGGGCTTAAACTCACATTCCAAAAGACTGGTTCATCTGCTTTAGGACAACTCAACTCTGTTACAGTCTTGGAAGCTATGTTGTAGAATGTCAGAGGACCAAAAGTCATCTTTCTCCAAAACAACAAAAGCATTTTCACAAAAATGTCCTTCCTCCACTCTGCTCCTCTCCACCCCTTATATCCACCCCACCTGGCTCACTCCCCTTCATTCTTAGCTCCCTACTCACATGTCATCTATCCAAAGAAAATTCTATGGCCCTCATCACCATCAAGATGGAGCAGTACCTACCTAAACACTCCCATAATACTCCACCTGTAACCCCATCGCAGCATTTCACACCCTGAACCAGAACAATTTCCTTGTCTTTCCCCTCAGAATACAAGTTCCTGAGGATCAGGATCTATAATGTGATCACTGATGTCTTCCTAGCAATGAACACATTGCTTGATGTATGGAAGGCACTCTACCTCTAAAGAATAAAGGAAGGTGTTTGTCTTGCCTTCATTCCCTCTTTATTTTTGTTTTATTTGTTTGGGAAACAGAACAAGAAATTTCAAAGGCCGTTTATCTAAAACTGAAATATTTCATAAATTGAAAAAAAAAAAAAATTCAGTCCTAGACATAACAAGGTCATAGGGAAAGCCTCAGAGCAACAGCTCAGCTCTATACCAGGACGCATTTTCAGCTTATTACTTAGAATTCTTCCTATTAAAATTTAATGCAGTCTTCTCCAGCAGTTTATTTTGTCTGCCAAGCCCTTTATGACTATTCTGATAAGTTATTTATTACATATGGATGCCACAGTAATAAGCAGATAGCATCAGCAAGGACTCGGGGGATAGAATGCAAAGGCCGCATCCACTCTTGACTTGTCAAGGCTAAATCATTAGATCCTGTGACAAGCAGTTATCAGCAACTGCTGGTCTGAATGACAGAGCATCATAGTACAAAGTAGGTGCTCAATACATATAACCAAAGAGTGAACAAATGAACAAGTATCAGGGTGGATATGGCCTCCGAAGTCAGGTAGGATCACAGTGCAATCAGGGTCAAATACTGGTGGATAAGAAATCAAGCAGCTTTATTCAGAGCAGTCTAATGCCATTCATATAGCTTCTGGAACCCTCAGTTTCTTCATTTCTAAAATGGAAATGATAACAGGCTTTAGTGAAATAATGAACAAAGGGCTTTACACTATGTCTGGGAAACAGTGTGTGCTTAAAATTACTATACTACCGGGACCTTCCCCGGTGGTCCAGTGGCTAAGACTCCACACTCTCAATGCAGGGAGCCCAGGTTCAACCCTAGTCAAGGAAGAGCCCGCATGCCACAGCAGTCCCACACGCTGCAGTGAAGATGAAAACCCTGTGTGCGGAAACTAAGCCTTGGCACAGCCAGATACATAAACAAAATAAAAATATTTTTTTCCAATTACCATGTTATTCTCTCATGGGAACAGTTCATACTGACTAAATTAAAAAGCACCTCAAAGTGACCTTTGAGTAGATGTGACAGGAAACACTGATCCCAGGAAGAGGAATATGTAGATATTCTCCACACAATCTGTCAAAAGTACCCTACTGGAGAAGAAATGGATTTAGGGCAAGGAAATCACACCTTGAGCAAACTCAGGAATTTGTTATCTAAAAAGACTTCACTACCTGGCACAACTTGTATACAGCTGCTTAAAAGCATTTATTGCATTGAATTACACAAAGATCTCTTCATGCATCTTTGGATATATTTCTGATGATCCATAGTTTCACATAATGAAGCTGCTTAAAATGTGACTCTCCCTTACCCAGGTATAACTATATTAGCACTGTGATGGTCCCCTAGCTGCCTCTGGCCTGTCCCTCGAGGTCTGAGTTGAGTTACATTATTCTTCTCTAATTTTAATTTTTCAAGCATGGGAGAAAGCTGAACTTTCTCCACATTCTGTTTACCTTAGGCAGCTATTCAAAATTCCACTCTTCTGCAAGTATCCATTCTGAACTTGGCTTCAAGATAAAGAAAGAAAGCAAACACAAAGAGTAAAAAGGAAAAATAGAAAAAAAAAAAAAAAAAAAGAATGAACTCTTTTGCCCCTGCCTTATGTTCGAAAAGAAATAAACGCTGCTTTTCTGGCCTCATTAGTTTCAGTCTGATCCTTAGTGGTTCCTTTTAGAAAACTTAGTCGGGGGAAGAGTGGGTTTGGAGGAAGAAAGGGAAACGATGGAAGATAAGGAAGGTAGGGGAGGGAAACAAGTTGTGGAAGAAAAGAAGAAAGAGAAGAAAGGGGAGCTGAAACCTGATACTAAGGAACGCAAGGCCTGCAAAGAAACAACTTCTCAGGACTAAACATGTGCCAGCCTGGGGAGGCAGACTGGTTCCAGTCAAAGCCTTCATCAATGCTTCATACTCTCAGTCCCTAATTTACAACCGTTTAAGGGCAAACATTCTACAAGTACCTTTGGGGACCTCTGAGGACAGAAAGAAATCTAAGAGAAATTAGGTGCCTAGAGAGCTCCCCTCCAAGGCTAGAGCCCTTTCGTGTAGGCAAGCAATTTAGCATATTTGTCCCTCAGGGATGGGGTGCGGGGTGAGGGTGGAGTGAAAAATACAGCCAGTCGGCAGCTGGGGGGAGTGGGAAGGGTTGGGGTGCCCAGGTGTTTGTGGGGGAAAAGAGAGGTTTTGTGTCGGGGTGGGGGCGGTCGGTGGGATGTGTGGCTCCCCTGGTGCCTCAAATGATAAAGAATCCACCTGCAATGCAGGAGACCCAGGTTCAATACCTGGGTGGGGAAGATTTCCTGGAAAAGGGATTGAATGGCAACCCACTTCAATATTCTTGCCTAGAAAATTCCAAGGACAGAGGAACCCAGTGGGCTACAGTCCATGGAGCCGCAAAGAGTCAGACATGACTGAGTGACTAATACTTTTCATTTTTATGAACAGAGCTAAAGATGGGGACTCTTCCCAAGCAGCCGGATCCTTGTTCAAGCAATTAAATAAACAGGAACATCAAAAGAATAAAATAGAAGTGAATAAAGTAAAATAATGTCACTAAAACAATCATTGCTGGGTAGTTTCCTAGAGTGCTCCAATAGAGAGCCTTTATTTTACGGATTCAGAGAATGTAGCATAACCCTAAAGGTTAGCCCAAGCTGCACACACTGAAACCTAGTTCAGGGGGGAAGGGTGGCTTGAAGGGTGGCACCCTCCAGCAGTCCTTCAGCAAGCCTTTCCCTAAGCTCTGTTTCTCTTCAGCCCATACCCGTGTGCATGGTTATAACTAACCAGAGCCTGGGAACTGGTTAGGCGACTTTTCTCCCAAGGCCACTATGAACCATCAATCAGCCAAAGCCCAAGAGTCCTGGAATTAGACCTGAACTCCCTCTCCTGCTCCAGAAGGAGGAGAATGGGAAAGGGAGGCTCAACAGATTATCTTTGAACCAACAGCTTTACCTAAACGGATTAACACTGGGGATTCACTTTCACAGGGCCAGGGAGCTGGATCCCCACCACCTAGGGTGCAAGGCTGGAAGGAGGTTGGCACGGCGCTCAGCCAGGCCCTGGGAAGGAACGAAGGGCAGTGTTTGGTCCGAACTGGCTTCCCTTGCCAAGTTGCTCTCCCCAGAATGAGCTCTGTGGAAAATGGATCCCACAGGCTAAGGGGTCTCATCTTCAAAATATCCAGCTCAAACATTTCAAGCCATGTGACCCTCAGGGAAAGAAAGCGAAAGCTCCAAGTGAGGCAGGTGGCAGGAACTGGGGGTGGAGGGTTCAGGTGGAGACACACCCAGCCCTGTTCCAGATGACTTGAGCTCCACCTTCTCCTACCACAACTTAAAAGTCCAAAGGCTCCCTCATTCTCACTTCCTCCAGAAACAGTATTTCTGTGCTTTTCCCACTGCTGCTGCTGCTGCTAAGCCACTTCAGCCGTGTCCGGCTCTGTGCGACCCCATAGATGGCAGCCCACCAGGCTCCACCGTCCCTGGGATTCTCCAGGCAAGAACACTGGAGTGGGGTGCCATTGCCTTCTCCAATGTGTGAAAGTGAAGTCGCTCAGTCGTGTCCGACTCTGTGTGACCCCATGGACTGCAGCCTACCAGGCTCCTCCGTCTGTGGGATTTTCCAGGCAAGAGTACTGGAGTGGGTTGCCATTGCCTTTTCCTAGTGAGATACAAATCCCAACGCTGAAGTCCTTTTTCCCACTTCCGTCAAATGTAAACTTCTGGTCATCTTTACAACTGGCCCACCTGAACTTAAATGCAGCTTCTAGGGAAAACCTCCTTAACCACACAGTCAAAGGTCTCAGAAAGAACTACACACAAAGTTACCTTCCTCTTCTCTCTTCTTTATTTTACTGTAACTGCAGAGGTTTTCTTAGCCCAGGGGCCCTAGAAGTGGTTGCTATTGAATAATGAAGCTTAAATTCACCTCTGCATCTGCTTTGAAGAGGGCAGGGGGGCTCTCTGATCTGTATGGAATAGAAACAACTCCTCAGGTGTAATGATCGTAACTGCTGACTCACCAAAAGTAATCTGTTTGAATTACTCCAGTCTCACGTGGACATTGATCTCCCAAGTTCACTGTGTCACTAGAAGCGAACATTTATGAAAAGGCGAGACCACTTTAAGGATGGAATCTGTTGTCAAGGGATACAGTAAATTAACTAGCCCACAGTGGGTGAGTGTATCAGCCCAGCGCTTTAACTAGTTAAGTCCTGCTCCTTTCAACAGGCATGATGCTGTCCCAGTCAACAGGAAAGTACCAAACTCCCTTTTTGCTTCTTGTGTCAGGAGAGGCAGCTTTAAAAAGCAGTAGAACATGACAGCAACAATGTATCTTGGATTTTTTAGGACAGTCCTGACTCAAATATTCTATCTAAATTTTCCCATAATTGTCAGGTCCAACAGACTAAATTGAGAAGTAGGAACATCATATTGAAAGTACTCAATATTGGGAGAAGTGCTTCAGATTGCCAGCATGATTTGAGCGCCCCCAAACTGGAAGCTCTGAATTCAAATTTGCTTTGGAGAAGTATTGCTCCTGAGGTCTGAGTCACAAACACACACTGGCTTCAACTTTTGTTGGCTTGTTTCAAAAGAACACAGAAGCCTTTTAAGAAAAGCCAGGAGTGGTGGGGGCGGGGGGCGGTGAATTGGCGGGGAGGGAGTTTGTACAAAGCCTGCTCTTAACAAACCAATAGGAAAAAAAAATGAAAAAGGACACACATCAGGCTATTTCCACTCTTAACTTTCGCAATAGGCTTTTAGAAGGGTGCAACCCACTGAGTCTGTGCTTCCCCAAGCAATTCTTCTACAGAGGGGCAAGAAAAAGGCACATGTCCTGATGATCACCAGTATCCCAACTGGATTCCCAGTCATCCCCATCCCAGGCCTGAGCCCCTCCCCCCATGCTGAGGGACAGTCTCACTCCAGGCAACTTCTGTAAGTCTCAACCCTCGCAAGAAAAATGATGGGTTTGAACTATTAACCCTTCCCCAGAGAGGACTGCAATTAAGAAGAGGCCACTGCCAAAATATTCACAAGAGATTACTGTAAAAAATAATAATAATGAGCTAAATATTTGCCAGGAGTTCCAGACTTGCCTAAAGAAAGACAAAAGAGAAAAAAGGGAGAAATGATCAAGCAGTAGAGACTGGGATCAAATTCAGAATCTATCAGGTAAGAATCACACAATTTAGGGAAAACTGGAGTTCATGTTGGCAGCAGAGGTGAGCAAGGAACAGGTAAAAGACTGGGATTGGACACGAGATCTGTAGAAGACATGGGAAGGGCTAAAAAGAAATCATATTGATTAGGATGGCTGACTCTGCTGAAAAATCAGGAGGAAAAAGAGATGAAAATTGAATCTGGTGTAAAGAAACATGGCTTGGTCTATCAGCAGGGAGAAACTGATAATGACACAGACCAGGATTCAAATTCAAGCCCTGCCACATACCTGTTGCATAATGTAGGGCAAGTCACTTTACCTTTTTGAGCCTCCATTTCTTTTTAGGTGAAAGGAGGATAATGATACCTCTCCTTCCTTCCTCCAGGTGGTTTTAAAGGTCAAATCTGATCATATAAATGAAATGTGCTGTAAACTCTAAGGTACTATACAAATGTCAAGCTATTTTAGACTCTTTATGAAAAATGTGGCTGCCCAGGAAGCCCTTCGAAAAGTCAAGAAGAATAAAAGAGGCAGAGGCAGAACTGGGAAGGGCAGAACCTATTGCGCAGAAAGGATAAGAATTGATGACGAAACCAACTGTGGTCTGGTTCTTCAAGGTCTTTACCATATGTTAAAGACTCTGCTTCCATTTTGACATTAGTTTGGTTATCAGAAAACTCCAGGAATTAAACTAGTTCACCTCCAACAGAAGCCTCTTTTAGTGCTAAGAGGGTATGGTAGGCATCTGGGTAGGCTCAAGGGGAGAAATATCTGAAGAAGCCAGAGTGAAGACAGTGACTCAGGCTTTCTACCACATGCCTTTGTCCCCACCTAACTCTAGTCTGAAATTCACCAGCTGGAGACTCTACCACCCTGTAGGAAGGGAGGAAAGAAGAAAAAAAGGAAAAGAGAGAAAAAGGGAAACATATTCTTATTTCAGTAGTCAGCTCAAACAAACAAAAACCAGAAGCCCAGGAACTGAAACTCTACAGAAAGATCTGGCAACAATTCAGATCAATTTCTTTAAAGGCCAAGGCTTCTTGAGGGCCCAGAGCTATAAGCTACAAACTCTTCTGAGGTACCACATGGCCACTAGACTCCCCAAAAAGGCCATAAAAAATCCATTCTTAACAGTAAAGTCCTAAAATATAGAAACTTAAGGAATTCTTAGAGGAAAAGTACATAGCAAGGTCACAACTTTAGAAGCATCCTAGCAGGGGGGCATCCAAAGGATGTCACAGTCCTCTTTGCTGTGGTGTGTTCACTCGCTCAATTGGGTCCTACTCTTTGCGACCCCATGGACTGTAGCCCACCAGGCTCTTCTGTCCATGGGATTTTTCAGGCAAGAGAGTGGGTTGTCATTTCCTACTCCAGGGGATCTTCCCGCCCCAGGGATAGAACCTGCATCTCCTGCATGGTAGACAGATTCTTTAACACAGAGCCTTCAGGAAACCCATGATGGTCCTCTTAAGGCCATATAAAGATTTAAGAAATTCTTGTTTTCTGGCCAACAAATTTGGAAGTATGGTAGACAATTATTTCTGTGCCATGCCAAAAGCTCCATTATGATAGTTCCAGGCCATAAAGAACTATGTTGTATTTTCCAACCATCAACCTTTATCTACTTTCTCAGAAGATGAACAGCCTTTCAGATAACCATCAACTCTTTCAACAAAACAGGGGCAGAGGAGGTTCTTCCCAGTACCCCCTCAGGGGCCATGTAAACCCACCCTAGATTAAGAAGTGAGATAACTGGTAATACAGAGAGTCAACATGACTTGAAATCATGTTTCCAAAGTTTTTAACTGCAACAAAGAAAAAAGAAAGAAAAAAAAAAACACAGGGTTTAACTGCAATAACCATCACTCTAAAGAAATATTACTAGTGTTGAGCGATTTATGAAACAAAACAAAGATCACTGAGAACTCCTATCTCAAAAACTGTGTCCTGAGCATGCTTTCCTTGAATGCCCAGGACTGCAATGAACACAACTGAAAGTAAGTCATTTATTCAAGTCAGGAGGCCCAGTCTTATATCCCAGCTATGCCACTTGTTACCTGTGTGACCTTAACCAAGTTACTAAATTTCTCTGAGTCGCAGGTTCCTCCTGCGTGCTTAGTGGCTCAGTCGTGGTCCAACTCTTTGCAACCCTCTGGACTCTAGCCTACCAGGCTCCTCTGTCCATGGGCCTCTTCAGACAAGAATACTGGAGTGGGTTACCATTTCCTCCTCCAGGGGATCTTCCTAACCCAAGGATCAAACCTGCATTTCTCTGTGTCTCCTGCATTTCAGGCGGACTTTTTACCCACTGAGCCATCAGGGAAGCCCAGTTTCTTCCTAGATAATAATAATAATTATTTTTTAAGAGAAGTTGAGCAACAGAAGAACTAAGATCAGAATTAGTAGATAAACAAAATCAAGGTAGAATAACAGAGGTAGAAATAATAACATCTGAATTGTCAAAATGCTATCATGCAGTTGCAATGCATACACGCTAAGTTGCTTCAGTCGTGTCCGATTCTGAGAACCGATGGGCTATAGCCCACCAGACTCCTCTGTCCATGGGATTCTCCAAGCAAAATACCAGAATGGTTGCCATGCCCTACTCCAGGGGATCTTCTCGACACAGGGATCAAACCCATGTTTCCTGCGTCTCCTGCAGTGCAGGCAGATTTTTTACCGCTGAGTCACTGGGGATGCCCATCATGTAGTTACTAGTATCCTATTTTATACATAAGGAGTCTGAAGCTGGAAAGTTAAATGTTGTATCTGAAATCAAGATAAATGAAACAGAAGCTTCTGTCCCAGAAACAAATGCTCTTTCCACTAGCTCCAATTTTCTCCCATATCATGGGTGGGTCCATAATGACTCTGATGATATTCAAAGTCATTAAAAAATGCAAATAGTATATAACAAAAATGGATCATAAAAATAAACCTGCGTGCCAATGAAACAAAACACATCCAACTTTTCCCTTGTATTTGTTCTTTATAACTTGGTCTAACAGTAAAACTGGGCTGAAACTTTCTTTTACTGGGAAATTCTACTTTCTCTTTCTCTAATCTGTGTTCAAGGTGCCATAGAGAACTCCACCAAAGCCCTAAAAATTATAACCTTTGGAGCTATTCTGTCAGCTGTATTTACCTAGAATGTATTTTTCCTAGCTAGCCCAGGCTGGGTGTCTCTTCCTGTCGTTTTTTCCTTATGAGCCCATTTGCAAGGACAGGGTCTAATTCTGCCTTCTTTAGAGCACCTTTCATGCTGCTGTTGATTAACACTAAATAACAATGATGTTTATAATAATGGTTGTCAATAATCATAACCATAACCATCATCACTGTAAACAAGATTTCCCACTGGTGTTTTCTAGAAGCCGGTGGATATACAAAGATCGTCTCCGTTTGGAGATCAACTGCTGAAAGTGGAGCTGAGCTGGGTTGTGACAATGAGCAAACGAATCACACGTAGCATGCCGAAAGTGGTGATTAATAAAGGGCTCCTCTTCTCCTTCAAAAAAAAAAGGCTCTCCGAGTCATCATCCAGGCAGGTAACTGACCTTGTTTTCCATTAAGGCTGCTCAGTCTTAGCTTCAAGAGACATCATTCATGTCAACCTCAACTGCTTTACAGCTAGCTTGCCACCGTGGGACCTGACTGAAAATTGCCCTATTGGCACTGCCCACTTGGCTCACCAGTGCCATTTGCCAAGGGCGCCACTTAGGTTTCCAGGGATTTTTTATTTATTTATTTATTTATTTTCAGAAGAATCAAGTCCAAGTTTACAGGGTTAAGTAAGGGAAGTTCTGAGCAGCACTGACCCTGTTCCACTGAGAAGAAATCTACAAGGCTCCCACTTCCCCAAGAGCAACGACATGCTCAGGCATCACAGAGATCCCCCTGCTATGGGCTAGACTACAGTATTACTTTGCGGACAAGCACGCACTGTCTTAGTCTGTTAACAGGGGGAGCCTTCTCTAAAACCAAACTAGAGTAGAAGAGGCAAGATATAAAGTTACAGCAGAAGCCAGGTCTTCACAACAGTTAAGTACAGACAGTAGAGTTGAAACGAGTTCAGGATGCAGACTTGTTTTATTTTTGCCACTTATGAGTTAATCATAATTCTGAGCCTCGTTGTCCTAATCTGCAAAATTAAATGGTTAGGCTAGCTGTACACTAACCAATAAGGTAAACCACTAGCCATATGCGGCCAGAACACTTGAAATGTGGCTAATCTGAACTGTGCTGGAAGTGTAAAACACACACACACAATGTTGCAAACGGTACCAAAAAGAATATAAAATATCTCATTACTGATTGCTCATATGTTGAAATAACATTTTGGATATATTGGGATACTCTGCTCTTTATTCGGCTGCACCAGGTCTCAGTTGTGGCCTGTGAGATCTTTAGTTGCAGCATGTGGCCTCTAGTTCCCCGACCAGGGATAGAACCCGGGCCCCCTGCACTGGGAGTGCAGAGTCTTAGCCACTGAACCTCCAGGGAAGTCCCTGAGACATACTTTTTAAAATTCATCTCACCTGTTCCTTTCGACCTTTTTAACATGCTAATTGCAAATCCCAAATTTTCCATTAAATTTTCTATTCCTCAGAGCTGGGTGAGATGATCTCTAAAGCCTCTGGCAGCTTTAACAATCTGTGTTTCATTTTGTGCTTCTGAGCGACTTCCTCACAGCAAGTTATCAGCAGAAGAGAATGTAAATCTTTTTCTTCACAGAGACTTGATTTCTTTAACTCTAAAATGGGGATAATGCCACATTTGATGCGAGAAGAAATAAAAAAATGATCTGAAATTAAGACAGTGCTATGCAAATTAAGTTGTTACAATTATCACACTATACTTATTACTTCCAGCAAACTGGAATGACAGAAGTAAAGGAAGGATAAAGTGGGAAAAGCTAGATTTTTCAAAGGAGGAGAACATCTGCCTAACCTAGATGTTACCAAGCTTCTAGGCACAGATGAACCCTGAGAGAACTGGAGATAACCTTCTTACAAGCCAAGAGACCCAGAACTATCACTCAGAGCTAGGGAAGAAACCTAGTCAGTGCCTGCTTTGGGTGTGAAAAGCACCATGGTCACGGGGAAAAGAGTGTTTCTGACCTAATGAAAGCTAGAAAGCAAAAAAAGAAAATAAGCAATAGTTTTACAAACTAGTGGCTATTATTTCATTACTTTTTAACCCTCCCCAAAGTTTCTAGAGCTAAGCCAAATAACCACATTTTTACAGATTTAAAAAAAAAAAAAATAGAAATTAAGTAACTTACCCCATGGACCGCAGCTGGTAACCACAGAAGTTTAAATTCACATCCATGTCTCCCTACCTGATAACTTTTCCCATCAGGAGAAATAGGAAGTAAGTATGGGGCAGACTGGAGAAGGCAATGGCAACCCATTCCAGTACTCTTGCCTGGAAAATCCCATGGACGGAGGGACCTGGTGATCTGCAGTCCATGGGGTCGCTAGGAGTCAGACACGACTGAGTGACTTCACTTTCACTTTTCACTTTCATGCACTGGAGAAGGAAACGGCAACCCACTCCAGTGTTCTTGCCTGGAGAATCCCAGGGAAGGGGGAGCCTGGTGGGCTGCCGTCTATGGGGTCGCAGAGAGTCGGACACGACTGAAGCGACTTAGCAGCAGCAGCAGCATGGGGGCAGACTTAGTATTTCTAACCTTTAAAGAAGCAGATTAATTCTCAAGTAGTCCCAGAATCTGGGGTCCACCTATCATTTGGAGAATAGACGTGCTACCATCATAGCAACACATCCAGTCAAACGCTAACAAGATAATTGTGTCTGGGTCTATAAATGGTGGTTTGGGTTTCAAAAGAATAGAAGAGTTGTGTGCT
Organism: Bos mutus; assembly: GCF_027580195.1. Lineage (NCBI taxonomy): Eukaryota > Metazoa > Chordata > Mammalia > Artiodactyla > Bovidae > Bos > Bos mutus. Next base: position 8,443,275 of record NC_091619.1, on the reverse strand, counting down.
ATGAATGCCAGGAAGATACTAGTTCCCAGTGTGAGGAGAGGGAAAAAGGAACCTGTCATAACTGAGTGTTCACAAGAAAACCCAGGAGGCGTCTTCATCAGCAGCCAGGCCAGTGGGGCAGGAAGAGAGTAAGTGAACGGGTGTGCCACAGGAAGCTGCAGATTCCACTCAGGAGAGGTGATGGCACGGTGGGAAGGAGGGCGATCTCCCAGGGACAGAATTCGAAGCCTGACACCAGGCTGACCACCTGTGGCTTTAGACCCTGGACTGCTTTCCAACTTACCATGTGGAGGTGCCATGCCAATCCCAGCAAAGTCAATCTCTTTCATTCCCCCTGAGCCAGGCTAGACCCAACCCCGAGGGCTCCTAGGCCCAGGCCCAACTCCCTCAGCCACCGCTCACCCTCAAGGGCAATGGGAAACCATGATCACAACCATGGCCTTGACTTCTTTCCTTTCTCAACAGACCATCAACTTTGCAAACCCTGAAGAATTAAATGGCCAGCCAGGGACGATCAGAACTTTGGACAGTCAGCAATGACACCAACGGGAAGCAATGAAAGCTGCTCTGGGAGTTCCCATCAACTCAGCTGAGAAGGGTGGTGTGGAAGTATACAAGTTAAAAGTGAAGTGTTTCTGTTCCCCTTCCTAGGACGCACATGCAGGCAAACTAGAAAGCCACACGGACTTCCTGAAACCCTGAGCCCTAAGGGGACTCTGGGTGCGAGGACTCCCCAACGCCCTCACTCGGAACCACAGTCTTGGAACACACCTGGGCTGGAACAAAGACACTCCTTCCCATCCCCTCCGGCTCCCCAGCCCCCAGCCCCTTCATCTGCCTTTCCCTCCAGCCACATTAACTACTCAGAAACACAGTCACTCCACTCTAGAGTTACTCAGGAATCGCATTCTTAGAATAACTCATCAATTATACCTGTCAACTTGCCAAGAGTACCACAGGGGAGGGGGAAAGTCTAGACTTCATCTAACTGCAGCAGCAAGCACCCCTGTTCACGGAGGGCCCCAACTTTGCAAACGGCCTTGACAAGCTCACAAGAAACAAGAAGCCAGGAAAATGCGGGAGCGCCAGGTTGGAATGCAGACCCTGTCACCAAGTTCCTCTCTGGCCCAGGGTAGGGATGTATCTCCCCATTTCCTCACTTGTAGACCAGGAAAATCCACACCTGTATGCTAAAAGGATGTTCTGCCACAGAAAACCTAGGTTAGGAAATGGTGAAAAGAAGTGTCCTTGTATGACTTAAATATGCACACAGACTCATTGTCAAAAAAAGTGCTGCCAAGAAAGCAGCACCATGACTGACATACTTTTTAACTAATTGGGAAGAATCATTAGTAACTAAAACATTTACTGGATGCAGATGCCACAGCTACATCTTTGGAAAGTCTATTCTGCTAAGCAGGATAAATATTCCCATGAACACTATCATGTGATTAATATAGTTAGAAAGCACGCACCCCCCTTTGTTAATCTGTGAAAAGGTAAGCTTTCACTCAACCTGGCCTGAAATGAATCAGTATCCAAGTTATCCAGAACTCTCATGAATAACATAGTCCCTTGATTCTAAAACTCTCTGTGAACACAGCTATTCTATTAAAAAAAAAAAAAAAAAGAAAAAAAATCACTGGAAATGCACTGTATTTCCGTGATAATGCAAATAACTATTTACTAATGTTAGGCAAGTTATTTTTCATCACCCTGTGCCTCAATTTCCTTACTTGTTAATTACTTCCACCTCATAAGATTGTCATATACTTTAAAATGAAATAACATACATGAACAGAAACACTGTGCATAATTTGTGGCACATAAAACCTGAATAATAATCATGTACTAGAAGTTTTTAATATCACCAAACCTCAACATTGCCACAAAGAATCTTTTTTATACTTTATTTGGCTTCTCTCTCTCCTTTGTGCTTGGTTGTCTGACTCGTTGTGACCTCAGTCATGCAGCCCACCAGGTTCCTCTGTCCATGGAATTTTTCCATGCAAGAACACTGGAGTGGGTTGCCATTTCCTACTCCAGGGGATCTTTCCGACCCAGGAATCAAACCCACGTCTCTTGTGTCTCCTGCCCTGGCAGGCAGATTCTTTACCACTACACCACCTGGAAGCCATTAGTTTATTATAATAAATCCACAGTCAGAAGGACAAACAGAACCCAAGTGCCCTGACGCCTTAGATCCATTCCCTATTCACCCCAACAGAAGGAATTCCCAATTCCCTCCATCATCCAAACTGTGAAGGGCTAGGTGACAGCATCTGCTTTCAGGAGTCACAGAGTTCACTATGATTTTGAAGATTTAGGCCAGCAAAAAGCAATAGATCAAAAAGAAAAAAAAAAAAGCAACAGATCTCTGGCCATAACATCAAGCAGGATTTCACACTGCTGTCTTCTGCATTAAGGCTCACCAAAAATGGCATCTCACAATTTTAACTTCCTCCTCACCAACTCAGGCCTCATTTTTCACACACACACACCACCCACCCCACCCCCCCCGCCCCATGCTTGTTTACCTGAACTCAGCCATATACCTGACCTTGGAGGCATGGGAGATGGTGACCACTGGGAACCACGGGTAGGAGTGCATGAGACAGACAGTACAAATGAGCAGACAGCCCAGAGACCCAAAGCACTAAGAGGAAAAAACCTAATGAGGTTGGGACAACCACAGAAGCATCCTCCTTTTGGCCTCTCCCTTCCTAAGAGCTGGCCGAGGTATTTCTCCTACCAGCCTTTCTCCATGAGGCTCCATATCAGAGTTAAGACACTTGTTTCTCCCAGAAACAAGTGCATTGTAACTGGGACAGAAATCTAATTCCACCTCCGTCAGTGGCTCACTCACTCTAAGACCTTGGAAAAGTCACTTCCCCTCCTTCCCTGACAATTCAAACCCCAGGAACAGGAGTCAGAAAGGCATCTGTCAGCCCGCTTCCTGCAGTGACAGGTGGATAGCATCACCTCCACCCTGAATACCTCACAGGGATGCAAGAGGATGGATGAGCCAGCATTACAGCCAATATTCTACTTGCCAGCAATAAACAATTCACCTTTCGGAGGTAAACGGGCTCTTTCCAGGGCACCAGGGAATCATTTAGCACTCGAGGAGAAGTAATTTGCTCTATGGTCCTCCCGTGTCCTGAAAAGTGTTATCCACCTCCAAAAGGTGAGCCCTGATCTCTCAGAGAATTTGTTTTCTCACGGTAGGATCAGAAAACTTCCATGTTTCCAGCTTTAGGAAAAACGCACTCCCCCTATCTTTTTCCCTGTCCCGTTCTCCCCCCTCTGCCGGGCCCATCTCCTTACGGATCATCCCATTCTCTCTTCTCCTCAAACAGAAACCAGATGAAACTGTCTGCAAATAACTTGGGAATGCTCAGTGTGCCTGGGGAAACTTAAACAAAAATCCTTTCTGGGGCCACCACCTCTTTCTTCCCCCTCCCCTTCCCCTCCTCTCCTCCTCCCCCTCTCCCTCTTTCTTCCGCCTTCCTCCCCTCCTCCCCCTCCTCCCCCAGGACCTTGCTCCTCCCCGCGGTTGTTAAGGGCCGGGCCAGTTAATGGGAACTCTTCTCCTTTCTCCCACCTCCCCCATGGCCCTGTCCCGGCTGGGTCCTCAGCTTTTGATTCCTGTCTGTCACTGAGTGATGAGGACAAAGGGTGAGGAGTCAGGAAAAGGTCTGGGCCACTTTGTTCAGAGTCTGGATGCGAACTTTGGATGAACTCTTCATCAGGGAGGGGGCTGGGGAGGAGAGGAGGGGCCAGCAAGGAGAAATTCACTGCTCTCTGGGCTCAAGCCTCAAAAAAAAAAAAGAAAAACTCAAAAAAAAAAAAAAAAGAGAGAGAGAAAGAGAGAAAGGGAAAGATTCTCTTTAAACAACTGAAAAGGGGGAAAAAAAAACAGGTTAGGAGGGTAGAAAGAGTCTCTGTCAGCCCCCTTACAAAAAAAAGGGGCACCGTGGGGGTGGGGGTGAGGGGCATGTGCTTAAGCAAACAGAGGCCAGGGCATGACTCTCTGGGCCCATGCTGTGGGCTCCAGCCAAGAACTAGTCTGGTTTCTTCCCCCTCCAGCCAGTCTCTCTTTTTTCCCCCTTAAACCAAAGGGATTCCTAATAAAGCCACAGTAGACTTGTAGAAAGCAAAGGGAGGGAAGAAGGAACCAGGGATGGGAAAAGATAGATCAAACTCTACGCCATCTGAAAGTCCAAAATACGTGTGTAAAATTAAGACACACTTCACCACATGCATAAACCCCAGAACATTCAGTTCAGAGTCAATTTCTCTTTTTCCTTTATCTGTGTGTATGTGTATGTTTTGCATGTCTGGGCTGGCAACCTCTCCTGTTTGACTTTTTCTCCCTACTCGGTACAGGAGTTCTTTAAAAAGCACCATTAACATAGAGCTGGAACCACTGCAAAAGCCAGTTTGTCTTCTTTGTGCTCAATAAAAGCCGGCTAGAACTCTTTCACCTCCACTTACTATTGATTTTTCTATTGTACTCTACAGGCGTGTGTATCTCACTCATCAGACTGTCTTTCATTCTGTGAACCTCTCTGACCACATCTGGACGTGAGGTTTTTCAGCTCCCAGTGATGGTATCCCTATTTCATTCAATCATTTTGTGCCCGCCTGCCATCTCGCAGTCACTTTGGGTCTGGCCTCTGTCCTCTGCTCTTTGCCTCAGACTCTGGATTTCAATTCCCCCAAATCAGCTGTCCATCCCAGCAACCAGAGATGAGAGGGGAAAAGGCCTCCTCACATCCCCAGGGCTTTCCCCTCTCATTCTTTCTGCATATGAAACATAGGCTTAAGTGACTGGGTGGGAGATTCACACTTTCAGGGCTAGAATGGGGTGGGGGGTGGGGGATGCTAGAACATTTGGCTTTTCTCTCTCTACCCCTCCTAGGAACAGCCCCTGGGGTGGTATTCGTGAGGCAGTTTCTTGAAGCAGAAGTGCCCCATGGCTGCAAATGGGCACAACTTCACACACACAAAACCTCTCTGTTTGATAAAGAGAGGCATATAGACGGACGAACGAGATGACCGTTCTTGAAGCTTCTGAGAAACTGGTGTTAGTAAGGGACTATGTGTATTGAAAACCCCTCATTTTGAGTTCCTATGAATTGGAAGATAAACTCCACATGGCAAATAAGTATGTCTGATGTCCTTGCTCAAGAAAATTGGACACACAAAGACTGGCAATTAAAAACAAAGAAAGGGCAGATTAAAAACATTACATGACGTGAGGATTCACCTTCCAAAAAGGGCTCTTTGTCCTACAAAAGATGTGCTACAAGCCCAGCCCTGCAAAGTGAAAGTGAAAGTCACTCAGTTGTGTTTGTGACCCCATGCACTATACAGTCAGTGGAATTCTCCAGGCCAGAATGCTGGAGTGGGTAGCCTTCCCCTTCTCCAGGGGATCTTCCCAACCCAGGGATCGAACCCAGGTCTCCTGCACTGCAGGTGGATTCTTTACCAGCTGAGCCACAAGGGAAGCCCAAGAATACTGGAGTGGGAAGCCTTTCCCTTCTCCAGCAGATCTTCCTGACCCAGGAATCGAACTGGGGTCTCCTGCATTGCAGACAGATTCTTTACCAACTGAGCTATCAGGGAAGCCCTGGAAGAGACCTCTTACATCGTTCAGATCAAACCCCTTTACTTAACCATAAGGCGAAGAAGACGCCCGAAGTAAAAGGAACGTACCCGTCCCCGCTCTCCATAATACCCCCATCCAGTGTTCTGCCCATGACACGCCTTGCTTCCGTGAAGCTAAGGAGTAGATTCAAAATAAAGGACACAGTTACCAAAACTGGACCCATACACTTCTCAAGTACATCCGTCCGAAGTGAACATCAGTACCCATTAACTGAAGATCCAGCAGTAGCTCATCCCACCTGGTGCGTGAACCAGGGAAGTGAAGCAGGCAGACAGTATTTGTTCACATCAAACCACACTTGCTATCTCCCTCATGCACACTGTCCTGCGCTTCATCCTTAGATGTGAAGGTTCGAGAGGTCGACATCCAAGTTCCATTCTCCGTACAAATCCTGGTGGACTGTCACCACTGTTTTCTCTGTGGGCAGCTAACCTCTATTTCCACGTTCCCTCTGTGGATAACGGTCTCAACGCACCATCATCAAACTCTAAATCACACCTCTCTGCTCAACTCTCTCGAGATCTCAAGCTCCATATTCAACTGCATGCCCCACCAATTCTGTGTTCAACAAGATTTCTAAATCTATGCCATGTTCTAAATCAGCCTTCCACATGCCTGCCAAACTGTGAGTTCGCTCTCTTGCTTCGATTTTGTAAGCAGTGGTGACAGGATAAGTTAGAGAAAAAAAATAAAAATATAAAAATCTGCAAGTTGGGTTGTGCTTTGTAATTTACAATGCATTTTACACTTAGATCTCACTGGAGATTCATAATCTTCCTGGAAGTGGAGAGGACCAGGCAGATGAGTGTAACAATGCACACCTTACAGGTGAGAAAGCTGGCCTGAGTGGCAAGCCCCTCTTACCCATCTATTTAAAAGCAGAACAGGCCAGAATCTGTCCCCCTGTATCACAGGGCTGCTCCAAATGGGCCTGTATGTTTCTGATTTGCTTTGGAAATGAAGAAAGAAAAACAAGCATCTACTGGACACTCATCACATGCCTAGTGCCGTATTTGAGGCTTGCTCTTGAGAGGGTAACTATAGCATCTTCACCCTTGAGCAACTCTCCAGGCCAGCAATGACATGAACACACGTGTATCTTCTGCAAATAACACCCTTTGCCCTGCTTACTCCTATCTGTCCGCATGCATTAGAGGAACAACTCCACCAGTATAAACCATTAAACATAAGCAGTGGATGTTGGGTGTATTTTCCTATTTGGTTTGATGTGTGAATTTGCCAGTAGGATTGTAAGAGTGATCACCTATATTTACAGTTCTTTCAAGATACTACAAATTGCTCTAATTTCCAAGGGTGTGAGTACAACACATATCTTCTCTGTGTATATCAGAGTTTCCAGACTTCTTTCTATTTAACTTTAGTACCCCAGGAAGATGTCATTTTTTGAATATCTGGATGAATGAATGAATGTCTATAAGCACAACTCATGCAAAGGATGGCATACAAAAGGGGTGAGACTGTAAATTGAAAGCTATTTTGTTTATTAATAACATAAAGGAAAGGGGTCCTTATTCAAGAAAAAACTACACACGCATATAGGATGTAAAGAAAAAAGATTAGAACGCAAAATGCTAAAGGTTTCTCGGCTAGACATTTTATTAGCTGCTGAGATGCCCAACTTAAGGTAACAGTCTCGGCAACATAGAAGAGGATAAGAAGCCTTAGGTAGAGTGACTCTGCTGAAGAGAGTGCAATAGCCACGGAAGAGAATCAGACAGAGAAACTGGTTCAAATGGTCTTCAAATCAAGCCAAAGGGAATCTTCAAGACTTTCTAAAAAATGTACTGATCCTCAAAGACCACAGCCCTCCCCAAAGGCCATAGTGAGATTCCTGGTCTAAGACACACACACCCATCCTCCCCAGGAGAGGCCTAAATGGCAAAGGCACTAAAGCACACGGAGGACCCTCCATAGAAGAGGGCTCGTAAGGAGGGAAATGTGTAACAAAAATGAGCTTTCTGCTACTCTTAACTCAGAAACATGTGAACTGCGCTGGGATGGGGAAGGACAGCCCCAGAGAGTGACCCTGAAAAGTGACAGCCCAGTTTGAGATATCACAGACTCCAACCAAGGAATTTCCACACAGGGAGGGAGCTGGCAGGAGGAAGGTGGGGGCAATTCTTCCTTTCCTCCTGTCCAAGGACAGGTTTAAATTACACATGCTCACACTGGGAGGGGTGAGGGGAGAAGCTGTAGAGTGTGCCCAAGAGAGCTTCTTATTCAATCACTTCCCCTGCCTCAGGGTTTGCAATCACTTTCACATTTTAAAATATCTAACTTTCAACTTCCTAAGTTTATTTGTATTTATTATTATTATTATTATTTAATGGAGGAGTCCTTTCCCAACATTCTAATTGAACTCATAGGAGTAAACCTGGGTAAAAAGTCAGCAGGAGCAAAGAGAAAATTGGCCTAACATTTGGGAGAAGGAAAAGAGAAAAGAGGAGGCTTTGCAGATAGGAAAAGACAGGAGGACAATTTGAGGATGGGAGTAAAAGGAAGGTACTGGAATCTGAGCCACTGACTAGTTAAAGCAGCTGCCCTTCCCACCTCCGCCTCTCCCACTGAAGATTGTGTGGAGCCAGCTTCCTCAATCTGATTATCACTTGTCTTTACAGGGTTCTCATGTGTCCTCTCTTGCACACTCTTCCCCACCCCTCCATCTACCCAAGGATACCCTGAGCATCCTTCCTGACCCTAAGGCCAAGATAATAACTCAGAAAACCCAGACTTAAAGAAGCCATTCAAGAATTGTCCCCATTCAATAACAGGTTGATTCTAACCAGAAACCTTTTCTCTCTGAGCACTGATTTTGGAGCACTTCACAGGAGTGATCCAATAGACCTAAGAGCAATTTACATCCTGTCTTCTACTTTTTGACACATCGCAGAAGCACACACATAAGGTTCAGAAGCCAGCAAATAGTAGTAATTTTGGAAATAAGGTCTTAAGATAGGTAGTCTGCAAACAGAAATAAGTTCTATTCAGATTTAGATGAATTGTGTGACTCCTTTTTCCTTCCTTCCTTCAACTAACACATGAGTATGGTACATGCACCAAGCATGGTGCTAGGCATGCAGAGATGAAAGAAGCGCTGCACACTAGGAGTGTACCATCTAGAGGGGGAAGAAGGTTACAAGCTCAGAGAAAACTGCAGTCATCTTTCTGGAAACTTTCAGAGCATACTGAGGGTTAAAGACCGTCCTACACTCAAAAGCCCTGATCAGTGGCTGCCCTGAGCCCTCTCTACCTTCTCCCAATGATAAGCAATTAAGGACAAGGTCCTATTTTGCATTTCTCATAGTGCCTAGCTTAGAAGTCCGTGCCGAGTAAATGTTTTTTTGTTTTTTTTTTTAAATGAGGAAAGGAAAAGAGGGAAGAAAGGGAGATATGAAGGTAAAAATTCTCTGATTAATAACGAATAACTAAAAATTAATAGGGCTTCCCTTGTGGCTCAGCTGGTAAAGAATCCGCCTGCAATGCTGGAGACCCGGGTTTGATCCCTGGGAAAATTAATAAATCTGGGTAAAAGTCAGATGTGGGAGTTATTTACTCTTTTCACTCTTTATTTTACAAATATGTCCCAGGGATCATTCATTCTTCCTGGTCTTAGGATCCAGTGTTCTCTATAAGTCATTACAGGAATGGCGGTGATGGTGATCACGTTGCCGGCAGTGGGAAAAGGAACCAGTCTCCCTGTTGAGGCTGCCAGGTCAAGTCAGGAAGAGGCCCCAAGAGGGGCCCACTCCCTACCTCCTTGCAGCCCTACCCCTCCCACATCCCAGAGAGTTGGGGGTCATGGAGGCTGGGTGAGTTAGCCAAGGACCTTCTCCCCAAAAGAGAAAGAAGTGGAAATGCAAACTCCAAGACAGTGGCCTCTTTCCTCTCAGATGCCCTCATTATTCCTGATTTTCCCCTCCCCTCTTGGCTTAAGGACCCAAAGCCCAAACTCCAAACGGAGACGCAAGACAACTGGGAGTGCGTTTTAAGCAATCTCATGCCTCATTTCACCAAAAAATAAATAAATAAATAAAATGTTCATATCTCTATTATAAAGCAGTTATCAAGCTAGGGTCCAATGTATCCATTAAGATGTATCTATCCCATAAATTCTTCTAGGGCAGGGGCTTTTGATCCTTCTTTTTGGTAAAAATTCTCAATAAATATTAATGCATGGATTTTCCTCCTTTTGGATAATAAGTGTTTCAATTCAAAAAATATTAATTGAGTATTTACTATATATATATTTACTATATTTATGTTGATGAGAACATGTTAGATCTTATTATTATTTTCCAGAATTCATTAGCCTGATAAGGGAGTCAGATTGTAAACAAACAGCTATAATAAAATCTGGCTAGTGCTGTGGGGATGCTATATAGAAACAGCTACAGTAAAATACGAACTAGAATATTTTGTTCCTATGTTGAGGGCAACATCTATCATATCATTTAGCATCTTCTTATTAGGAACCATGTCAGGAATTGCATGCAGCCAACAAATGATTCACTTTCAATACTAAAGGCTTTGAAATTTGAAACTGATCCTATTACCCTTTTTGCTTCTGCTACCAGGAAACAAAGTGTTAAATCCACAGCCATGTACAGGATCTAGATTGAACAAGGTCCTAAGACTAGTTTGTTTTGAACAATCAGGAAGCTATTGACTTATCAGCAAAAGGCTTGAGAAGGCCAAAATGAGAAAGGATCTGGTGCATGCAATTTTACATACTAACGTTCCCTTGCACTTTACATTTTTCTATCTTTTCTCTTCTAACTGCCTCATTTCTCTAGTAAATCTCTTTGTTTTATTTGTACCTTCTGGTAAGCTACTTGAATTCCTCTTTGAAATGAAATGAGCAATAAATAAATAACATATATAACAGGTTCTGTTGATAAACAGAAGAAAATTTCATCCCTGAGTATACAGTCATCTCCAAGAAATAGAAAATTCATACAGCCACAAGGAAAACGACAGGAAAAAAATATAAACGTGGGGGGTTATCATAGATATTGAGCTAGGGCCATACGATTAACAGTGAATTCATTTGCTTCTATAAAATGTTCTTTGTTAAAATCTTCCTGGGACTATACGGTTTTCTAAACCATACATTTAAATATAAGTCCTTCAAATCCTTCTTTCCCTTCTACCCCCTGGGGCGATGTGACAGTAACAGGCCCTGAACCACCAGCATCCACGCCCGTCGCCAGGACCTGCTCCCCACCTAGGTCCTTGGCTGGCTGCGCTCTGGGCTGCGCCACTCCTTGGGAGGCACTGTCCCCTTCTCTAAACTGAGAACACCCACTCCTCAAAATCAAGAGCAACTCCACAGCTGGGCACGTGAGACTTTGTGGTCTCACCAAAGCAATCTTCATTCACACCTTTAGAACCATCTGAGGGGACTTCCCTGGAGGTCCAGCAATTGCGACTCAGGGCTTCCACTGCAGGGTGTGTGGGTTCAATCGGGGAACTGAGATCTCACATGCTACATGATGCGGCCAGAAAAAAAAAAAAGAATCATTGCACTGCCCTGGGCCAGAGTGTGACCACACACAGAGGTGAGACAGAAGGACAACAAGACCAGGAAGGGCATGCAACAACAAGACACTGTGCCCTGCTTTAAGCTCCCAAGTCCCAGGCTTCTGAAAAGGAATCAGAAAAGGTGAGCTATGTATTATGCATATACATGTATAGCCATACCATCCTGAATATGTCTGATCTCATCTAGTCTTGGAAGCTAAGCAGGGTGAGGACTAGTTAGTGCTTGGATGGGAGTCTGGCTAAAGGATTCTCAATTTGGGCTTCCCTGGTGGCTCAGACGGTAAAGAATCTGCCAGCAATGCAGGAGACCCAGGTTCAATTCCTGGGTCAGGAAGATTCCCTGGAGAAGGGAATGGCTACTCACTCCAGTATTCTTGCCTGGAAAATCCCATGGACAAAGAAGCCTGGTGGGCTAATATAGTCCATGGGGTCACAAAGAGTCGGACATGACCGAGCACAAAGGAGAAAGAGGAGCCAAATACATTTATATATATATATAAAACAGAGGGGCAATCAAGTTTTAGCCTACATTAGAGATCAAATTGCAAACATCTGCTGGATCATCAAAAAAGCAAGAGAGTTCCAGAAAAACATGTATTTCTGCTTTACTGACTATGCTAAAGCCTTTGACTGTGTGGATCACAATAAACTGGAAAATTCTGGAAGAGATGGGAATACCAGACCACCTGACCTGCCTCTGAGAAACCTATATGCAAGTCAAGAAGTAACAGTTACAACTGGACATGGAACAGACTGGTTCCAAATAAGAAAAGGAGTACATCAAGGCTGTATATTGTCACCTTGCTTATTTAACTTATATGCAGAGTACATCATGAGAAACACTGGGCTGGAGGAAGCACAAGCTGGAATCAAGATTTCCGGGAGAAATATCAATAACTTCAGATGTGCAGATGACACCACCCTTATGGCAGAAAGTGAAGAGGAACTCAAAAGCCTCTTGATGAAAGTGAAAGAGAAGAGTGAAAAAGTTGGCTTAAAGCTCAACATTCAGAAAACGAAGATCATGGCATCTGGTCCCATCACTTCATAGGAAATAGATGGGGAAACAGTGGAAATAGTGTCAGGCTTTATTTTTTTTGGCTCCAAAATCACTGCAGATGGTGATTGCAGCCATGAAATTAAAAGACGCTTACTCACTGGAAGGAAAGTTATGACCAACCTAGACAGCATATTGAAAAGCAGAGACATTACTTTGCCAACAAAGGTCTGTCTAGTCAAGGCTATAGTTTTTCCTGTGGTCATGTATGGATGTGAGAGTTGGACTGTGAAGAAAGCTGAGCGCCCAAGAATTGATTTTTTTTTTTTTTAAGAATTGATGTTTTTGAACTGTGGTGTTGGAGAAGACTCTTGAGAGTCCCTTGGACTGCAAGGAGATCCAACCCAGTCCATCCTAAAGTAGATCAGTCCTGGGTTCATTGGAAGGACTGATGCTAAAGCTGAAACTCCAATACTTTGGCCACCTCATGCGAAGAGCTGACTCATTGGAAAAGACCCTGATGCTGGGAGGGATTGGGGGCAGGAGGAGAAGGGGACGACAGACATGAGATGGCTGGATAGCATCACCGACTCGATGGACATGAGTTTGGGTGAACTCCGGGAGTTGGTGATGGACAGGGAGGCCTGGCGTGCTGCGAATCATGGGGTCGCAAAGAGTCGGACCCGACTGAGCGACTGAACTGAACTGATGAAGATAAGTCATGTTCGTTGCCTGAAGGAAGTCAGGAGGTAGATTCTCAAAACAAAGGCAGGGGCCTAACAAAAATCAGGAAAGAGGCCCAAGGAGAATTTTGGACTTATCTCCTTTTATTTATGCTTTACAGCCAACCATAGCCAAGAGATAATGAAGTTGATGTACCTGAGAAACAGGACCAGAAGTAGGCAGAGCCAAATGATTTGTTATTTAGACAACTGAGTAGGATTCCATGGGATTTTCTGGGAAGAATCACAAGCTGAAGGGCTGTCACTCAATGGGAATGAATACCATGGTAGAAAAATTTACATTTAGTAAAACTTCCTAAGTCAAACTTGTCTCAACGGATCCTCTCCTGAGCTGTGTGACTTTCGGAAAGTTTATGAAACTCTCTTTCAGTTTCTTCACCTTAAAAGTTGGGGCAATAGGAGCTCCACATATTTTAAGTGTTCCATGCATTAACTATTATTACAGAATTCCATGCTCCAAAGGGAAAATGAGGCATCACTCCCGCTGACATTTTCCATTCAGCTTCATGCTAAAATGACCCACCAGCACTCTTGCCCCAGCCTGGGGCCCAAAGCACTCTTCCCCTTCAAATCACTTGGACAGGGTAAACACGAGTATAAAGTAACAGCTTAACCATCTACACTGCCTGCCTCCCTTCCTCGGCTGACAGCCAGGACACACAGACTGTGTGTCCGTGTGTTCCAAGAGCCAGAGAAGCCTCCAAGGCTGGCCTGTCCCAGTAACTGGATTGAACAAGCTCCTAGACCAGTTTGATCCAAAGAGACAAGCAGCTATTTCCTTACCAGCAGAACAACTGGGCCTGGTTGGGCCGACCACCACAGTGAGAAAGCCATCACCAGAATCTCATAAACCTTAAGGAGACAGGAGGGCTGATGGCACAAGGCCTCAAAGAGCACTAAGTTAACCCAGTGTCTTCTACCAGCAGGGAGCGAGAGGAAGAAAGAAGGGAGCTGTGCAAGGGGAGGGTATGAATGTGAAAGATGAAGCTAACCATGAAAATTTAATTTGTTAAAATAATGACTAGAGAATAACAGATAATGTACAAATTGTCTACACGCATTTATTGAATACATAATAAATGTGTGTATGAATATATAGGACTATATACGCATACCCTGATAAAAATTAATTTCAGCTTCTTGAAAGCATCCTTGTTTGTCTCCCTGCTGGCAAGAACCTTGGTGCACAGAGGTAAATTTCACACTTCCTTTCAGCAGTCCCTCCACGCGGACCCTGTAGCTTAAGCTGCCCAGGTGAGCAAATGTCACAGATGCTTCTTCGGCAGGCTGTAAATTCCAGCCATCCTGGGGAAATGCCAAGTGGTCTCAGGTCACAGGTTGGGCAAATAGCGATTTGTGGGTCTGGGGGAGGCCCCAGTGGAGGGGAGTTAAAAAGAATAAAAACAAAAGAGAGTGGAAGGAAGAGGCAGAAAGGAAAGGAAGCAGAGGCAGTGTTCAGGGAAAGAAGGTGAGCTACACGAGAACTCAGACACAGAACACTTCTTGGGCTGCCTACATAATAGTCTGCACCCTCTGAATGAAAGAAAGCGCTCTGCCATGCCTATCAGCCTGTGACACCTTTAGCTCGGAATGACCTCCTCAGACACACACCTAGCCCTAAGGAACACAGTCCTGTCTTGGGAACAGGCCTTTGGGAGCAAGTCTGCTGCCCAAGCTACAAAGATCATGACCATGATTCTGGGCCTACATTGGGCTGTAGGTTCCCTGAGGGTAAGGGCCATCGCTGGCACATTTGCATTTCTCCGTGTCTTTCATGCCTCAAACAGAGAAGTGTCATAAATATTTGCTACAGCAACAAATGGGCCAAAATAGAATGCAAACTCTGTAATTTCATCATGTCCTACAGGAGGTCTAAAATGAAATGTCTAACTGGTATTGAAAAATTAAACCCAAGCAGGGCAGGAATTTATTTTTAACTTTTTTACTTTTCAACCTGTGGGAGGTAAGAGTTTGGCCCAATATCTCCAGAAATGTCTGTGTTCAAAAATATGTGATCAAGGACTTCCCTGGCAGTCCAGTGGCTAAGACTCTATGCTCCCAACACAGGGGTTGCAGGTTCTATCTCTGGTCAGGGAACTAGATCCCACATGCCACAGTAAGAGTTCATATACCACAACTGAAGATCCTGCAGGCCACAATGAAGACCTGGTGCAGCCAAATAAATATTTTAAAAAATATATGTGGTCAAACTTACTTCAAAGCAATCAAGCGTTCATGACTCTTCACTTATGAAGGCCAACATTCAGGAGGTGACATTAGCCAACGTAAGTGAGAAGAAGATATATTCTTGTGGGATATTGGCAAGACAACCCATCTTTGCATACGTTAAGTCCAAATGGAAGACACTGGGGAGATTTTCTCCTTCGTGTAAACCTCTACAAAGTTAACTGAAAGTTGTAGTTACCAAGATATTCCAGCCTGAAATGCCTAAAAAGGGAAGAGATAGTATGGTAAATGAGTAGGAGGGGGCAGTGTCCAAATCAGCAACAGAGAGAAGGTAATTATTTTCATTCTTTATTATCCTCATCACTGGTATTAGTATTGCTACTCTTATATTTTAGCTATAATATCTATAACAGTCAGAAAGAATATGTCAACTCTCAACCTATATAATAACGCTTCCATCTTCTCCCCCAGAGTTACAGGGATGAGAAACTTATCCTGTGAAATGAATAATGGGCCTCATTCTTCAGCTGGTGGATCCAAGACTGGGCTAGTAGAAATTTATAGAGAGAATTAATTCAAAGATTTTCAAAGTAATGAAGGAATTCAACATTTCTGACTTCTCACTCTCCCACATTCACTCAATAGACAGTTTCTGGAGGGTCTAATTAGAGGACCTGATGGGTGCCCCGGGAGGCTGTAACAGAGCAATGATAGGAAAGCACAAGAATCCATTTAAGAATAATAATCACACATGAAGAACATCTTTCGTAGTGTAACTTTCTACAAAGAAAAATAAAGTAATATGGCTTAGGCCTGAGCATGACGACAGCCCCTTCCTGCCTCGGCTCCAGCAGGCTAGGTGGGGGAGGGGAGGCAACTGTGTGTATGGGCTAGAGGGGGGGCAAACCACCAAAATTAATCCTTTACTTTCAGAAGACTTGCAAAAAGAAAGCAGCTTGAGGCCCCTTTAGGCCTTCCTCTGAGACAAGACAAGCCAAGCGGCCATATCAGCAACTAGGTCTGCAGGAAGGCCTCCAACCTTCTTCAAGTGTTAAAGAAAGACCAAGCTTGACAAAAACAAATACCAATGCTGTTTAAAATACATCAAGGTTCTTTGGGTTAAAAATCTCCCCAGGGGAAGATGCTCCCTGTAAGAGATGAGAGAAAGAAGATGGGAGGGTTTCTGCAGGAACTTCTGATTATGTTACTTGATTCATTCCAATACCATAAAGCATCAACTAGATTATTTACCGAATAGAGAGGAAACGACACCGAGGCAACTAAGCAGGAGCTGCAAATTAAGATGTGTGCGTGTGAGCGCTGGCACCCGCAGACACTCACCCACGTGCTTGCACGCTGCCTTCTGAATTTCACTTCTGTATGCAAAACCACCGCCGCCAGTGTCTGTACTGCTCGGCCACTGTGCGTATGGAAAATGCAGCACAGCCCCCACGCCTGGCTCCCTGGTGACAGACCTCCACACCCTTGCTCCTCACCAGAGACTCTGATTGCTGTGGCAAGGTGGGTCCAAGCCCGGCCTGGGGGGGGGGGGGGGTATTTAATAAAAGAAGGATGGTTTTCTGCCTATGATAGGATAGGATTGGGTCCTCTCCTATTACCCTCTCGGGGATTAGAGAGATGATAAGGGCAGCCCAGAAAGGAGGTGGCTGGGAAGAGAGGGAGCCTGGGGCGCCAAAGAGAAGAAAATCCGTGAATACACAACCAAGCTCAGCTCCGGGAATGCTCGGCTTCCTTGGCCGCTCAAGAGCGGCCGGCGCCGGGCTTGGGGGCTCCAGGCCGCTTCTGCGCGGGGCGGCGGCTCCTGGCCAGTGAGCGCAGCCCCGCGGGGCTCATTGGAGGCCTCCGGCCGGCAGGGGACCGGAGCCGGCGGGCGCTCCCCAGCATCCCTATCAGATCCGCGGCGAGATCACCAGTTTTCTAGGAGGCGTCACGGCCCCCGCAGAGCCCCCTCCTCTGAAAGCCTAGCTAAGCGGGATGCTGCCGCAAGACCTAGGCGCCCGTCTAACCAGGCCCGGCGAGAGGCATTGCGATCCTGTCTGAAGGGGCCTCTCTTAGCACAAGGCCATGTGGCTCACTGTCCTGCTCCTCCATGGTTTCTTAGCATTTTCTTAAGTTCCCAAAGTTTTATTTTGTAATGCGTCCCTTTAAACTCCTTTTCGGAAACTCCGATTTCTCTTTTCCACCTGATCTAAGCAAACAGGCTCTCTCATCTCTAAGGTTTTTGTTGCTTTCTTTCCCCGTTGATTGGCCTCGGGAGGAAGTGGCTTTAATTTATTCCTCACAGGATCTGGTTACTTCTCGTCTGGCCTTTATACTCCGTGCTGCCCGGGGCATCACCACCTACCCACACCCAACCTCGCATCTCCCTTGCAAGGGGTTAGGGGTTACAGTCACCCTGGTAAGGAGACCACACAGAGGAAAGCTGTGCTTGTATCGCCCCGGCTTTGTTTTTAAATGTTTGTTAATGTAAGCAGGGTGCACGGCCCTAGCACCTCTGCAGTGAGGAATTAACGTCTGTACCCTCATATCCACAGAGAGCCTTTCAGAATGGATGTAGGCTGGGCTCATCATCAGGGTCTCTGAGAGGCTTTCTTTGTTAGGAACAAAAGATAAATGCAAACTTTCAGTTCTATTAACAATGGTAATTATAAGGAGGATTCTCTTACAGTGACTGGAGCTCAAATCACCTAAAACCCTCAGAAAAATGACTGGCGGCCCTGCCAGCACAGGCCACTAGGTAAATTCATTCCTTTGACCTCCTGGCAGATTCAAACTTGTCTCAAAGCAGGACAAACAGAGAACTTTTCTCACACTGACACTTTCTCAAGGAAAGTCAAACATCTTTCTAAATATCTTCACTTTAAGTTTCCAGAAGCCCCACTGACAGATAGGTGGGAAACAGACATCGTTTTAGTGTTTCAGCTGAGGCACACTGAACAAGCAACTGTCCACAATTCTGAGGTGTAAAGCAAACCTAAATTTGCTGACTTCCTGGGCCGCACCATATGAACTTGGCAAAGGTATACCGCACTTCCAAGTCCAGAACCGTAAATCTTTGTATTTTCCAAAAGCAATTTTCAGTCTAGAATCCAATAGCTACAAACAGATAGGATGCAAAAGAAACATAATTTGCATTTAGTCATGGAGTCAACAAGGTGGATTAAACTGGGACTGGCCTCCAGCTGGCTTTGTAAAATGTGATACTGAATGCTTCAATTAGGGGGGAAAAAAAAAATTACTACTTTTTTTTTTTCTCCCAGCTTGCCTTTCCAACTCAATTTGATTGATGGAAGTTGCTTTAACACCACCATAACCAGTTTTACATGACTGTCTAGAAAAGATATAAGGAGTCAGAGGATAAATTAGAAGTGCCATAACAATGAAAGAAGAAGAATTTCCTTTCATAAATGCTATGTATCCAGGCCCTGGTGGGGACCATGTTAGACCTCATGATCTGTGAAAGGTGGGCTCAGATTAGTGGCTCACTGAAGTGGCCCATTCCATGGATGTAGAAATATGAGACCATGAAGATAAATGGCATTCTCAAAATAACATAGTACCTTGGAGGCAGGCAGCGTTAGGTCTTAGAACTCTTGACCCAAGGTCCAGCAAACTTTTTTTGTCTCCACATAGAATTCTCTGTACTTGTTCCACTGTATTCTAGAAAAAGGTGGTTATTTCCGCCACCTATTTTATTTTAGGGAACATTTCAAATGCAAATCCTTAGGATAAGGAATCAAACCATAAAACAGGGAGTCAAGGAAAGAAAGAAGTAAAAACAGAAGGAGTTACAGGGGAACTACCTCATCCTGGCTCCCAGGAGTGGGATATTCCCTGCTGGAAAGAAATGCCTTAGATATGGTTTTTTTTTTTTTCCTCACAACATGGCTATCCATCAAGAACCAATTTCAGTTGGTGCAGAACCACCAGATCAGTGTGAGTAGGGAACAACCAGGAGTCTTCCTTAGTCTTCCATGGCAGCATGGACAGCCATGCTGTCCAATATGGAGGACACTGGTCCCATGAGCCTCTTGGGCACTTGGAGTTGCCCACTTGGGCTAGTCCAAATGGAAGATGTGCCACAAATGTAAAATATACAATAGATTTGAAAGCCTTAATACAAAAAGTGGAAATATTTCATTAATAATTTTATATTGACATGTTGAAATAATTTAGATATACTTGGATTTAAATAAAATGTATTCTTACAATTAATTTCACCTGTTTCTTTTCACTTGTTTTTTTCCAGTGGACTACTACAAAATTTAAAACATTAAATTTGGAATGAAATATGGGTTCACTGCATAGCACTATTCAATGGGATTCTTCTCTCGCTAGAACTCTAGGATTGAAGGCAGGAAGTACAAGAGTGTTGGGATACCTTCTGCTGAGTTTTGGGGGTTCCCCCCTTTCATACAGAAAATCTTTTAAAGCATTTAAAAGCACTGTCAGGAAGTATCTCAGGGAGTCTGAAAACCTTGTGGCCAGCGCTGGAAGAAAACCCAACCTGAAAAGACAGTGTCAAACTAATGAGACCAGAGGTCGACAGTCAGTCGTGTGGTTTTGAAAAGACAACAGTAGTTGCTGTTTATTTAGCACACTCACGCAACTGTGTGGTTTATATTCTTGTCCTGTTTAGTCCCTCAAGCAAGCCTACATTGCATTGTCTTTACTGTATAGCTAAGGATACTGAAGCGCTGTTAAATCAACTTTCCAGTGTTACACACAAGTGAGGATCTGAATCCAGACTGGTTTCACTCAGACACCCTGCTCTCTCTGTCATACTAGACTGCTCTTCAGAACACTGTCTGGTCTTCTCGGCAAAGGTCTTCTTCTCCGGGAACCTGACACCTGAGATTTCAGCCATAGAGATTCATTCCTTTGACTTCACTTCTTTTTGTCTCTAAAATGCAGATAGTTCTGAGAGAGGTTTCATATAAATCTTGATCGTGTTCACTTCAAGTCAAGCAACTATCAAAATACTTTTTCTTAGAGTAGGTATTGATCCAAGAAGATAAAAAAATACAGTAAACCTTGACACACAGAGGAAAAGAAAGACCAGGGACTGAAGAAAAAGACTGAAAAAATGGAATGTTAAAAGTGATGAAGACCAAATGTAATGTCATTTACAATAAAACTTAAGAATACATCTACTACAGTTACTCTGGAAAAGTTCACCAATTCCTCAAAATGCTAAGCACAGAGTTACCATATGATCCAACATTCAACTCCTAGGTAAATACCCAGAGAAATAAAAACATGGCCACATAAAACTTTGTTAAAATGTTCCGAGCAGCAACAACACATGTGAACAACCTGAATGTCCATCAACTGATAAATGGATAAATAAAATGTGGTATATCCATACAATGGAATATTATTTGGCTATAAAAAGGAATGAAGTATCAGTACATGCTACAGCACAGTGACCCTTAAAAACACCACGCTAAGAGAAAAAAGCTAGGAATAAACCATATATTATATGATTCCATTTATGTGAAATGTCCACAATGGCTAAATCCATACAGACAGAGATTAGTGATTAGCAGGGGCTAGGCAAGAGGAAGAATATGAACTGACTGGTAATGAGTACAAGGTTTTTTTTTTTTTGTAGGGGGTGATAAAAATATTCTAAATTTAGGTTGTGGTGATGGTTGCACAATTTTGTGAATAGACCAAAACCACTGAACTGTATAATTTAAATGGGTGAATTTCATGGTATATGAAATATATCCCAAGAAAGCTATAAAAAAATAAAAATAAACCTACTAGTACCAAGGTTGTTGTTATAAGAAAAATATCATTTTTCCCTCAAATAGGAACTGATGAGGAAGACAGGTAGAGGTCAGGTTGCCCTAAACTCACTTTATGTTACTCTTCCTCCTCTGAAACTTTGTGAATTGAATGGATGGGCCTATGTGTTTTCAGAGGGAAAATATTTTTAACTATGATTACACAATATCTCCAGCTGCTAATGCTAAGAAAATGTCATCACTAAAAATGCCATTGTAGCTTTACAGGTGCTTGTTGTCCAGTTTGGACATAATTGAAAACCTTCATTTTTGCTCTTATCCATTCTTTTTTTCCCCTCTTCTCCCAACCTCGCCCAGCCTTTTGGCCAGATACAACTCATTCTCACTTTAAGAGAATGGCAAGAGAAACATAAGAAAACAAATCTTAAATTCAGCACTATTTTTCTTTTTTCAGCACAGAATTACAGAGTCTTGGAATTGGCTTGGTCTTTAGGGACCATCTGGTACAAGCCTCTCTTTTTCATGTATGAAAACAGGGCCAGAAATAATAAAAGCTAACAGTTATGGACTGTTTACTCTATGCCAGGCACTGTAATTTACATGTACTACTTCATTTAATCCTCACAATAACCCTCCAAAATAGGTACCATTTTTATCTTTATTTTCTAAGTGAAAAAAAATGAGGCACAGAGAAGTTCCATAAACTTAACTAGGTCACACAACTGAAAAAGTTGGCGATCTGGGATACAGACCCAAGCTGTCAGGCTTCAGAGACCAAATCCTTAAGCACTACTATTACAGCGTCTCCTGAAAGTATTTAAGCTATCTACTTGTCACCTTATAACTACTTAGTGGTATGTCCAGAACTAGTACAGGTATGAGGGACCCACCCCAGTTTCTACTTAATGACAGAGTATCAATGAGAGATATAGTTGACCTAAACTATACCATGACCTAAACCAAAATGGATGAATTTTCCCACCCACTGCAATCTTGATTTCTACCAATTATTGAGAGCCTGAAAGAGAGCTGTCAGAAGTAAGAAGACCTTCCGCGAAGTCACCACTGACCTTATTCTGCCATAAAGGAAGATAGATTTTATAATCCTATGTCAGTTGATCCTCACACTTCTTTTTTTTTAATTCTGGAAATCACTCTACCAAATTCTGAGAAGTGTTATCGCTAAGATGAAGATGAGACAAAAGATTCAACCAGAGACTTCTCCTGATGGGACATAATGACTACCTCGCCAACTCAATTATATATTCAAAGGAAGAGTTAACACATTGGCAACCTACGAAATGGAACAGAATACAAGTATTTAGATAATTTACTATAGAAAATACAGTATCTCTTATCTGTATCACCCAGGGAGCTCAAAGTACTTAACAAACAACTCATTAATCCTCTGCTTATTTTATTAATCACTTACTACATTCCTTAAACCTTACCATACCATTTCAGGTAGGGTGCAAGAGTGGAGCTAGAATTATTATATCCAGTGTTCTTGCCTGGAGAATCCCAGGGACGGGGGAGCCTGGTGGGCTGCCGTCTATGGGGTCACACACAGTCAGAAACGACTGAAGTGACTTAGCAGCTTAGCAGCAACCCAGGCTAAAGCGTCCATGCAAAGGACAGGGTGCTTCCAGGAGCATAGAAAATGAGTAAGAGCTGTCTTTGGGAGATGTACCTAGGACACTGCCTCAATCATGTGGCATTTTGGGTGACTTTTTAAATAAAAAGTAAAGGTAAAAAGTATATTTAGAATCACCACACCAAGTTCCAACCATAACAGCATTCATCTAACAGAAGTTGGAAACCAAAGTGCAGCCTAAGTTTTCCTAAGGCATGCATGTAAAACTATGTCTCAAGAGAAGCCAGGGTTATGCTTTAAATGAAAAAATTAAAATGCTTGCCTATTTAAATATGTTTAATATCTGAGTTTTGGTTTGTTTGCTTGTTTGGGGGTAAATTTTTTAATTTTGCCAACAATAACCAAAAGCATATGAACGTCAGCAGAACAGAGAAGCAAAGGCATGTCGAAAGGGCCGGACCCTCGCAGAGCCAGACCTTGCCACCTCCCCACCCCGGGTGCAGCCCGCCACCCGCCTGGGACCCAGCACCCTCACTGCTCGCAGCTCCCGACAGCCCACAAGGCCCAGACCACAGGTCTCCCCTGTGCCTTTCCCCAACTCATGAACCTTCTTCGAGCTTCCTCAGTTTCACTTAAATTCTCCTCAGTCCCAGTCCTCGTAGACATCCAGTTGCTAGAAAACATGACACCAAATTTCCGAAGACCTCACTCAGGTAGGTCTGACCCGGGCTGCTCACTGCACCCTTTGCCCCACTTCTCAGCTGCCAGAATGGGTCCAAATCGGCTTCTAAAAGGGGATGACACGAAACGACTGGAGAGAAGGGATGCTTCTCATTAGAAGCTGACACTGTGTCTTCCACGGAGTCTTATTATTGTAGGTCTACTGCTCGTATCCAGATCAGAATAAATATATAGGGTCTAATCACCTGCCTTCTGCTAACACACTGTACCTGAAAGAGTGGATCAAGTAAAACCGCATCAAGTAACTCCCCTTCGTTTGCTCCCTTTCTCTCTCTCTGCCCCTTCCTCAAAAAAAAAAAAAATTAAATTAAATTCTATCATCAGCAAGAAAAAGTTTTTTTGCTTTTTCCTTCTAGAGACGAACATTTATGAAAAGTCACTCCTGTCATGTCAGCCCCCAAAAGAATCTGATCAGAGGCACCACTAAATTGTCTGAAGTTATTTCACTCCTGTTCTCTGCTCAAGGCCTAATCTTTTCGGAATTATTTTCCTAAAATATAAACTTCCTTCCACGGTGGCCCCTCCACCTACATATACCAACACACAAACATACACATGTATACACGTGCGTGCACACACACACAAATTATTCTCTAAAGCTATAAAAAGATGAGAAGCAGAAATCTCATAATGTAATTGCTATACTAAAAAGAAGTGGCAGGTGAGAATTAATAAGAGAGGGTGGAAAAAAACTGAAATACAGTAGTAGAGTTAAAGAAAAAAAAAAAAAAAACTAGAGCCTGTGATGAGAGTGTTAATTGAACAGAGAGAATAAAGGAAGGAGAGAGAGAACAAAAGGGCATTAAGTAAGCAAAACGTAATTTTTTAACATCCTTCAGTGATTTGATTTAACTTCAGAGCAGATGATGCTCAGAGGAAAATTTGCTGAAAACTGCCATATATAGCTATTTTGTTCTAAAATTAAAAACTATTCACAACAATTACAGCTATTCATTACTATCTATAAACAGTCTCCTTAGTAAATGGCAACCAATATTTCGTGTTTTTTCCTCATTTTTAAACCGGCATGATTTTTGACACAGAAATTGTTTTAAAATCAAGAAATGTTTAAAAATATAGTTAAGGTCCTTTTAAGAAATTCAGTATGTTTTAATTTTTTTTTTCTCCTTCTCTCCATTCCATCAACCCCACTACCACCACCTCTACATATATGCAAAACCCAGTCTATTGCTAATATGTCAGCAGACAAGGAATGAAAAAATGAAAGAAAATGAGGTATTAAAAGGTCCAAAACTCTATGAAATCTCTATGCTCCCAGAAGGAACAAGCAGATAAAAGCCGCCTCTGAAACATACTTGCCAGAGGTCTTGCAGAGTTTTCTTACTGTCTGAGATTTGCTGCCTGAGAATTGTTCAGGCATTCCTTGTTCTTGGCATTTTTATTTAAAAAGGCAAAAAGGTATCAAAATAAAAACTTACCGACATTTCTCAACAAGAAGACACTTGGGTTCTTTTTTTTTTTCCTCCTGAATATCCCCACAGTAATTTCTGACTAAATACCTATCAATCAACTGTAATCTAAACGGTGCTGCCTACTTTAGGTGTTATACGCGTCTGTTTCTTTAAAGTTCCAAAAGGTTGGTAAGACAATCTTAAGCTAGTTTCCCTCCACATTTCTGAGTTTTCCAATGAAAGCCTTTGACAAAAATCAAAAAAGCAAAATCCGCCAAGGAATGCAAGCCCCACGCTCCTCTCAGGGTCCTGACTTCCTTGTAAAGACCTAGGTAAAGTGTGCTCCTGGGAGAGTACAA
Source organism: Bos mutus (assembly GCF_027580195.1). Lineage (NCBI taxonomy): Eukaryota > Metazoa > Chordata > Mammalia > Artiodactyla > Bovidae > Bos > Bos mutus. Next base: position 8,418,232 of record NC_091619.1, on the reverse strand, counting down.
ACAGAGCCCACCCTAAATCAAATAACCTCTACAATACTTGTGAAGCAAGCTCAAAAATACTCATTCAGCATAAAGACTTGAAAGTAACAATAGGGAAACTCCCAAAACAATCAAAGAATGCACATGAACTGATCACCCCAACAATCTTGTCACTAGCTCTGTATCAAGAAGCGGGGGGAAACAAGAGCTCCTACAACTTTACAGACGCACCGTGTTGCGGACACATCAACCATATGGAAGATTTGCCAGCTCTCAGAATGAGGGTGAAGTCGATCTTGAGTAAGTAACAGTGCTTTACAATCAAAGAGTTCTTTTCAGCATACCGCAGTTGTCTCCTACCTACAACACCGAACACTCAACATTCCAGGAGAGGTTTCTTCCTTCTCCTTAATCCTTCTGATACACAAATTGAGGAACAGGAGAAAGGTCTTTCTTTTTTTCTCTTTTTATTTTACTATTTTTTTTTTTTGTACTTTCACCCATGGGTGCCCTCTTAATCCAAAACTTGTGCATTTGTGTGTTTCCCTCTTAACACAGGGTCAGTTATCCTTATTATTTTCAATTTACAGTATTCACTAAACTATTTTTAAAAATATATTATTTGAAAGACAGCATACAAAACCTTAATTCAGATTTTTAAAAAGCTCCAGACATTAATGTAACTTAGTAACAGAAAAATTTTAAAACAGAATATATAATCCAACAATAAATTACACCTTTAAAGCATGATTCTGACCGACACAACTGCTGCTTATCACCATAGTTTAGGCAATACTCACGTGAGGAGCAAACTCTTGAATCCACACCAGAACCAGATCTATAGTCACATCCATCCACCTTGATCTACTGCCTTAGCAGTAGATTTTAATTAGAAGACTAGAATTAAACACTTTGACCACAACATACATTTAAATGCCTTGACAGACTTCCTTTCAATGAAAATCTGAGGGCGTCTTAAAAACAGAGTCTCTCTAGACTGAATTATCAAATATGCCTTTATAGCTTGATTCTGTATTTTATGAAACAAGATCAGCAGGAATGCATACCCAAGTAGCAACAAATTTCAACAAACCAAATATTCCATGTAAATTAGAATCAGAGAAAAAAGAAACTGAGAAGGAAGAAAAAAACAAAAGATAAAGATATATACGCACTTAGGTTTCCTGCTCCAGGCTAACAGAGAAAAAAAACTAAAAAGTGTGACAAACTGAGAAAGCCCCTTTGATATCTGAATGTACAACCCATACATTTCTTAAAAGGTATATCACAGCTAAAACAATGCAATTCCCAGCTTTGCATTAAGGTTAGGCTTTGGCAGGGAAACCTGGAAGACTTAAAAGATCTGAACATCACTGCTCAGGTGCTTTGTCTGGGATGTCACGCACAACACAAATAACATTCAACAAAGGAGCTGCTTACTAATTTTCCATACATTTCAAGACCCGAGTAATTACATATTCGATCAATGGTCACATCTTGAAACTATTTATTTTTTAAAATAGAAACACAGAGAGCCCTCAAAAAGAAAGCCACCCTGCATGCCCTCAGAGCCCCTCCTTCCCTTTTTTATGTGTAACTATCAATGTATATCAACTGGGCATGCAATCATATTTATTGTCACTTTCATTCATGTCATGCCCTTGCTTATATGGTTTAGATATGAATTATTGACTGTTACACTCCTTGTTGTAAAAAATAAATAAATAAATAGGATGGCAGGTACTCTGCGCTGCTCCGCAGCGAGCGACCAAGTCAGAGGCCAGCTGAAGCTCCCGCTTTATATAACCACCCCTCATTCCTCATCTTTACGCCCTGGCTTCAGATTGCCTTCTCAACTCTTTCTTTTTACAAGGGAGAGACGCACTCACTTTGGAAAATTAAGGATTAAAATAAACAAACAAGAGGATGTTGCTAAGTGTCCTTCCCAGAGCATCTGTTGTTTAAGAACACCTCTGATTGATGACTGCTATTTTTTAATTGTTGCTTTAAAATTTAAATGCCCTCCTGGGATGTGTTATAAGTGTGTTAGTTCATGATATGAGGTCTAGAAAGTAAAAAAACAACAGAATGAGTGAGCTCGTCACATTCTGTTCTCCTAAACCCAGCAATTCTCCCAGCTATAAAATCACAGGGCACTCAAATACCGATAACCTGATGTTGTGTGACGCGTTCCACAAAGGTATCTGACAACACTCTGAAAAGAACTCTAGTTTGCTGCTTCGTGTAATTACAAGAAAAAAAGAAGAGGAAACTTTAAACACTTTAGCACCCCCATGCCCAACTCCAAAAACACTGTCTTAAAGATGGGCCAAAATATATTCTTTTAAGAAGTGGACTTTTACTTTCGTATTTTTCCCCCACAGGCACATTATTCTATAAATTTCCCTTCAGAACCTCTGTTTTAGCTTCAATTTCAAAGAGGCCAGGAATAGAGTTAAGGCAAGCAAACCGCTAATGTCTGGTAATAACTGTCAAAGAAACTTGGTGCTTTCTGTTCCAGGAAGCAAGGCTACTAGGACTTCCTATTGGAATATGCGATCAATCTTGAAAGTACTTCTTTTCTGAAATTTTAATATTTAAATAATGGGTTCCTGATTGCTGGTTTAAAGTGGTCAATTGGCCAAAGAAAATGCTTAAATGTTGGAATCTCATTCCTACCTGTTTTCTCTTTGATTTCACACAAGACATTAAACAAGGCAGGCTTCATTCTGTGGCAGTTTAAAGCATGTTTTCTGCAAGAAAGAAACAACAGAATAGCTTAGGTGGACTCCTGGGATCAAGCTGCTGATAATGCACAGGGGGAAAAAAATCGAGCATTTAGCCAAAATTATAGACCAAGCATAACTCTGTGGCATGCTTCAATTGCTTTATGACTTAATATAAAGAGTCCCGCCATAGAAAAAGAAATAATGTTAATTAGCAGGGAGAGAGCAGGGATTTAACTACAGAACAGAACTAACCTCAATTATGCTCATTTAGGAAGAGTTTGGGGTTTTCTGTTTTGTTTTGTTTTGTTTTTTATGAGTAGTTTAATCCAAGTGGAAGTCTTAAACCAATAATCCTATCCAGGGCAATGAAAAGACAGCAGAGTCAAATGCATGGGTTAACAGTTTTGTATAATCTACGCAACCACCATAGCCTAGGAGCTGTCTGCTTCTCAGTCCGTGTGTGTGTGTGTGTGTGTGTGTTTTCAAATTTAATTCATCCATGTGTTTGAATTCATTCCGCAGATGCCCCTGTATTCTCATAAACACAAGATGCTTGAAAGGTCTTCTGAGCAGAACTGTCAATTTATAAAATTTCAGTCCCCAAGTTAAAGAGTATGGAAATGCATTGCCAGGGGGCAAACATACCCATATGGGGAATAGATTCATTTCTCTGTGTTCACATTATGTCGCTTGTGCACACACTGCTTATTTGCAGGTGTTGAAATTCAATTATTTACAATTAGGACCTTGCACCCATTGGGGGAAAAAAATAAATACAATTCTGCCTTTTAGATTAGTGATTTACCTGGTTCTTCTGTGTGTCTGTATTCAGCATGCACTTAAGGACCAAAACAATACCTTTCCCTTGATTTTACTCTGGAAGCACTTAGCAGAAGGATATTGTTTTGGAAACAAAATACTGATCATATCAGCTATTAGTTAAGGGAATCGTGTTGACTAACTAAAATGAATGTATAAAGATAAATGGAAACCTCTGGCACTCAAGACACATGCAGTTCTTTTTAAATTCCTTTCAAAGTTAAAAAATAGATACACATCCTGAGGAACAGAAACCAGAAGCACGCTCTATCTACTGTACAGTAGAAGAGTCATAATCTCAAAATTCAAGAGTATCAAAATAAACATAAACATTGTGTCTAAAATACGAAGGGTTCACTGTATAAATAATAAACTTACATTATGAAGATGTTACTAAGGAAAGGAAAACCCAGTTAAAGTATTTGCTGAGTTACATTGTTTAACTAAAAAGAAAAGCTTAGTGGTGATTTAGTTCTGGTGTGGGGTGAGAAAAATGGTGAAGAAGACTTTATGGTATCAAAGACTTCTTTCTAGGCCTTTTATAGGAGTTTTCATTAAGTGTATTCTTATATAAAGGCCCAAATGCATAACAAATAACAACTACAAAAAATTCTATGCAGCTTTGCAGAAATATTGTATTGCCAAGCACGTCCATGGGGTTGGGTTATAGAGAACAGAAAAATCTCCCCATCCCAAAATTGTGTTTGATTCTCTTAACATTTAGGCCATTAAAAGGGTGAACCCACCAAGTCACGGCTGTCCTCAGTTGTACAAAAAGGAGCGGGACTAAACATCAGAAAAGTGGTGGTTCTCAGTGCTACCAGCCCCTTCGGCTGCACAAACTTGTTATTAGAGGCGTTTATTGGTATGTCTGAGTTTATTTTTCTAGAACAATGTAATGGAGAAATCTGTTCCAATTCAAAAAGAGATTGCCAGTGGGAAATCTTTCATTGACCCTACCTATTAGCTTTTCTCCAGATAATAAAATCCAAAAAGGGCACCAAATAATTTTTCAAAATCTTCCTCTATTAAGAAAAAAAATATAGCATAGTTCCAGTCTCTGAACCTTTCCAAGTTTTCAAGTACCCATAAACCTCAGGACTTTTGAGTTTACATGTTGCATGTGCTTACAGGTAAAATAAGAGTGTAATTCATGTCATCCTTGAAATTGCTTCTTCTCATTTTCTCAATTCAAATTCCCATTTCCCTTAAACAAAAATACATATAATAATGTCTTCTCCACAGAACTAAGTCTTGTGAGGTACAGAAACTGTGTACATATGACTTAAAAAAACCAGCTACTTCTGAGATTTAATAAAGCTGGGTAACTGCAAAGACATATGTGGCCATTAGAGTGTCTTAAAATCTTCTTTTCAAGATCGGCCGTGGGCAAGCAGTTGGTGGGTTACCATTTAGTTTTTTTGGTTTGTTTTTTTAAAGAGAATTTACTGTAAAATCCTGGAGTGGAGAACTATATACTTGGCAATGGATTAACTGAGAAGCTACACAGCTTCTTTATAACGCTTCCTTAATGAAGGTCTTCGTGTCCTATAGGATGGAAATATATAAAATACACATTTGCCTTCATTTCTATTTTACTAGCATCTAAGTGGTCCTGAAAGAAGTATGGGGAAAAGAGCATGCTTGATTTTCTCCCCCCACCCCTTTTTAAAGAACCATACATTCTGTGCCACAGAAGGGTAGTTAACCGACTCAAAATAAGAGACAATAAAGTTACACTACATATCCGAGTCTCTAAAACCGAACAAACATGTTTAAAGGCAACAGTATCTCTTCTTTCTTTACATCAGCCTTTTTGAAACAATTAAATGAATGCAAAATATTTTCTGGATGGCTGACAACTACTGACAAAGAATTACTCTTTTTTTTTTTTAATATGGAAAGGGGGAAAGATAAAAATTAATTTTAGAGCAGTACGTTCACATAGAAAATTCAAAGCCTCTGATTTACTTAAGGAGTCAACTATATTTGCAAATAAAGTGTTCATGGGACATTTTATTTTGTAATGTTACGGAGTCCCTCAACAAGAAGACATGCAATGCTGTTCAAAACTTGACAATTCTGCTCTCTCTGATACTTTTTTAAAGCAGTAAAAAGTGCCGAGGGCCGCTTTTGGATCAGTTGGCAGTATTTTCGGCTTGCCTGAGTGTTTGTGTGGATATATATGAAGATCTCTATATTCACACACACAATATATATGAAAATATACATACAGACAGCCACATCACCGCATGGGAGATTGCACTTTCGATAACAACGCTCCTTCAAATTTTACTCCTCCGCCATATAGTTGCTCGTCAAAATGGGCCAAGGAATAACATTTAAAAAGAAAGCGCTGTGGTGATTCGGTTCCCATTGTTTCCCCCAGCGAGAGGGAGAAAAACAAAAAACCCCAAGAAAGGAAAAGAAAAGCCTCCATCTCACCTGGCCTGCGCCTCATCCAAACTCTGGTCTGTGATGGTCATAATTTGCTGTAAAATGTCTCCAATGTCCTGCTTCCTCCCGCCCTCCCCCTCGGTCCCTCCGGCCCCATCCTGCAAGTGCTGGGACAGGCCGGGGTGTCCGGCCATCCCGACCCCAGCATGGGAATGCATCAGCCTGGGCTGCTCGTCCATCTCCAAAGGCAACGGCAGCCCCCGGCTCTTCCTCTTCTGCTCCTCGGCTCGGCTCCTGGGAAGCACCAAGGCTTTTTATCCTTCAAGCTGTCTTCAAATCCTTTTCAGGATAAACAGAGAAGGGGGAAAAAAGAAGACCAAAAGAAAAAAAAAAAAAAAAATCCCTTTGCCTCTTTAGAGGATGGTGGGAGGATGGGGAGTGGGGAGGGGGAGGGGGGCGTGAAGGGGTTGCGGGGTGAGGGTGGGGATAAGGACTGGTGGGGAAGGGTGTTGACTCCAAAAAAGCAAGAAAAATAAACCACCTTCCCACTTGACGAAAAGAAATCAGAGCTGGCTTTTGGTTTTTCAGTCCGTCTCCTTTGCACGGCAGAAATGGGCTCCCGGCGCTTAAATCTGTGGCTTAATCCTTTTGCAAATATGCATTGGCCGGGAGAAAGGAGAGGAAGGCAGGGGGATTGCAATGCAAACTTTCCCCCCCCACCCCCCGCTACCCCCCACCCCCACTCCGGGCCAGAGTGATCTCAAAGGGGGTGGGCTGTTGCAAAAGCCAGATCTCCCCCAGCCACGGCGGCAAGGCAGAGCACAGGCTCTCTCCTCCTCCGTGTCTCTGCAAACTCCAGCAGCCCCGTCAGCCTCCTGCTTTTGTTTAGCTCAGGCTCAGGACTCCAGAAACATATACAGAAAAACCACAGCCTGAGAGGAGGAGGAGGAGGAGAAGGAGGAGGAGGACGAGGAGGAGAGAGGAGGGGGCAGAGGAAAGGGGGGAGGAGGGAGGCGGGGAAGCCAGGAGGCGGAGGAGGGAAGGAGAGAGGAGGGCACTCGTAGCCCCGCCCCCTCCCCTGATTGGTCATTGGAGAAAAGACAGGCCCCTCCTCCCTCTACTTTCCTCCCTGCGCCTCCTCCTCGGCCTCCTTCGGCTCCTCCTCGCCCGGCGCCCTGTCAATCAGAGTTCAGAGGTGGGCTGGGAAGGAGGCCGAGCTAACACCAAGTCTCCAGTCCTTAAAGGTGCAATGATACCGTAGCGCAGGCTCGGTTAGTACGTCCCCACTTTTCCTTCCTGCCTCACTTGGATTCCGTCCTTGAGAAAAATGTGGCTCTACTTAAATACAAACGTATAAAATTAACACAAAAGAATATAGACAGTGTGGGTCTCCCCTGCAACCGGGGTTTTTCTTTTCCTGTAACATTGCCGTTTAAAAGTTGATCCTTTTAATTCGTTAGACCTCAGGGAAACTGTTGTGAGCAAAGTTTGTCAGCACGAAGTTGTTATGAAACACAATCGAGCTGTTAATATAATTAATAATGATCTCTAATAAATGGCATATGTAAAAATAGATTTAAAAGAACAATCACAATAGAGCTAAGAGGAATACTGAACTGTAACATTTTGGTTGCATGGAAACTAAATTATGGACTGTTAAACTAAATAATGCTTAAAAAAAGATTAATAAATAAGTTGACCAAATGAAACTAATTCAACATCTCTCTTTCTTTTCTCCCTGGGGGAAATTAGTTATTTGGCTTAAGTACTTAATAAAGAAATGCATTATCACAGTCTGGTTCTAGTTTTTAATATAGTTTAATAAGCATTATTAACTGGAATAAAGAGCAAACTGACATTTATTGAATGCCTACTATGCACCAAGTAATTTACATGAGTTATTTTATTTAATCCCTAAGACATTTCTGAGAGTTATGGATTATTAGTTCCACTTTACAGGGAGGGAACTTCAAAATGCTAAATAACTTCTCTGAGTCCCATAGTTATTAAGTGTCAAGGAAGGAGTATCTCCATCTAACAGAAATGTATAAATAGTGTAAAAATTAGTTATATACTCATCTTGTTGGAAAAGGGACTATTTCCCTTTTGATGCTATTTTCGATGGTATTTTAAGATGCTTAAAATAATACACATATTGAAACACACTGACCCAAATTAAAAATAAGTAGGAGAGAATGAAAAAAATACTGAATAAAATCAGGGGAAAATCCTAGTAAGAAACTCACAGTTAAAGTTCAGTTCTGTCACTCTATGTAGGCCATCAGTTTGCCTCCTGTCTTAACATCTGGCATGTAAGAGAGGATCTCGGACTGAGTCACAGTGGCCACAAGAGAAAAGAGCATACGAATTATTTTGGAAAAGGCAAGTATAGTGTTTTGGAATATAAAATATTATGCTGTGTAGATAGTCCTCTTCCTGGATGACAGTGTAGCCAAAGGAGACACATTGAACTTTTACAAACCTAAGTGTACTTCATCTGCAAAATAGATTGTAACCTCATCAGATGCGTTGAGATCCTCAAATGAAATGTTATTCCTTTTATCAGTCCCAACCTCCTTCCCAATCAATACCAAAAAAACAAGTTTTGCAAGATAAGGATCTGAGCACTTCTCAAGCTACTTGGTATTCTTTGGCATGGGGGCATGCAGTAGGGAGTGTTAATTGCAATTCAGATGTCATAGGACTTGAAACAACTGTTCTATCCACATACATACCCTAACTTGTTAAATGGGTTTTTTAATCAACACTAATACTCTTCAAATCACATATCAATCACAGTGAGCATGAGTTAGCACATCCTTGACAATGTGCTGAAGTTATTGTGATGAAGTTATCACATCTTAAAGCATGAAGTAACCCACAGCCTATAAGAAATCAGTATGAACAAGTAATTAGAATAGTTACTAAAAATCTAATAAAAGTTTACTAGATAATGTACTAGAAAATGTACCACCAGTACCAGAAGATCATTGTCATCTAGGAACATTTTAGTAGGAAAATAAAAAATGTACACAACAATAATATAAATGATAGTATTTATTAAGTGCTTTGCAAGGATTAGGTATATTCAAGGTGCATTATTAATTTAATCACCACAATTGTTTGGCCTGAAAACCTATGCTTTTATAGTGTTGCCAACACTATGGTGTTGCCAAAATACATTTTAATACAAAATAAATGCTATAGAAGGGATGCCACACCTTAGATATCCATAAAGAGTGAGATAAGGGGATAATTCCATTAGAATGATTAAAGGATTTTGAGGTGGCTCTGAGGGATGAGGGCTTCCCTGATAGTTCAGTTGATAAAGAATCCACCTGTAGTGCAGGAGACCCTGGTTCAATTCCTGGGTCAGGAAAATCCCCTGGAGAAGGGATAGGCTACCCACTCCAATATTCTTGGGCTTCCTTGGTGGCTCAGATGGTAAAGAATCTGCCCGCAATGTGGGAGACCTGGGTTCGATCCCTGGGTTGGGAAAATCTCCTGGAGAAGGGACCAGCTACGCACTCCAATATTCTATCCTGGAGAATTCCACGGTCCATGGGGTCGCAGAGAGTCAGACACGACTGATGGATCCAGGAGATACCGTGAATGAATATGATAGAAGCACAGGGTTTTTCTTCAGGTTCAATGGAAATGATTAGAAAAGTATAATTGTGAGGACTCTGAGCAGCAGCTATTGTGTTTTATTTGGTGTATACTAGGGAGTCCCTGATGGAGAAGGCCATGGCACCCCACTCCAGGACTCTTGCCTGGAAAATCCCATGGACAGAGGAGCCTGGTAGGCTGCAGTCCATGGGGTCTCGAAGAGTCGGGCACAACTGAGCGACTTCACTTCACTTTTCACTTTCATGCATTGGAGAAGGAAATGGCTACCCACTCCAGTGTTCTTGCCTGGAGAATCCCAGGAACAGGGAGGCTGATGGGCTGCCGTCTATGGGGTCGCACAGAGTCAGACACGACTGAAGCGACTTAGCAGCAACTTAGCAGCAGGGAGTCCCTGATAGGTTTCCCTGGTAGTGCAGTGGTAAAGAATCTGCCTGCAATGCAGGAGATGCAATTTCGATCCCTGGGTCAGGAAGATTCCTGAAGAAGGGAATGGCAACCCACTCCAGTGTTCTTGCTTGGAGAATTCCATGGACAGAGAGAGGAATCTGGTGGGCTACAGTCCAGAGTTGGACACGACCAAGTGACTAACACAGACAGAGGGAGCCACTGAGGAAAGTTGTCTTAAAAGGGGGAACAGATATTTATTTTCAGAGAAGCAATGGAGAAACAGACATAAAGAACAGACCTATGGACATGGGGGGAGGGGGAAGGAAAGATGTATGGAGAGAGTAAAATAGAAATTTACAATACCATATGTAAAATAGATAGCCAGTGGGAATTTGCTGTATGACTCAGGGAACTCAAACAGGGGCTCTGTGACAGGCTCAGGCTGAAAGGAGGGGTGGGAAAGGAGATGGGATGGAGGTCTGGGAGGGAGGGGACATGGGAGTACTTTTGGCTCATTCTTGTTGATGTATGACAGAAAACCACAATATTCGGTAAAGCAATTATCCTTCACTAAAAAAATTTGAAAAAAAAGGAAAGTGAAAGGAAAGTGAAGTCGCTCAGTCATGTCTGACTCTTTGTGACCCCATGGACTGTAGCCTACCAGGCTCCTCCCTCCATGGGATTCTCCAGGCAAGAGTACTGGAGTGGGTTGCCATTTCCTTCTCCAGGGGATCTTCCCGACCCAGGGATCGAACCCTGGTCTCCTGCAGTCCAGGCAGACGAAAAAGGGGGGGGGGACAAAAAGTATGTCTTAAGAAAAATTATCTGGTTCCCCAACACAAAATCTGAGACAATGAAATAAGGAAGGGGAATTAAGAAAGTGGCAGTAGAAATGGGAAGGAAAGGACAATTATGAAGAACATTTTCAAGAAAGAGCCAGTAGAACTCGATAATTGATTTTATGTGGTTTTGTGATTTTATTTTAAAGAAAATGTTTTCAAGCCTGGGTGAGAAGAACGCAGTGGCACTAACAGAATAATAATAATATCTATAGATAGAAATTGTTAAATACAGATTGCGCTGCAGGTACTGTGTGTACATTACCACTTAATGTTAACAATTTGAGACTTAATTTTAAGAACATCCTTGTAAGGTTATAAACTCCTTTTTGCAGATGAAGAAACTAAGTTTCCTAGAAGTTAAATTACTGAACAAAGTATGTATTTAAAAGTCCTCTTATTTTTAATACTTCACAGAGAACCAAGGAAGTTAACAGGTGATACTACCAAAGGTGAAGCAGGATGAAAATTAGAATCTTCTATTTGCAGTTAAAAAAAAACTTCTTAAAGTAGATTCTGAGGAAAAATTTGCACGTGAAATTTCTATACCCTATGGGTTGTGGTGAGGGATTGATAATGCTTTTTTGTACCTTCCATGCCTCAGCAGTGCTTTAATTCTAATAGATATTTATTAAATATGTGTTGAAAGAATGAGTGATGAATAATCATGCTGTATTTCTTCAGAATAATAAGTCCACTGAATCATGCTTTAAGGACATTACATGAGTCATTACCAAAATTTGGCTAACTAGCAAAGTAGTTCTCAATCTGTGCTTATTCTAATGTTTACAAAGTCATCTTACCATCTTTACACCTCTCCTACATCAGGATTTTGTTTATTCTAAGGATTGTCTTTCAGACTTCTCTGGAAGTCCATTGGCACAAAGTCTCACCTCCACTTAGGGATGGAGAATGCAGTGCAAGAGGAGTGTGCAAGGATCCTGGTTCTTTTCTGAGAAAACAAAATGATGGCAAAGACATGGGTCCCCTGGCATAGTCAGCGAAATAAATTCACTACCACATGGTATTACATTCAGTTCAGTTCAGTCGCTCAGTCGTATCTGACACTTTGTGAACCCATGGACTGCAGCACGTCAGGCTTCCCTGTCCGTCACCAACTCCCAGAATTTGCTCAAACTCATGTCCATTGAGTCGGTGATGCCATCCAACCATCTCATCTTCTGTCATCCCCTTATCCCACCTTCAATTTTTCCCAGCGTCAAAGTCTTTTGCAATGAGTCAGTTCTTCACATCAGGGGGCCAAAGTACTGGAGCTTCAGCTTTAGCATCAGTCCTTCCAATGAATATTCCAGACTAATTTCCTTTAGGATTGACTGGTTTGATTGCCTTGCAGTCCAAGGGACTCTCAAGAGTCTTCTCCAACACCACAGTTCAAAAGCATCAATTCTTCTGCACTCAGTTTTCTTTATGGTCCAACTCTCACATCCATATATGACTACTGGAAAAACCATAGTTTTCACTACAAGGACCTTTGTTGGCAAAGTAATGTCTCTGCTTTTTAATATGCTGTCTAAGTTTGTCATAGCTTTTCTTCCAAGGAGCAAGTGTCTTTTAATTTCATGGTTGCAGTCACCGTCCTCAGTGATTTTGGAGCCCAAGAAAATAAAATCTGTCACTGTTTCCATTGTTTCCCCATCTATTTGCCATGAAGCGACTAGACCAGATTACATGATCTTCATTTTTTGAATGCTAAGTTTTAAGCCAGCCTTTTCACTCTCCTGTTTCACTTTCATCAAGAGGCTCTTTAGTTCCTCTTCACTTTCTGCCATAAGGGTGGTGTCATCTGCATATCTGAGGTTATTGATATTTCTCCCAGCAATCTTGATTCCAGCTTGGGTTTCATCCAACCTGGTATTTCTCATGATGTACTCTGCATATAAGTTAAATAAGCAGGGTGACAATGTACAGCCTTGACATACTCCTTTCCCAATTTGGAAAGCTGTGATAGTCATTAGGACTGGATACTGAATGATAGTCAATCTAATGTCAATATCAGAGCTAAAGAGCTGCCTTTGAAGCAAATCAAAAGAAAGAGGGTAAGAATTGTTGGTGGAACACTGACATTGCCGTATTGTTCAAGGTACTGAGAATATAGTGGTGGTAGCTGGCTCAGATGGCAAAGAATCTGCCTGCAGTGCACGAGACTGGGGTTTGATCCCTTGGTTGGGAGATCCCCTGGAGGAGGGAATAGCAACCCATTCTAGTATTCCTGCCTAAAGAATTCCATGGACAGAGGAGCCTGGAGAATTACAGTTCATGGGATCACAGAGTCAGACACGACCGAGTGACTTTCACTTTCAAGACACACTCGATTCTCTGATTTCGTGGAGCTTGCATTCTAGTGTAGGAGATAAACAACAAGCAAATAAAGAAAAACACAAGCTCAGAGAATTATAAATGCATTGAATAAAACAGAGTAACATGATGTGATGTCGGGGAGGCAATATCAATAATGTGATCAGAGAAGGGCTTTCCAGAAGCTGACATTTGGGGTTGAACTTGAGGATAAGAATCCAGTTATAGGTAGATCCTGGGAAAAAACAATGGAGGAAGAGGGGCAGGAAGGAGGAAATAACATATGCAAAGGGCTTGAGCTTGGATTTAAACTTGAAGGACAGAAAGCTTGAGAGACTGAAACATGATGAACAAAAGAAAATTTTATGAGGAGGAAATCAGAGAGGGAAGCAGACACCAGAAAACCCATAAACTTTTAGGCCATGATAAAGACTTTGGATTTTTCACTAACTGCTGATTTCAGATTCACCTGTGTGTGCTAAGTCAAGGAGTGACACTGAACACTGATTTGACAAATATTCTTTGATGACACACTATATTCTAGGCACTTCCTTGTCACTGGTAAATATGCCAGTCATGGTCTCTCCCTGGTTACATGGAACTTACATTCTAATGAAACAAGTAAATGAATGTAGCAACAAGCAAACAGCAGGCAATGATAAAAGGTGGGGTGGAAAGTGACCTGGGAGCTACTGTAGATTGAGTGGCCATGGAGGGCAAACTGAGGAGGGGCATTAAGCTCTGACATGAATGGGAAGGAGTAAATCAAGTGAGTAAAGTCAGAAGAAACAGCCAACATGATGGTTGTAAGTGAGGAATGAAGATGCCTAGAATGTTTGAGAGACGAGAACTAAAGCCAAAGTTGCAAGACGGGAGTGTGGTACAAAACTGAGATCAAAAATGTAGGCGAATTTTACATTTAAAAACAGAAAAGCATTGAAGGGTTTAAAACAGAATATCTTAGTCTGTTTGGGCTGATGTAACAAAATACCATAGACTGGGCAGATTATAAGTAACAGAAATTTATTGCACACAATTTTGGAGTTGGAAGTCCAAGATCAAGGCACCGGCCGATTCTGTGTCTGGTGAGTACTTGCTTCTGGTTCACAGACAGCCATCTTCTTGCTGTGTTGTCTGAGAATGGAAGGGGCAAGGGAGCTCTGTCTCTTCAGTTCAGTTCAGTCGCTCAGTCTTGTCCAACCCTTTGGGACCCCATGGACTGCAGCATACCAGGCTTCCCTGTCCATCACCAACTCCTGGAGCCTACTCAAATTCATGTCCACTGAGTCAGTGACACTGTCCAACCATTTCATCCTCTGTCATCCCATTCTCCTGTCTTTCAATCTTTCCCAGCATCAGGGTCTGTCTCTTATAACAGCACTAGTCTCATGTATGAGAGGTTCAACCTTCTGACCCAAGCACCTTCCAAAGGCTCCAAGTCCAAACACTATCACATTGGGCATTCTATGTGTGTGAGCACTCAGTCGTGTCTGACCTTTTGCAACCCCATGGACTGCAGCCCACCAGGCTCCTCTGTCCGTGGAATTTTCCAGGCAAGAATATTGGAGTGGTTGCCATTTCCTTCTCCAGAGGCTCTTCTTGATCCAGGGATAGAACCCACGTTTCTTGCATCTCCTGCATTAGCAGGCAGGTTCTTTACCAATTGAGCCATCAGGGAAGCTCCACACTGGGCATTAAGTGTCAATATATGCACTTTAGAGGGATACACATGTTCAGCATAGAGCACGGGTGAACAGCATCATCTGACTTTTGTTCTAAAAGTATTATTGGCCTCAGGATGGAGAATGGTGGTGGGGGTGGGATAGGTGGAAACAGAATGTTTAAGAAAGTATTACAGTAGGTTGGGCTAGAAATGATGGCACCCTGGACAAGCACAGTAGTACTGGACATGGTGCAAAATGATTGGATTCAGCATACTTTTTGGAGGTAAAGTCAATGAGTCTCACTAGAGGCTGGGATAAGGATGGAAGAGGAGGACAAGGAATCAAAACTCAAATCTGGATTTTGGTTTGACGAATTAAATAAGTGGTCAAACTGAGATAGAGAAGACATCTCCTTTCAAGTAAATATTATCATTCCTTTCATTTCACAGATGAGAAAACTGAGGTTCCATGTATATCATCCTGAAGTATATACTTCTCGTTCACTGCAGCATCTTTATGAGGAGTGAAGATTGGCAAAATTTGCTTGATTATTTTGGAAAAAGAACATTTATGGCAAAATCAAGGCAAGTAGTATATAGTCTGTGTATGGTGTGTGCATGTGTGTGTGGGAAGGGATGGGTGTGTGGAGGGGGTGGATGAGTGGATGTCTCCATATGTTCTGCTAATAATCTTGCCGAGAACAGTGTCAGAAGCAACACTCTTATTTTTTTCCCCATTCCTTTATCTTTTCCATCTATGAAAGAAAGGGGAAGTAGAGGAATTAAGACCTAGACTTAAGAGCAATCTGTGTTGGAGATGCTAGAATGAACTCTTTGCAAACCGAGGTTGACAGGGTAGCAAAAAGTTCTGACATAGCAACTCAAATATTTATCTTCTACAGTCAGAGTGCAGACAAGAACTTCAGTCGCACAGCAACTACCGTTGGAGTCCTAGCCACAGAAACAAAACGGAAGGCAGAGCCCAGTGTTTAGAGGTCACGTAGACGCTGGCTCTGGAACTCACCACTCTCTGACCTTAGCCAAATGAGATAAGTTATACAAAGCCTCATTTTCACAACTTCAAAGA